>NC_065445.1:45943910-46286505 GCF_917563875.1 Diabrotica virgifera virgifera | reverse complement strand
AAAATTTTGTATGCACCACGTCAGTAAAGATTCTTAATCCAAATCGGCTGTTACTCGCCTCGCTCGCTACGCTCGCTCTTCTCGTAATATTAGGCTCGTTCGATAAAGAGTTACTTTACTGACTTGGTACATAAATAACTATTACTACAAATGATGGCTGACACACAAGAAACTTTCTGTAGGGTTGCTAGTTTACCAAATACATCGCAAAAACCCTTTGACCCTTTTTTTCAAGATGGAGACGGGGGACAAGGGTGGTGACTCCACAAACTTGAACTTAAGCTTATACTTACCCACCTATATATCTAAAAAATAAAATTACGTCCTCTGAAAAATTCAACCCTAAATAACTTTTCATGGAATACACAGAAGACACACGCAATAATGAACATTGTTAAACTAACACTACTACTGATATAATCTTATTTAACTGGTATTATTTTAGCTGCCTACACCACTGTCGGTCAAAAATATTTGCTTTCATTGAATTCACGGTAGGTATTCGTGTCAATTAATACTGAAATATTTCATACAATGGCATATCGGAATTTCTTGAGAAAACATAAAGTGTCAATGGTAGAAGAATGGCATCGGTACTTTGTTTCAATTATTCTGACACTGGAAATCGATCAAAAAGTAAACAGTTCGGATATTGGGCAATCAAAAATACATGTCGGTTACTTTTTAAAAAAATATATAAATACTGATGTAACTGTGTCTTGAAAAGTTGAAGTAAATGTCAACTTTCTTTTTGGATTCTTTAATACATTTGACACTGAGAAACGAGAAATTTTAAAGGGATTTTCTACAGTGTATATTTGAATAACTAATTGGTACATTAGAGAGTGTTAATATTATTTACTAAGTTTACAATACCCTGTATAACATTTAACTCCGCCTGGGGCAGTGGTATCGCTGACTGGGTAGATTGAGTAGCTCAGGAGGTTGCGTTGCTATTAGATTCGTTCCAAGACGACACATTTGTACGATCCCTTGAACCGTCACGAAATCGATTGGACTGTTTTAATGCGCAGAATCGCCCTTGAACTGTTTTCTTTCGATCCCGAACCGATTACCGGTACGTGACCCTCTTGGAACGTATTATTTGTGTACCACTTCAAGTTCGAGTTGCGCCTGAGCCATTTTCAGTACAAGTACATACCACAGGGCCACTAGTAGTTTGCTAGATGATAAGAAATTAATATTTCTAACATGTTCATTAAACATCACTTCAACTTCAAAATTTTCCTCAGAATCGATAACTGACATAAAATCGCTGTCTTCTATGAAAAAAAAAAAAATAAATTATCCATGTTTTTAAGATTAATTTGAAAAAAAAAAAAGAATTAATAATTATTTAAACGAACATCAAGATTCACAGGTACTAATAGAGTAAATTGTGGATTATTCTATTAATGAATCATTAGCTGATCTTATAGCAGTAGCAGTGATCAGTAAAAATGAAAACAGTCCTAACTGCGCAAGTCACTACAAATAGTTTCTGATTGAAGGCATGTATCAAAAGGACCGTTCAGTTACCGATTTCGAAACGGTACCACAGCACAGTATAAAGAGGGACAGTAAAACCTCCTCCATGTCGGCACTTTGATCTCAAGAAGTAATACCGGCAGTACGCAATTGGTAATTCACCAGTGGTAGATGCGGGTTTTCCCTGTTAAAACCCGTAGGTTTCTATGCGACTAGCAATGCGAGAGTAGGGCAAAAGCAACTGGGAACATTGCGCGGTCGCCATGCGCGTCTAAAAATTTACTTCCAATTTTTCGGAGAGTGATTCTACTGTCCCTCTTTATACTGTGACGGTTCATGTATCGCTTGGAACAACACAAGGATCTACAGTTCGAGCGAGTCTCGTAAATTACACGACTTCGAGCCACGCTTCACGCAACCGTATGTGCGTACTTGTGTTTCGAGTTGCGTGGTCGTGCGGAGTTTAATTTACCAAATTTAAATATAATCGTTTCTACTGACTCATAATATGTATACTATAATATATTATATTAAAGTTTTTAAAATTCTGTCAAATATTGTTAAAGTTTTTAACGTTGTATTTTAATATGTTTTGAGTTGTGTGGTCGTGCTCTGGTCGAGTGGAGTTATAATTTACCAAATTTAAATACACCTAATCGTTTCTACTGATTCATAAAATGTATACTATAATATAATATATTAATGCACCGGCAGTAATAGGCGCGTTCCAAGTGACATGAAAACCGTCCTTCGTACTGCCCTCGTCATACGCATTATAAAAAATGCGTTCCAAGCGAACATGAACGATGATTCGTATCGTACACTGTGTTGTTCCAACTTAGATCTACAGACCGGTCGTGTCTCGTAAATTGCACGACTTCGCGCAATCGTACTTGAGACACTGTGTCAGGTGAGGTGTTTGAAAATTTGAGTACTGTAACAATTGCATTTTTTTAAGGTAACACACACTTTAACTTTATTATGAAATCGAGCGTTAGTCAAAATTCTAAATGCTCAGTAAATAATAACAACAATTAGGTACTTGTATTGAAAACAACATATTTTGTAATTAAAAAAAAAACATATTTGCAACATAGATAACAAAACAACATGCTTTGTTACGTATTTAAAAAAACTCTCCATCATGCATGCTCTATGAGAAAAGAAAATATAAAACTAATTTCATCCTTATTGTGTCTCAGATGGCGTAGTTACTTTTGCTATAACTACTCAACGCTTTGCTACTCTACAATTTGTATTATTTTATCAAAAAACAAGCATTTACAAACTCTGCAAATTGTATTATTTTGCTTTGCATTTTCATATGGAAAAACCGCGGTATTTATCTTGAACTTTTTTTGAACAAGGTGCAATACTTAGGTAATATTATTATTAATAAAACAAAGTATATTAAAATACAATGTTAAAAACTTTAATAATATTTAAAAACTTTAATATATTATATTATAGTATATATTTTATGAATTAGTAGAAACGATTAGGTATATTTAAATTTGGTAAATTATAACTCCACTCGACCAGAGCACGACCACACAACTCAAAACATATTAAAATACAATGTTAAAAACTTTAACAATATTTAAAAACTTTAATATAATATATTATAGTATACATATTATGAATCAGTAGAAACGATTATATTTAAATTTGGTAAATTAAACTCTGCACGACCACGCAACTCGAAACACAAGTACGCAAATACGGTTGCGTGAAGCGTGGCTCGAAGTCGTGTAATTTACGAGTCTCGCTCGAACTGTAGATCCTTGTGTGCCAGGCCCGGACAAAAGACGTGAGTCTAGCCCTTTCAGCTCAGGTAACGCGTACGCGCGTCCAAATATGACTATAGATTAGTGCCATTTGACGCGTAAGCGCGCTTTGTGTGTATTATGTTCAAACGAACTTATTTCTGCCGGCACAGGAGCTGAGGTTGGAAATATTACAGAGGAGCTAAAAGGGCTAGTAACCTACCTTTAGTAAAGAAAGACTTTACTGACAGAACTATCGGATTAGCCTCAGTGAACGGATGGATTACAGAACGGCCATAAAATGGCACGAAAACGGGAACGAATATTGAAAAAGAATATGCTAAGATTCTGAAGCTGGTTGTCACATCCTAAAATACCAAAGACAAAAAAATTACTCAAGAACTGGAAAATCATAAAGTATATATTGTAGCGGTTGTACAGTTAAAATAAAACTCACAGTTTGATTTATATACCACTATATTTATTTACAAGTTTACAGTTCGGAATTCTGTCTATAACTAACTTAAAATAACATCGTTTTCTGCTTATACAGTCCTATATCCTTGCAATATAGATACTGTTGCTACGTCAGAGATCTAAGTTGACATTCTTGCCCAATTACAAAAAATTCTTGAATTGACTTTAAATCAAATATAATATATCACATAAATATTGCGGCAATGGATTATACGACAAAACAAATTAATATTCAATGTAAATAAATAAAACCGTTAGAAACAGAAAATAAGAATTCAGTTAAAATTTTACGTTAAAGTAAATAAAAAACAATAGATATGATAAAACAAATACTTATAGTAAATAATAAGAACAAATCTAAATTGTCATCACCGCAACTGTCAAATAAATGTTACCAATTCATCCCAAAATGTCACCTTTATTCGATTGCAGTTAGAATGTAATCCGAACAAGTGTGTTTTATAAAATCACTTTATATTCCACTTATACAAATTAAATGAAACAAGTTAGGGTATGTCTCTTTACATTTACATTAATAGAAATCTTCCAATTTTATTTCTACGCGTATATAACAAAATATGTCTAGTGGCTGTAATTCCAGTGTACTCAGCTAAACGATTCTAAAAAGGAACAGACCTACCACTTAATAATTTTGTATTGGTTTCATGTGACATCACGTGCGATGGCGCGGATAACGTGCAACGGTATCTATATTGTACGGACTGTATATGAAATAACGTTATTCTCGTGAAATCTGAACTCGCCATCTCTCGTTTTCGCAATACCTGCCACCCACCGCTTGCCCCTCCACGCTGCTTAAAGTAAATATCGTGTTCCCTCCAGAATATTCCGACACTTTTTGTTACACTGCTCCCCTCTTGCGGTAATAACCTTTTCATCCACTCAGGTGTTTCCAACTCCTCATACAGCTGTGCAGACGATCTTTTCTTAGCAGTTGCTTCAGAGCGCTTCGCTTCTCTCTTCGCTACCTTGTATATCTCCTTATTTCCCTCTCTTTTAGACATGTCATACCTTTTTCTAGCCTCTTTTTCTGTCCAACCTTCTGTTGGCATCCATCGTTTGTGATCATTTTACTGCCTACAGGTATAATGAGTAAAATTATTATTTTATAAATTATTGAAATTTTTTTAAACATTTTATAAGTTGCTTCCATATAATTTTTTTGTATATTGAAGTAAACTAATTTTAAATTGTCAAAAACACAAATAAAACCGAAATAAAAATGGGGTGATACAATAGCTGGACATCAACATAACAAGAGCTGGGATAATAGAAGAAATAGGACGATGAACTACAACAAGAAGATATTTTTTTTTATTTAAATTTATGTGTCTCGGCAGCAATGGCCATTGACACAAAAAATATTGGTTATACAATAATTTAGGACTTAAAACTAAATAATTATAACAGTTAATTTCTAAATCTTAAATAACATTAGGTAAAAATTATGAAGAAAAAAAATTGGATATACAATCATTGGATACTATAGAGACGTACAACTAATTATAAAATTGCTTCGGTCTTCTTGGGATACTTCGGACGTTGTTTAGTCATAGTAGTAGTTGCATATGAACTAGTAAGATTACTGGAAAAATTGGATCCAAACATGGTGTTGCTAACAGTGGGGGAACATTGATTTAAGGTGTTACTAATGTAGTCAAAAGTAACTTGAATTTACTCTTTATTGAACTCTTTAGTCATAGTAGCAGTTGCATATGAACTAGTAAGATTACTGGAAGAATTGGATCCAGACATGGTGTTGCTAACAGTGGGGGAACATTGATTTAAATTGTTACTCATGTAGTCAAAAGTAACTTGAAATTGTTTATAATACCGCTTTGGATGTCTGGAAATAAGTGATAACCTTGGATACATCACTGCAATACTGGTTGCCTAACCGTTGGCGTCCGTTGGGACGGGATAGCAACACATACAGTGTCAAACTGTCAATAGTTTTTCACTGTATGTGTTTAAGTTGTAAGATTATTAAGTAAAACATCTCTTACTGACCGAAGTTACAGCTTGTTCTTGATGATTAACACGTAACACAATTGTTATTAGTCACTATTTGAGCGAAAACTTATTTTGATAACTAGTATTTACAGTAATAATTACAAATTTCGGCACCAATTTACAGATCGATACATATACGTTCTGACGTTAGTTTGACAGTCAAGAAGATTGTTTCCAATTTTTTCCAATTTTAGTCAAGAAGATATTATAACATGCAATAACTTAACTATTACGACGAATCGTTTCTGTTGTACAAATATTAAGCCAAACTCCTAAATTTATATGTTCTTTTCACTCATATTAATCTCTCGATCGTTTTTATGAAGCAAAAATCATTCACTAATGGAGATTATATCATCAGTTGGTTTTAACAAATTATTAACATATCTCGAGCACGGAAACTAATTACAACGTCAAAGAGTTGTTCAGTCCAATAAATATTTCACAGATAACAAAACACTAATAGCATTTCTTCTCAATCCCAGTCGAAATTATGGCTTATGAGCAATTAGGACTGCTAATTAAGATATAGTCGTAAAAGTTGTTAAAAGAGATTCTCTGTTAAAACTGTCTTCATAAACACTGGAAGTAAACTCTCACTCGCTGTGACAGCCTGAGACTGCAAAACAGAAGTTTTTATCAGTTAATAATATTAATGGCAAACATTTAGCAATATTGGTAATTCTTTAAACCATCGTGAGCTGATAGTCTAAGAGCTAGAGCCAAAAAATCATCGTCAAAAGTAATATGGAGTCTGGCATGTGAAATATGTCTATTGTATATTGATAATTATGACCCCTTTCAGGCTGACACCTCAGTGGATACAGGAAGTAGCAATAAGGGATGAAAGGGGAAAGTTATTGTAGTGTTTAAAGGTTTTCACCTCCTATTGTGTTAAACCTCCATTGATTTGCATGAAAATTGGTGACTAGTTAGAGCATACCCCAAGAAATAAAAATGATTTGGTGCCAACTTGCACTTTTACCCTGGGGGGTGGATACCACCCCTTCTCGGGAGTGAAAACTATTTTATTAAAAATAACCCCACAAATCGATAGAGGGGCAAATTATAAGTAAAATTTGTTATATCATGTTATTAAAATAAATCAATACTTTTTGAATTATTAAAAATCAAAGATTTGTCTGTTTAAGAGCACATGCGTGAAGTTACGGATGATAAAAAGAACATATTAATTAATTGTAGGTTACTAAAATATTATTTTTATATTATTTCGATATTATAAATTTAGCGATTGTGTATTCGAATATGTCAAATGTACCCATTATTGGACACCCCCATTTTCTGGACATATTCAGTTTATATTGATAGAAAAAATTCAATTAAATATAGAAATAATATAAAAATAATATTTTACTAACATACAATTAGTTAACAGGTTCTTTTTATCATCCGTAACTTCACGCATATGCTCTTAAATAGACAAATATTTTATCTTTAATAACTCAAAATGTATTGATATATTTTAATAACAGGATATAACAAATATTACCTAAAATTTGTCCCTCTATCGATTTGTGGGTTTATTTTTATTAAAATTGTTTTCACCCGCGGGAAGGGATGGTATTCACCACCAGGGTAAAAGTGCAAGTTGGCACCAAATTAGTTTTATTTCTTGAGGTATGCTCTAACTAGTCACGAATTTTCATGCAAATCGATAAAGGTTTAACAAAATAGGAGGTGAAAACCTTTAATGATTGCACTAACTTTCCCCTTTCATCCCTTATTGCTACTTCCTGTATCCACTGAGGTGTCAGCCTGAAAGGGGTCATAAAATTGTCAATATACAATGAACACATTTCACAGTAAAAACTCCATATTACTTATGACGATGATTTCCGCTCCAGCTCTCCGTCTATGATATGCAGTGGATTATATTAAAAGGTATAGTCAAAGACTTGGTATGTTTAAATGTGTACATGTTAAATATGAGTTTAGCTTGGTACTTAAATAGGGAACTTACCTAAAATTTTAAATTCGAAAAAAATGCTATAAATCACAACGGAACATAATTTTAAACATATAATATATGGTTAAAATTTATTATATTATATAAAAAAAAAATTTTGTCTTTAGTTTGGCCCCTAAAGACGATTAAAAATTCCAATTATAGCAGCCAGCCCAAAACGGGCCCTCATTGGTCGTGACGTCAACTCATTGTAGCATTGGATGTGTCGTCGCTATTAATTCATTAGGTTTGACATTAGTTTTGACACTGACACTCAGTTTTATAAATATTTTTATAGTTGCTATTTCTGACTAATATTTGAGTGATTTTGTTAAGACAATTTCGAACAAATATTTAAGGGCCGGTTGTTCGAACGCTAACCAAAAATGGAATCAACTAATCATCATCAAATATTTAATTACTGTCACCAACTGTCAATGTGAACTTTGTTTGAGTTGGTGAAAACATAATTAATTATAATTATGAGATTTATTACTCAATTATGTTAATAATTGTTATGTTAATTAACAATTAATAATTAATTAATCAATCAATTATGTTAATTATCATAATGATAATTAATATAATTGACTACAATCAACTGATTCAAATACGAATGAGGGAGTTGTTATTTGATGGTTGTTAAGTGGACTTAATTATAATCAACTTCTTGATTAGCGTTCGAACAACTGGTCCTTAGTGTTTTAACACAACCAACCATTTTTAATTAATAGTTGAGTGTTTTTATTACTTAAGACAATTTTTTTAAAATGACCGAAAACGGTTTTTCTGAGGAGCATAGTATATATCCTGAGAAGTATAATTTACCTACAATAAATATGTGTATGGTGGCCACATATTTTTAAAAGGGTGAAAATTTTTTCGTTGGAAAAGTTCGAGGAGTTAAAGCAGATAAATAAGTACATAATATGTATATTATACGCCGTTTTTATCGGCTGGTTATCCAATAAATATTTTATTGGGGTTTTTAATAGTTGTACTTTTACAAAATGATACTAAACAACGCTTATAGTGTTTTCTTTTATTTTCCATAGTAACCCTTCTTTCCTTTCCTTCAAAAACTGTATCAAGCTCCAATCTCAACAAACTGGTATATATTAGGTTTGTTCTAGCATCAGCTTCAAACGGTTTGAAACCATCAGCGAATAGTGGACCAGCGCGAGTAGAGGGGATAGCACTGGTGCCTGTATTATGTTCTCTCACTGACCAACTGTTTGCTGACGGTTTCTGACTAGTTTGGCTGTTTGCTAGAACAAACCTATTATTACAATGACATACGATATGTATCATTAAAATTTAAATATAACCATAAAAATAAATAAAATATAATTATGTGACTGTAAAGGATTTAAATTAGCATCCAAAAATAAGAGTATTTAATCGATTTAATTTTTAAAAGTCTTAGGTACATATTATTCACATACATTGTTTGGCTTTCCTAAATGGGTGACATTGGTTTTATGTAATCTAGGCCACACATTTTGAAAACATCTAAGTCAGCAATTATGCTTGTATTAGTAATTCACGGTCACATTAAAATATGGTCAATCATAACAAACAATTAGGATTTATTTATACATACGTAAAAGAATAGGCGGAGATCATTCATTATTCAAAAACCGACGTGGTTAGAGCAGAGACATTATCCATCCCGACACCAACTAGTTACTGTCGTACATGGTGACTTAAATTAATATATTTCGGTAATTAGTGTTTCAACTTAATCAACCCCATCATCGGGATTTTCTACCCCCGTACCACCATATGACGTCACGGGTCGTTTGAAATGCTTTAAATACACAGAAGATCTTAAATTTGTACTTCTAAGTTATTATGAGTTTTTGAAGGGTGAACTTTTGGAAATCTCATTTTTAAACAAAACTGAACATTATTGTGTAAAAAAATGTGCAAGTTTCCTATTGTATTTCCAGTATTAGTACAACAATGAAGTTCTACCTATATTAGGGATCGACGGTACTTATTCTTAATAAGGTTCTGAAGCTGTTTTCTTGTTGCATGCCTATGTTAAATATTGTGTTTGTATGGGTTGCACAGTTGACTGTAATGACAATTACATGTTTAACTAAAAATTTGACGTTACGATTTCCACTTCGAAAATCGTGTTCAAAAACGAGATTATTAAGAATTGTGTTAAAAAAAGTGAATAACCGCCAAAGGCGTTGAGGAGGTTGTAACTTGTTCAAAATTGAGGTTTACATCTTGGCCATGGTGTTGTAGGCAACAGCTATATTTTGGCAGAAAAGATCTGAGGGTTGTTTTTTTAGGCCCTATGCTATACCAAATTCTGATTATTCTGTGTAGTTCTGCTTTAATTCATATTCTTCTTCTTCTTCTTCTCCTTCTTATTTTTCTTCTTCTTCTTCTTCATATATTCATTAAATAATATAATTGTACACAATTTTGCAAAAAAATGTTTCGAATATTGCTGACCCTTATTTTTGGACCAGGTCTTCGGCACCGTGCGCGAATACTCGATCACAAAAAGTTAGCGCGAGTAACAGAAGGTTAAAAACAATACAGTTTGTAAGATACCCTCAGTTGCGGAGAAAGTATTATTAATAAAGATTTTTTATTCAGTCAATGATGTGAGCACTGTCAGTTAAATAGTAATGTGTGGTCTAACTTTTACACACATACCTACTGTGGCAAATGTATTATATTTTCAAAATTTTGGAATGCGTTTAAATTGTAGAACAATAATTTTAACTTTTGACTTTAATACAGAGTTCAATTCTCTACAAATATTCTCTCATGACTTTTGATGTAAAATAATTAGGGAAGCAGGAATTCAACAGTTTAGAATTTTACATTGAGTTTCCTATGGCCCGTTTTACGATTCATTACCCGGTATATACCACACAGTTAAATAACTTTTAACATGAAGTAAAAACTCCTTTATGTAATTGATATAAATTTAATCAAGAATTAAAATTCTAAAGAATCCAAGTATAATACATTTGTCGTTCAGAACGTTTTCGGACTTATTACCTAGTCCATCTTCAGTGAATTCATTCTAGGGGCTTAATAGCCCCAAAACCAAATAGTGGTTGGATGTAATGTGAAATTTAAATTATAAATTTGTAAAAATAATAAAACTTGACGCCAATAAACATTGATAACTTTTTGGAAACATGAGTTTATTGAAGATGGAGATTGTCCGAGAAGGTTATGAAATCCATTTAGATTTTTTAGAATTTTATGTCTTGATTCAATTATAACAATTACATAAAGGAGTTTTTATGTCATGTTAAAAGTTGTATAAGAAAAGAATTGTATCACAATGATAATGCAATAACAGAGGGCTTCCCGAAATAAAAAAAAAAATAAAAACTAGGAACTTCCTTCACCAGAGCTTCGACCTTCGTCTTTTTTCCAACCGTCAAAATTTCCTTTTCCTGATTACTGCTCTGTTTATTTTCCATTTGTAATTCCTGTTTTTCACTTTGTAAATATCAGTGGATATTTTTTAGCTTTTTGTATTAATTTCTGTCGTTTATCCACAAAATTTTTCTATTAATCTATTAGTTTTCTAGGTCTTTTTTTATTGGTCTTTTTTATTATACTATTAAATATACAGGGTGTCCCGAAAAGAATGGTCATAAATTATGCCACAGATTCTGGGGTCAAAAATAGGTTGATTGAACCTCACTTACCTATATACAATAGTGCACACAAAAAAAGTTACAGCCCTTTGAAATTACAAAATGAAAATCGATTTTTTTTCATATATCGAAAACTCTTAGAGATTTTTTATTGAAAATGGACATGTGGCATTTTTATGGCAGCAATATCTTAAATAAAAATTAAAGTGAAATTTGTGCACCCCATAAAAACTTTATGGGGGTTTTGTTCCCTTAAACCCCCCCAAACTTTTGTGTACGTTCCAATTAAATTATTATTGTGGCACCATTAGTGAAACACAATGTTTTTAAAACTTTTTTGCCTCCTAGTACTTTTTCGATAAGCCACTGGTTATCGAGATATTTTGAATATTTGTCGAATCCACCACATATTTGTACATGGTTAAGTACGATTATAGAGACCTGTTAATAATCTGAAAATTTATTTATAATTTACATTTTTAGCTATATTTTGAAAAAGAAGCCACATCTCGATAAAAGGTGTCTTATTAAAAAAGACTAAGAGGCAAAAAAATTTTAAAAACACAGGGTTTAACTAATGGTACCAAAATAATAGTTTAAATTGGAACGTACACAAACATTTGGGGGGTTTAAAGGAACAAAACCCCCATAAATTTTTTATGTAGACATATTAAAAAAGAAGCCGCATCTCGATAAAAACGGCCTTATAGAAAAAATACTGAGAGGCAAAAAAGTTTTAAAAATGTTGTGATTAACTAATGGTTCCACAATAATGAATTAATTGGAACGTACACAAAAGTTTGGGGGGGTTTATGGGTTTTACAAAACCCCCATAAAATTTTTATGAAGTGGAAAAATTTCACTATAATTTTGTTTTAAGATGTTCCTGCCATAAGAATAATACATGTCCATTTTCAATAAAAAATCTCTAATAGTTTTCGACATATTGAAAAAAATCGATTTTCATTTTGTAACTTCAAAGGGCTGTAACTTTTTTTATGAGCACATTTATACTAAGGTAGTTAGGTTCAATGGAACTATTTTTGACCCCAGAATGTGTGGTATAATTTATGACCAATCTTTTCGGGACACCCTGTATAAGTCTCTATAAGCTAAACTTCTATCTCTATAATTATTTTTATTCTTTTAACTAATATTGTCCTGCTTGCCATTGTAATTCTTTTGCTATTTGTTGGGTTCGTTTTTTGTTTATATATTTTATGTATTTTAAATACATAGTAAGAAAAAAAATTAATTTTATAAAAGACTCTGAAACCTAATATTTGTATTCAACAATAAAACAAAGAAAGACGACTTTCTGAAAGACACGTTTCTAAAAGACATACCAACTCACGATAAAAGATAGGAGAGCGGCAGGATGGATATATAAATTGCTTTAATATGTTTTAATAACAACCAGTGAAAGAAACGACGTGGGTGAGGTTTCAATGTCGACCCGATCTTATAATTATGTCGTAGGAGATTTGACTCAAAATATATCCTGTAATGCACTATTAAACAAGTGACGTATATGACTAAGCCGTTTTTTACTATCAAGTCCGTGGAACTTTCTGTTTCTGAGCTACTTAAATGGCGCTTAAAGCTAGACAATTACAAATTGTCTAATAGTAGATATTAATATGTTCGTTATGGTTTAATATCATTTTTGTAAATATACAAACATTTGTATTAAGTCAAATCGTGGCATTATTCGAAGGTTTTAATAATGATATACAGGGTACATTATTCGATGAAATCCAATTACTCATTTGTAGTAACAGATACGAACAAAATTGTTAAGATAAAAGTTGAGGCATAGATAGGACCGTACCTACTTTAAAAATATTTTCAAATGCAAAACAATTCCCAAATATGTACAGTTGTTAATTACCTCCTCTATTATTCGTCTTCCATTTATTTCAATTTTAGTTTCTTGGCTGTTGTTTTTTAAGAGTTTTTGAAGTTATACTTCTTTAGGCGCGTCGGGAGTAAATTTATGTGTGCGCGAAATCATCAAAATCTTGGTTCCCGGCGCAGATTAAACGTTATACGTCCTCTGATTGGGTAATTACAATGACCTGTCAACAATTATTGGTCAATATGTCGGTTATTTTATTAATACGTCAATGGTTATGGGTAAACAAATTGTATGAAGTATATTAGTTTTTATTGTTGTGAGGACAGACACAAAAAGCAAGTTTATAATTGTAGTGACTTTTAAATAATTTTTAAAAGCAACAGGTAAGTAATTTTAAATGTTTTAGTATTGTAATAAAAGATTAGGACCTACATACCTATTTTGAAAATGTAGGTATAGTCTTTTTACTACAAAAGCAAGATTACGTAGGTTAAAATTTCTGACGTCAGAGCACTGTCAAAACATTAGAATATGACTTTTCATCAGGGCCACATTTATGTCATTACTTGTCAGAGATATTTTTCTTTTTTTGTTTACTATAAAATTAATATCTATAATTATTTATTCTAATTAATTATGTCAATTAGTTTTCATTACTAGCCGTTATATATTAATCAACAACAATATTATCATAGTGTAGGTACCTATAATCATTAAAATAGATTATTTAATATTTTCAAAACTAAGTGCTGCAAACGCTAAAATTCATAAGAAAACTTTCTGATCTTTAAATCTAATAATAATCTGATTTCTAATAAACCTAATCTAAGAAATCTAAATTCTTTAACTTACTTCTCTGCAGTTAATGGTAAAACAGAATCCCATTATTTCGTTCTTGTTCAAAATAATCTATTAAATAAGCATTTTGATTTGGCATATGTTTTTCAATACAAACACAAACACAATAATATAGGTACCAATGAACTGTCAACACTGATGGAATGGCCCCGTCCCATTCAAACAGTGAAGCGAGATTGGCGCCAACATACAAGAGAGAGGTCCTAGAGAGAAAGATAATTTGTCAGGTAAAATTTGCTACAACTACAACCAGAGTTGCCCGATGTGATTTTATAAATCCCCCACTTAGAAACTGAAATTCCCTCAAATCACCCAAATTTAAATTTTTGCCGCATTTTAGTAAATTACTAATTAAATGTAGAGAACAGTAAACAAAAATTATACTACTTATCAACAGAGAGTCCTGGAAATAATTCATAGGTCCTATCTTCTTCGATAAACAAACTTCTTTTCCATTCGACAAACAAACAGTCATTTTCAAAATTATTCCGACCATCCTAATTACTTTCGGGGAACCGTACAACATTTACTCGGGGTGAAACAAAGATATTAAAATTCCAAACTTTCTTTTAAACCATTTTTCTAGAAATTGATAATTACCTCTACCTGTGGATTCTATAGTTCCCGTAATAAACAATCTTTTTCCATTTTAAACCTAAATACATCGTCCTTTTCACTTTAATTATTCACAAAAGTCTTTAATGGTTCATCGGAAAGCTCATTAAAAAAGAAATCGACTTACATCCAAACTAAATTCTAATAAATATTTACAGATCAATATACAGGGTATATCAAATTTATGTGCCCGCGTTATTTAAAAAAAAATTTATTTTAATTTTCATTTTGCCTTTGATTGATAAATTGAAAACACAATAATATAGTGTCACATATAGGGGAGGGGTTTGCGCCACTGCACTGGCGAGAAATTATTTTTTTGAGTCGTTAAGAGCATACAGTAGCGCGTCATCAATATTACTTCGGGAGATAGTATCATATGTACCTTTTTTCGTAAGGTCTGCGAAACTTTGGCAACAGTGGTAATCTTTGACATTATGTAAGATCAATGTTTTGACAATTATACTCATAGGCGCGCTAAATGAAAGTAATAGAAAACAATTTTGTTATTAGTAAATAAATATTTATAAAAATAAACCAAAATGGGTGAAAATTTTATGTTTACAATTTAACATAAGTATTTGCACGAAATAATAATAATAAATAATCATTTTGTTGTGAAGCGAAACAAGAGCCGTCTTATTTTATTTAGTTCATAGAGCGCCAAAGGCACTTTAACTTTATATACTCGGATTAGAATTCGAAATATTTTTACGAAAAATATAGTTACATACCTATATATAACTAAAACTCACAATTGCCAATAATCTATTTTTTCAAATAGGCCAACAACTTAGTTCTATTACACAAAAATATAATAAATTAACTATAAATAAACACTACTTTCCTATGAAACAACAATAATGAATTCTTAAAATAATATACTACTGCAATGAACAGATATCGATAAAGATAACAGAACAGATACGAGAAAGTCTGACGCTGGTTTGTCAAAATGACAGTGACAATTTCTCTATGTTGCCAAATTAGTTATTAGGTATAATATGTTCGATTTCTTGTTAGAAATAAAAAAAATTAGTAGGTCCAAAATTACACAAAATCGAGGCACAGGATAAAAAAGTTAATTTGAAGAAACTGTATTTTTTGTGTTTCTCAATGGCGATACAGGCTCGTTTTTTTAATATTGTATTTAATTACAGAGTAATTTCGACATAATAATATATTTCTCAAATTGGGCTCTGTACCGCCATTCTTTATTATATTACGAATATGTGTGCCCAATATCTCGACAACATATTCAAAATTACCTGTCATTTACTACTTTAAAATTTTGCTGGTATAGCCGCCATCTTCCCATTACGTAGTATCTAGGATTCCGCTGGCGCCATGACGGTTATAGCCGCAACCTAATTAAGGGTGATAAAATAATCAAAATTAAGTTTATTTAAAGAGAAAGAGTGATAGTGTTATTTTCGAACTATTTGTTACTACTGTCCGTCAATCTGTTAAAAATATTTAGAAGATATTTAAATTTAGACTTTGTTCAGTTAACAATCATCAACTTGTATAATGTATAATTCAAATAAACATTTGTCAGCAATATACATTGTAAAACACCTCTGTGTCTTAGTTTACAGTGCATTAACTGGTTTAGCAGCAATGATCTCATCCAACTAAAAACAAATATTTGCATCTTAGATATTAATAACCAAAGTGATCTTCCACATAAAAATGCAAAAGCTTTTAGTCACAGTTTACAAAGTACGGAATGAATGCACCTCCTTCTTTAGAGCGCAGTATTTGTCAGATTATAAACAAAAATAAGCCACTTAAAATAATATCCCGCTTTTAAAGCCATAAATCCTTTCCACGATGTTAAAAACATCGTACATAAACATCTTTCATTCCTACAACTCTATTAAAGTCAACGGACATATTATAAATGCTCTATAAATATGCCATTAAGCAGATTTACATATGCCGAATAAACATTACCTAAATCAGAATAAAAATTCACTTAAAATCGAAACGATATCAGAAATAGAAATTGTGTTAATATGTAGAAAACCTTATGAACGAATTGATATGCCACGTTACAAATGTAAATATATGTAATATGTACCATAACTAAGTAAAAACATTAATATTAAGTTAATTGTATACATCTTAAACTGATATTAATCTAACTATTGCCATTACTTTCGATGCTAACTAGTCAGAGGAGGAAATACCAAAGGAATGGAGTCTATACTAAAATCACAATAAAAATGCACTAGAAATAAACAAACCAGAGGCACTCCCGGATCATGATTTACAATTCATAAATTTTGAAAATCATGATTTGGGATTTACAATGTATATACTATTATGTATCACTTTATCAATCAAAGTTAGAGTAAAAATTTTAATTTTTTAATTATAACGCGGGCACATAAATTTGATACACCCTGTATATTGATTTGTAACTATTTAGTAGAAGGTAGCTTTCACGCAGTGGGTTTCTCCTTAATGAGTTTTTCCCTGAAGACTTAAAAACATTTGTAAATACAGTGAAGTGAAATGACAATTTATTTCGGATTATAATTTAAAAATATTGTTTGTTACGAGAAGGTAAAATCCACAGGTAGCTGTAATTATTAGTTTTTAGAAAAATAAAGGTAGAGAGATTTGGAATTTTAAGTCTGTTTGTTTTAAGTACAAGAATATTTGTATAATTTCCGGAAAGTGATTAGGATAAGTAGAAGTATTGTTTGAAATAATGCCTGGGTTTTTCGAATGAAAAAGAGGAATGTGGAAAGAGAAATGTTTCTGATTGGCTTGGCAATTTGGAATGGGTAAAGGGAAGTTTGAATGTTGAGACAGTTTGGAAAAGAAAGATCAGTGTGTGGCCGACATCCTAGAAGGGCAGTCGAAAGTTTTCGCGGATAGTTCAGAAGTAAGTACTAGTGGTTGTTTGTTAGTGGAGAGTAGCTAAAAAGTGGAAGAGAGACAAATCAAATCGAGAAGAAATACCTCTTTGATTCTGTAAAGTCCAAGAGAGTAAGTTACAAGAATTATCGTTATTAAAATTATTTGTGACACCAAGTAAAAAAGATACTTGGATCTCAGGAGATTATTATTGAGAGAAAGAGAGGAGAGAGTTTTGGAGTTTATTGAACGAGTAATGGTCAAAAGCGGCCTGGCTTGTGTTTTGGAGAAATAGTTGCTGGTATGCTGCTGGATTGATGCTGAGAACGGAGAGGGCTTTGATTGGTAGCCTAACATAATCAACAAGGAAGAGCTGTTTGGGTCAAGAGGAGACATCATTGTGTGTGAATCAAAAAGGTCAGTCAATAACTAATGTGATAGATGTTCTTTATAATCAGAAGTTAAAAATTTTGCTTAAAAGCATATGAATTAAGATTCCAACATTTCAAAAATTTAATAGGAAGTATAAGTAGTTTTGCAAATACCTAAATTTGTTTGTTTAGCTTATTTTATTAATGGTATAGGGCTTTTCATCGATTGCCATTTGTTTCGAGCTTCTGTCATGTGTCACATAATATTAATATAGCTACGGCATACGTCTTTGGATTGTATCATTGGTAGATACCAATAACGTATGACGTAGACGTATTTATATTTTGTGACATTTGACAGAAGCTCGAAACAAATGACTGTGAATGAAAAGCCCTATTAGGAACACAGCGATAAATATTTGTTTGAATTAGATTAATTATATGGTAAAAGTTTCATTTGGACAATTATGCCCACAGGATTTATTTGATAGATTTTCAGAGCATTGCTTTTGATAATAAAGGTATTTGTGTGTGCTTTCCTATTTTATTCCGATAAGAATCAACTTAGAGATACTGAAGCCACGAGAAAGGATACGTATAACCTAAGATTTAGTTATTTTTTTATGACAAAAAGGCACCCTGAGATTTTTTCTTAATTTTTTTTGTATGATTTTCGTCAATTCAATAATTAATTAAATAAATACTAATTAAAATAAAAGTAATAGAAAGCAGATCATAACAATACATTGTAAGTCATGATTTTGGAGTGATCCTCACAACATTCAACATGTCTTGGTTTGTTTATTTCTAGTGCGCATCTTTATTGTGATTTTTAGAGGTTTTAGTAGACAACATTACACAAAAAGAGAAACCAACTGAAATTCGATGACTACCGAAGAATAGATCTTCTGAGTCATCATCATCAATTAGTCAATCGCTGCACATAATACTCAGTTCGTTTAAGTGTTCTCTACACTGGGTCGCATACAGTCAATTTTTTCTCGTTTTTTATAATTTATGGTAGCTGGTAGGTACTCTTCCACAATCCCAGTGGAAGGCAGACAATTTCCTCAGGGATGCGAGCCCTGCCATACGCAAGCCTTGTTCTTTTTCAACTCCTGTAATGGAGAGAAATCATGTCCTAACACCATTCTTACCCAATATCTACCATATCCTACCGTTAAAAAGGCATTAAACGTCTTCGATGATATCGATCTGTCATTATCGATGGATCATCGGCAAGCCTGATGTCGTTAATAAATATGCCGTTTACTTTAATACCCTTACTAGATTCTATCACTGCTTCCACGAAGACTTTTCATACGTGAAATTTAAACAACCTTTGCGTGTTCTTTTTTTAATTGAGAAATCTTGTGTTTCGTTGAAATTTTGAAGACTTGCTCTGATTATTGTTCTGAAGCTGCTTCTTTGTGGCATCTTATGCAATTTCTTATTTCATTGGGAAATAAGCCACAAAGTTACAAATGAAATTTATTGGCGTTTCGACTTCCACTTCAGAAGTTTACGTTGCTTAGTAAAAAAATTCTTCTAATAATTAAATTTAATCTGACTCATTCATATCATAAAATACAAGGCGGAAACGGCGGGTTTGTTGGGAAAAATATTCCCATGAGATATTTTTGCATAATCACATTCGTGAGACATCGCAGAATAAGGTTCAAGAAGTCGCCCACGAGAAAAGTGGGCCAATTTTTTTTAACAATTTTTTTTAATCAAATTGCAAAAATCAATACTTTGGCCCGGACTAATTTTTTTTTAGGTTTTTTGGACCATTCTGGACAAAAAAGATCTCTTATAATTTTTCTATAAAGTTGATCTTTTTCGAGTTATAAGCAAGTTAAAATTTGAAAAACGCGAAAATGGCTATTTTTAAGGCTTAATAACTCGGTCAAAAATTATTATTTTGAAAGTCAGAAAGTGACTAAATCAAAGTTTAAAGTCGCCGTTACATGATCCTGAAGAAATCTGTGTCATTAATTTACTACTAAGCTGTTATTTTTAATTAATAACAATGAGTGGTGGTATCGTATTGACGCTGCTGTAAATGTGAGTCCGAGTAAGATGCACAATTGGACTGCTGGAATAGCTTCTCTCTCGCACTCAGCATTTACAGCCCCGCACACGTGCATGGCGCTTATTATTATTACTTAAAAATAACAGCTTAGTAATAAAATAATGACAAAAATTTCTTCAGGATCTTGTAGGTGGGGCTTCAAACTTTGATTTAGTCATATATTGACTTTCATAATAATAACTTTGAACCAAGTTATTAAGCCTTGAAAATCGCCATTTTTCGTTTTTTTCTATTTTAAATTGCTTATAAGTCAAAAACGATCAACTTTAGAGAAAAATTATAAGAGACCTTTTTTGTCCAGGATGGTCCAAAAAATTAGAGAAAAAATTGTTCTGGCCAAAAATATTGATTCTTGCAATTTGATAAAAAAAATTTGTTAAAAAAAATTGGCTCACTTATCACTTGGGCGACTTCTTGAACCTTATTCTGGGATGTCTCACGAATGTGATTATGCAAAAAAATCTCATGGGAATATTTTTCCCTTCGAACCCGCCGTTTTCGCCTTGTCTATATTCAGAGATATTAAAAAGGAAATTATAAAATTCTTATACAATAGAGCCAAAATTATTTGTTCTAACAAAAATTCATTCTTAGAAGAAATATAATTATTGCATCTGTTTTATTACAAAATGATTAATTTTTGTCGTTTATAAATAAGATTTGTCAAGAATGGACCGAATGGAACAGAACATTTTGGAACGGGATCCCGTAACATCCACAAGAGATAATAGGAGGAAAATATATCAATACCATATTAACAGGATGGGTACGTATTTTCGGCTGCAATGCTATTCAAATGGGGATTCATTTTTTTCGAATCCTGAGAAAACTAATAAGTATTTTTGAAAAATTTAAACGCAGAATGAAAGATTACGTTATTAGCGAGGGCCGAAAGTCCCTGAGAACTTCTATAATGTTTATTTTAATAAGTTACAGGGGTAAAAAACTAAGAGAAAATTTAGTGTTATATTTAATTTCAAATATCTCATTCAAAATATAATTTTTATTTAATCTAAGGGACTTTCGGCCCTCGGTCATAATTTAGTCTTTCATTCTGCGTTTAGATTTTTCAAATATATTTATTGGTTTTTTTAGGATTCGAAAAAAAAAAAATCAACACAATGTCCGTGGTAATATTTTCCAAATTTATCTTTGTCATACAACGCATTCAGTCACAAACCATACATACTCATAGACGTTTTACGACCATGTTAATCTTTGGGATCGAATTAACGCCATCTCTTGATTGGAATGGGAACTAAATTGACAAATTTTAGTTACATAGGAAATTCAAATTATAAATTTTGCGGGATTTTTGATGAAATTTCGCAGGAAATTAAAACAACAGAAAGACAATTCAATGTTTTATTCAATGTTTTACTGAAAACTTCAAATGTTCCAATTTGTTTTCAAAATGCTATAAACACTACTGCCATGTGTCACGTGAAAGCACTGATGTGTAATATTGAGTTGAATGAAAATTTTTGAAAGAATCTTGTAGGATGATTGTTTATATAAATACCTTATAATCTTTTACAAACTTCCAAAAATATATAGGCCCGAAATGTTGATGACACACTTGTCTATTGGAATAAATTGTTTCAGGATCTATTATATTGTTTTTTAAATGTGGAGAAACACAAAACGGGATGATCAATGTAAACTAAAAATTCTACTCACAAAAACGGAGAGGAGGTTAATACAATTGATTAAAATTGTGATTAAATCTAATTAAAAACGTAACACAACTATAATAAAATATTTAAGCCACAAACTGTAAAATAAAAAGTAAATAACAAATTAATTTAATTGTCAACTGTCAGTTGTTAAATATGACAAGAGAATTGACTGACAGCGACATCTGTGGATTGGAATGGTAACTAATTTGCTGTCTTGACCTTGACAATTTACGTGAAACGTCTATGAGTATGTATGGTTTGTGCATTCAGTCGAATAGAATATTGTCATCATATTGTCAGTCAGACACTGACAATCAGTGTCAATTTTAAATATTTGACATGAATCGGGAATATTTTGAGTTGTTGATTAAATAATTGATATACAGTGATGAGCGCACTAATAACCGGCAAAATAACGCAAAAGATGAAAAACATATTAAGTTATAAAGTGAGATAAAAAGAGATGAACCTAGTGGAGGTGTTAAATTTAGCGATAGTAACTTATAGACTGACATTAAATTGATTGTTTTCCACCTTTAGACGTATCGGACGAATTTGAGAAATGCCACTGTCACAGTGACAGTTTTAGTTGACATACTCCTCTGATAGGTCTAAAGGTGGGAAACAATCAATATAATGTCAATTTATATGTTACTATCGCTAAATTTAACAACTCTACTAGTTTTATTTCTTTTTACCTCACAACTTGATATGTTTTCCATCTTTTGGGCTATTTTGCCGGTTACTAGCACGCTCATCACTGTATTGATTTAAGATGTGAACTTTTATAAATAGGTATTTATTGTGTATTATTTATGGAAGATAGAAGCAGAGAATACATCAAGATATATTCTGTGATCCAAGTATTTTGCTGTTAAAGATGTTCAAAATTTTAAGCGTTCCATAGTAACAATATTTTATTAAAAAATCGCTTTAACACTTTTCCTCTTTTCTTGATCGAGTATTAGTTTTTGTTGTAGGTACATATAAATTATTACAATCATTGAATACATAGCTAGTGAAAAAATTATTACATTTATTAACTGAATGAATAATTTGCAATTATACAAAAAATAACAGTTATCCGAGAACATTAAAAAGCCATCTCTTTAAGTTAGTTATGACATTGTCGAGTAGAATGACATTCTAGTAATATTTACATATCCATAGAAGTGTGAATTTTACTACACGTAATTTGTCATGTAAAGACAGAAAAGGTAGGGATAGCCGTAAAATATTTGCGAATTATGTACCCATGGCCTTAAAAGGAGTATCCGAGAAACATAAAACAATATGAAATAAATTCTACATTTTAACAATATTCAAAACAACAGACACATTGAGATCTAGTTTATCTGAAATTAAATCTAACAATGAACAAGAAAGAACTAAGAATTGTATTTATAAAATACATTTTGAATGCGAACATTTTTATTTAGGTGAAACATCAAGACCAATAAACGTTAGAATAAGTGAACATCAGTCTTATATTAAAAATAGACAGTTTGATAAATCTCAAATATGTAAGCACAGTGTGTGTTCAGTGGAAAGAGTCAAGTATTATTCTGAAAGAATCAGAAGTCAAAAAAATTAAATGAAAACAATTGTGTCGCAAATTCCTCGACAGAATGCAGTAGGATGTGGTCATCCATATTAAAACAGGAAATGAATTGAAAGAAAATATCACGATTAGTAAGTTAATAACATATCGAAGATACATCATTTATATTTTAGTATTATTTATATATTATTAATATTATTTATATTTTAAAATAACATAGGTACATATAAAATCAGAGTTTAGTGTTAACTTTGAGATTAAACTGAATGCAAGACCAAATACTCACCATATCGGGATAGCATCATGCGATTTTTTCTTGGTTTTTATGAGATGTACTATGGAATCACTAACACCAGAATTTTACTGTCACCATTGCATGTGGTTGTCTTTTTAAAGACAAATCATATTATATTTTTTGGTGTGTGATCATTGAACAAATTAGCTGAGTACATTTTCGAAGTATTAAGTATATCTTGAGGGTCCACTATTACTTCATCTTAGTTATTATTACATATATCATTTTTTTTTGTTGGCGATATCAGAAATTTTCTTAATTTCGTTATGGAGATTGAAGCTCTCGCCGAGTTTATATAGGTTTTTAGCTTCGGTGGTAAATATATAAAGAATAATTAGTGATAAAAAGTGTACAAAGGTACATTACTTCGAGTATAACAAGTCTAGAATATATACCTGAAAGCGAAGTGTTTGCAAATAGGGTGAGGTTTTAAGGTAACTTTTGGAGAAGAGGAACAAATATCGAAAATAGAGAGCTGTATGGGAAATCTGAAATGAGCCAGATTATTAAAGCAAAACGACTGAAATTTTTAGAGCAGTTGGTGAGAATAGCAAATAGATAATAGGTAAAAGGGTCCCTCTTCTTCTTCAGGTGCTATCTCCGCTACGGAGGTTGACAATCATCATAGCTATTTTAATTTTTGAAGCAGTAGCTCTAAATAGTTGTTTTCAGCAGCATCCAAACCATTCACTCAGGTTCTTCAGCCATGAAATTCGTCTTATTCCGATGCTTCTTCTGCCATCTACTTTTTCTTGCATTATGAGTCGTAGGATGCCATACTTCTCGCCCCGCATCACATGTCCGAGATACTGTAGCTTTCTTTCTTTAATTGTAAGTTCAACTTCCTTCTCTTTACCTATTCTTCTCAGTATTTCATTGTTCGTAACTCTATCTACCCAGCAAACCCTCATAATTCTTCTATGGGTCCACATTTCAAAGGCGTTAAGTCGTCTCATTGTCTCTACATTTAACTTCCATGATTCCACTCCATAATGTAGTACACTGTAGATGTAATATTTTGTTGGGCGTACTATCTGTTGCAAGATTATTCGGATGGAATTCCCCAGATTAAGAGACTGGACCGATATCAAGCACAAAATGACTGTACTCCCTTAATGCTGTACCGAATAGTCACCCTTAGACTTTCTTTTCATTAGGTTCAATTTTAAATTATATCCAAAATTTAAAGGTACTTTACTAAATGATAAATCTGATTAAATCCGAAATATCTTGCAACGAATAGTACTTTAAGAGCTAATGTTAAATATTTGCTACATAGGATCTTTTTCATTTTTATAAAATTAGAACGTGCTTTTTCGATTCTGACTTTTATTTCTGTAGTGTAGTCATTATTTTCTGTTATAAGTATTCCTAGGTAAGTGTACTTTTTTACTCTTTGGTTCTGCTGGCCCTCTACTATCAAGATTTCGTTAGTATTATGGTTGTTTTTAATAACTTTCATAAACTTCGTCGTTTTGATATTGAGAGAGAGTCCGTACTCCCTACTACACTATTTTACTCATGAGTCTTTGCAGGTCTTGTAAACTATCGGCTATCATTACTGTATCATCTATATATCTGATATTGTTAACTAAAACTCCATTTACTCTTATGTCGACTGTTTCATCTTCCAGAGTTTCTCGCATTACCTCTTCAGAATAAGCCTTAAATAATGGAGGTAATAGATTGCAGCCTTGCCTGACTCCTCTCTTTATTTCCATTTCTTCAGAAGTTTCCTTTTCAATTCTTACTATTGCTCGCTGATTGTAATAGAGGTGTGTTATTAGTCTTAAATCTCTTTCATCTAGGTTTTTATTTTTTAGGGTTTCCATGAGTCGATCGTGTTTTACTTTATCAAACACTTTATTGTAGTCTATAAAACAGACGTAAAGAGGATGGTTAACATCCAAACATCTCTGTGTCAGCACGTTGAAGGAGAGTAATGCCTCTCTGGTATCCATACCATTGCGGAACCCATATTGAGTGTCACTAATATCCAGCTCCAGTTTAGAGTGTATTCTGGCGTGGATAATTTTCAATAGAATTTTCAAGGTGTGACATTAAGCTTATGGTTCGGTAGTCACTGCATTCTTTGGCATTCACTTTCTTTGGCAAACACACAAATACTGATTTCAACATTTCTCTAGGGATGATTCCTGTAGTATAGATAGCGTTGAACAGTTTTACTATTATGTCCAGGTTTTTCTCGTTGACCAATTTTATCAGCTCGCTAGGTAATTCATCTGAACCAGCAGATTTATTGGTTTTCATAGTGTTTATTGCCTGACTAACATCTGATTTGGTTATCTCTGGGCCTACATCTCCCGTTTGGCTATCTACGGGTGTACTAGCTTCTCTCTGGTCATGAAATAGTTCCTCGACGTACTCTTTCCATCGTCGTAGTTTTCGTTCTGTCTCCATTATAATATTTCCATTTTTGTCGAGCAATATATTTGACGTTCTTCGATTTCATATTACGGCTAGTTCTGTGACTTTTTTATGTAGGTTGAAGTTGTCATATGTGTTTTGCAGTTCTTCTATCTCTCTACATTTTTCAGAGAAGTAGGTTTCTTTCGCCTCCCTAATTTATCTTCTTATTTGGTTTTGAAGCTGTTTATAACAGGTCTTATTAATGGTTTTGTTTTTTCTTCTTTCATTCATCAACTCTAGAATTTCTTCCGTCATCCATTCTTCTTTCTTACATTTGGTTGTAGTAAGTACTTTCTTACTTGGCTCTAATATAGAGGTTCTGAAGAATTGCCACTGCTGTTCTACGTTGCAATTATTTCCTGGGTTCTGTCTAGATTTGTGTTGATTTCGTGTTTCAGATTTTCTTTTGTTTCTTCTGACTTTAGTTTCTGTATATTAAGTCTATTGTTGTTGCATCTTTTTTGCGTCTTTTTTAGTTGAAGTTGAAACCTAAGAATAAAAAGACTGTGATCAGAAGATACGTCTGCTCCTTGATAAGCCTTTACTGCCTGAATTGAGTTTCGATATCTGTGCTTTATTAGGATGTAGTCAATTTGTTTTCTGACGATTTTGTGGTCCCTGTAGAGATGAAAAGGGAAGAGAAAGACTACAAAAAAGTGGCTTGAAGCTAATAAGGAGGCCTTACAAAATGGGAAGAATGAACATATAAATTATTTATGTTGTATTTAACAGAATAATTATATTTAATTTTAAATATTTAGCATAAACGTTTCTCTTCCTTGTTTGTATCGTCCACCTCCATCGAAAAGTAAATCCACAAAACAAAAATAACGAAATGGTTCCTGTCAGTTTAGCAACGTGCTGAGATGTCGTTTAGACTCGAGAATCCCTCATGACGAAATTCATGACCGCCTCATCGCCGACACCACCTACATCACTTACAATTTTTTTTGTTCAACCTCGAAATCCAAATTTACGATGGGATATCGAAAGTGAAAATTGGTGTTAATATTGTTGAATTCAATAAATGATTTCATGAACAGAATCGTTACACAATTTTGTCATATATGGTATTGGCGCCAGACAAACCGAAGAAGTGAATACAATTACTAAAGTAACAAGCACATTTACTTTCGAATCACCAACCCAATTTTCAAGTCTTTACAAGGTATCTTGGAGTACGTTTATTAGCAAATGTGAGTTTTTTAACCATAGTTGTTTATATGATAATTAGGACAATAATCTCGTATTAGTTAATACCGTTAAAATTTCGCGTCAACATGTTTGGTTTGATTTATTGGTTTCCTCGTAAAAAGTAATCTTTTTACAAGGAAAATTATATTCGCGCTTTAATAATTATTTAAACCATATAGTCAGAGTTACCGAATGTTTTACTATTTTTGCTATCATATTGTATTATTCTAGTAGATACTATTTTTACTAACTGTTTCCAGTTAGTGTTACTATTTTTTCAAATTATTGAAGTGAATAAATTACACATACGACGGAGGTCGTAATAAGTACTTAGCCTTACCGCCGGATCGCGCCAACATCTCAAGAGTTTGCTATCGTGAACAACTATGTTCTGGTAGATAGCGAATGTCAAAATTTCAGCCTAATCAATAAGGATTACACATAGACGGAGAGGCAGCGCTGAAAAATCTCTTGAAATTTACTAAAGCTAGATTTTTCACAGTTGATTACTGTGAGTGTGTAGAGAAACATACTGCGGTCGGTCAAGCGAAACGTAGAACAGGGGTTACTGGGAGGGTATCAAAATTGCTTTCCTACGAAGGTAATTAAATCCATTTACTAAGGCTGAAAATCAGTCCATACATTCTAAATTAAATATAAATAAAAGGTATTGTAGTCGGCCTCCTGTATGACGGGACAGAGCCGGTCGATCGGCCCCAATAGTCGATTGAGGAAATTAAGTATTTTGGATCGCAATTTTTTCGTCCAGCATGGATTTACTTGAAACTTCTACAGAAGGTAGGGAATAGTCCAAGGATCATTTTCTATACCATGCCGCTATCATACGCTAAAACCTTGGGGGTGGTTGCCACCCATCTCGGGGGTTGGAATTTTTTATTACATTTTAACCATGTAATTCGATGGAAAAAGTGATTCTAAGAAAAAAATGTTTTCTACATTTTCTTTGTAAAACTAATATTTTTTGAGTTACTCGCGCTTGAAAATACCAGTTTTTCGACGAAAAAATTGACTTTTTTAGAGGGTTTTTTGAGAATACCTCGAAAAATATGCATTTAATCAAAAAAACTGTTGGTACCAAAATTGTATCTTTAAGTAACACCAACCAAATTCTTTTTCAATAATATCTTTAAGACCAATAAAAACCGAGATACGGCATGTTAAAAGTTAGCTTTTTTCGTCAAATGCATATTTTGAAACATTCAAAGCCTAATAATGGGAAAAATTTGCATTTTTCGAGGAAAACCTAAATAATCTTTTTTCAAGTATACAAACAGACCTTTTAAAAAATAGTAATAAAAAGTTTCTGACATGAAAATTAAGCCACTTATAATTAAAAAAATGTCGGTGCCTGCTTTTCTCTACGAAAAAATCAGTGAAAACTGTAGAGTCAGCTCTTTGGGGAGAAGGGCAGGATGTCAAGATGGGAG
The DNA here is from genome assembly GCF_917563875.1 of Diabrotica virgifera virgifera. Lineage (NCBI taxonomy): Eukaryota > Metazoa > Arthropoda > Insecta > Coleoptera > Chrysomelidae > Diabrotica > Diabrotica virgifera. The sequence continues at coordinate 46,257,858 of NC_065445.1, read as the reverse complement.
GAGAAGTTAGGTTAATGATATGGATTGTCGCTTTGAAATATAATTGTAATAAAGTGCTATATAAAGATTGTCTCAATAATTCTACATGGTGGCAGCGAACTTGCAAATACTCCGAGGAATATTTGGCAAGTAGAACCTTCTTCAAAGAGCAGAAATAGAGTTAAATAATTCCAGGGATGGCAGAGAATCAAGCAGGAAGCCATGTGCTTGCCAAAATGGCAACAGTATCAGCTCCTTCTGAGTTTAATTTCTCCCTTCCAGGATCATGGAATCAGTGGAAAAAGAGGTTACAAAGATATATGTCGGTTAGTGGTTTTATAAACAAACCAGAAGCTGAAAAAATTGATATGCTAGTGTATCTAATGGGGGCAGAAGCAGAGGAAATTATAACTCAATTTAATCTAACGCCCGCACAGCAAGTATATAGTATTATAATCGAGAAGTTTGACGCTCATTTTATACCCCAAAAGAACGTAATATTTGAACGATTCAAGTTCAATACACGTAGTCAACAGCCAGGGGAGTCGGTGGATGCATATATCACTGCACTTCATAGCCTGGCAGAGCATTGTAGTTATGGGGCTCTAAAAGAAGAGTTAATAAGAGATCGCATAGTAGTAGGAGTTTTAGATGTAAAAGTAAGTGAGAGGTTACAACTCCAAAAGAACCTAACATTAGGGGAAGCTGTATTAACAGTACGTCAAGCCGAGCTGCAGAATTCTCAAAACAGGATTCTTAGGCAAGAACGAGTACAAGAAGTAGCTACGGTCAATGCACACAGAGGTAACTACTGGTCACAATCACAAGCAGAACCAAATAAATATGGACAACAGAACACATGGGAGAAATCCAACAAAAACTACAAATGTACATACTGTAGTGTACCAAGCTGCAACAGCCGAGAAAGATGTCCAGCAAAAGATAGTCGTTGTCGATTATGTGGAAAGAAAGGACATTGGCAAGCTAGATGTAGATCCGGCAGGAATGTAAGAGTAGTTGAAGGTCAAAACTGTGCTGAAAGTGAGGTAGGAATAGAAAATGAAATGGAAAACTTACAGGTAAATAACTTTGATTTTCATCTAGGACACATTTACACTAATGATAAAGATCAGTGGTTTGCAAAAGTTTTAGTTGACAATAAATATGTTATGCCTTTTCTTGTTGATACAGGTGCTGATGTAAGTTGTGTCTCTAGAAATATGTTGTCTGATTTCTACAAAAATAAAATGTATGTTTGCCAGGAGTCCATAGGGGGCCCTGATAATAAAAAACTAGAAATTGAGGGTAAAATTGATGTTAATTTGACTTATAATGACAGTATGTGTTCAGAATCTTTATATGTTGTAAAAAATCTAAAGGTGCCTATCCTTGGTCGGCCTGGAATTATAAAATTAAAAATGCTTAATATTAATAAAAATAGTTCACGTTATATTAATAACTTAGTATCTAAAAATATAAATGCATTTGGGGCAGAATCAGAGACCTACAGTGCTAGCAAGTACTCATTAGAAACGATAGCTGAGTCATTTCAAGGAATATTTGATGATATTGGGGAATTTAAAACAGAAATGAAACTTGAGCTAAAATCTAATGTTCAGCCATTTGCTCAGTCAGTACCACGAGTAGTTCCATTACCACTCATGCCCAAGTTAAAAGTTGAGTAGACCGTCTACTTCAGTTGGGTATAATAAAACCAATTGAAGAACATACCAGGTGGGTAAGTCCTATTGTTTGTGTACCAAAGGGTGACTCTGTTAGGTTGTGCGGAGATTACACAGAACTTAACCAAAGTGTATTAAGAGCTTATTTCCCACTTCCAAAAATAGAGAATACTTTGGCTCAACTGAAAAATTCAATAATATTTTCTAAGCTCGACACAACTAGTGGTTACTTCCAAATTAAACTGAAACCATAAAGCCAATTGCTAACTACATTCATCACACCATTTGGTCGATACTTTTTTACACGTCTTCCCTTTGGAATTTCATGTTCTCCAGAATATTTTGCAGTTAGGTTTTCTAAGATTCTTTCAGGTATGAAAGGGGTAGTCTTTTATATGGATGATATTTTAATCCATGCTAGTTCAGTCAAAGAACATGACGAAATTTTAAACCAAGTTCTAATAAAATTACACAGTGAAGGTATAACCCTTAATAAAAACAAATGTGTCATTGCTGCTAAGTCAGTCAAGTACTTGGGGCATATCATCACTACTTCTGGGGTTAAAATAGATCCTGAACGGGCCAGAGCAATTAGAGAATTCCCAGAACCAGAAAATAAAACAGAACTTTTAAGATTATTAGGTATGATTAATTTTGCCGGTAAATATATTAAAAACAAATCTGAAATTTTAGAACCTTTAACATCTCTTCTAAAAAAGGACTCAGTATTCTTATGGGGACCTGCTCAAATTCAAGCTCTAAATACTCTAAAAAAATGTTTAGAAAGTTCCCCAAATTTATCATATTTTGATGCGAACAAAACTATTGTTGTAAATTCAGACTCTAGTTGTTTTGGTATAGGAACTTGTCTGATGCAAGAAAATCTAGATAAATCTCGCGAAATAGTGGCATTTTCATCTCGATTATTAAGTCAAGTAGAGGGTCGATACGCGCAGATAGAAAAAGAAGCCCTGGCAATTACGTGGGCAGCTGAAAAGTTTGCTGATTATATAACAGGGGTCAAAGATTTGATTTTTGAAACAGACTCAAAACCCCTTGTTCAAATTTTACAGACGAAAAATGTGGATGAATTATCTCCTAGGTTGCAGCTGTTTCGGATGAGATTAATGCGTTACAATTATAAAGTAGTTTACATCCCCGGAAAACAGTTGGTTGTGTCAGACGCACTAAGTCGAAGTCCCATAAAAAATTCTGTACCTAGTAATGATGAGTTGACAGGTATTGAAGTCGAGGGATATGTTAAATCTGTAATCCGTAATTTACCCATAAAAGATCGGTTTATAAAGCAAATAATCGAGGAACAAAGCAATGACCCTGTTTTACAAATAATAAAACAATATACGTTGACTTCATGGCCAGAAAAGTCTAAAATTCCCGTGCATGTTTTGCCATATTTTCAATTCAGATATGATATATCATTTTGTGAAAATTTGTTATTAAAAAGTTCTCGAATTATTATACCAGCAGCTTTACAACTTAAATGTCTAGAATATATTCACACAGGTCATCTGGGGGTAGTCAAGTGCAGGGACAGGGCTAAATCTACAGTGTGGTGGATCGGGCTGTCTTCTCAAATAGAAAAAATGATTAGAAATTGTCCCAATTGTGTGGAAAATCGTGAAAATATAAAAGAAACTTTTTACAAAGAAGAATCATGTACACGACCTTGGAAAAAGATAGCGCTAGATCTTTTTAAACTGGATAAATGGTTCTTGATTGTCGTGGACTACTACTCCAGATATTTTGAAATATTTAAGCTCAGTTCCATGACTGAAATTGTTATTATAAATCACTTGAAAGGTTTATTCTCTAGATATGGTATTCCCAATATTGTGCGTAGTGACAATGGACCACAATTTTCAACATTATTTAAGAAATTTGCCTCAAATTATAATTTTATTCATGTAACTAGTAGCCCATACTTTGCACAGAGCAATGGATTAGTTGAACGGGCAGTTAAGACTGCTAAAGAACTTATCAAAAAATAGTGAAGATATATTTTTAGCGCTCTTAGCCTATAGGGCTACACCTTTAAGGTGTGGACTTTCACCAGCAGAGCTGTTTTCCTCTAGAAAATTAAGAACTAATCTACCACAGTTGTCATTAAATTTGGAACAATCGGTTGTTAAGGGGGAGTGTCATTAAGAGAAAGGGAAAATAAGGAAAAACAAGAAGATAATTATAATAGTAGACACCGAGCCAAGGATATGCAACCTTTATATGTGGGCGATTCTGTCTGGATTATTGATATTAGGCAATATGGAAAGGTAATTGAAATTTGTGAAGAACCACGCTCTTATGTTGTTCAAACTAATAGTGGTCAATTCAGACGTAACAGATGGCATTTGGTCCAGGCACCTTACTATACTCCTGATACCAGTAACCAGTTAGTTCCTAAGAAATTTGTTGACGGCAGCGACTTAGCAACTCCAGGCTTCTCCCACAAAGAAAAGGAGAATGAGAATATAAATAATTCCTCTGATACTTTAGAGACTATACATGGGAGTCAGAGTTGTGGAGTCGATGCTTCACCAAATAAAAGTGATGTCCAAAGTGAACACTTACCTGTACAGGAACCTGATCTGTTATTGAGGCCTAAAAGGAACATTAAAAAGCCAATTTACTTGTCCGACTATAGTTGTTAAGTTATGTATTCATTCTATATTTGCTGGGGTCCTGGAATTCTCATAGAGAGCTCTGTGGCTTACCTCATTTAAAAAGAGGAGAATGTAGAGTCAGCTCAGTATGCAACCACTTATACGTTTCCTTCAGAAACGTAGTCGGTACTTGAGACAGAACCTCTTTGGGGAGAAGGGCAGGATGTCAAGATGGGAGGAGAAGTTAGGTTAATGATATGGATTGTCGCTTTGAAATATAATTGTAATAAAGTGCTAAATAAAGATTGTCGCAATAATTCTACAAAAACAACCCTCTAACTACCTTCCTAATTCAAAATTGTTCTTCACTTTTCTGTAGTTCCTTATCCATTTATATTATCAATACACTAAAGGAGTTTAATTTATTTAAAATGTCTAGTTCTGGAAAAATTTGAGTTTAAAAAAAATTGATTTTTTGCGATTTGGTATTTTTCACCTTTTATTTCAAAATATCTCCGAAAATACTGAAGATACGAAAAAAATTATAAACTACGAAATTGTAGCTCTTTTAATGACTTAAATTTCCTTGTGGATACATTTTTATTACAATGAAAAGTTAGCCAGATATAGCTGTTTAAAACCTTTGTTTACCAGCAAACATCCCCTTATTCGAGCCCTTTAAACCCGTCCCAATTAAAAACTAAGGAATTTTACGGAATTTAATTTACACAGTCTTATAGCTCTTTAGAAATTCTACCAAATTTTTTTGGAAGAAACTTTTTATCGCCAAAAATATATAGAATATTTTTCAAGGTATTCTCAAAAAACCCTCTAAAAAAATCGATTTTTTCGTCGAAAAACTGTTATTTTCAAGCGCGAATAACTCGAGAAATATTAGTTTTACGAAGAAAATGTAATAACCATTTTTTTCTTAGAATCACTTTTTCCATCGAATTACATGGTTAAAATGTAATAAAAAATTCCCACCCCCGAGATGGGGTGGCAACCAGCCCCAAGGCTTTAGCGTATGATAGCGGCATGATATAGAAAATAATCCTTGGACTATTCCCTACCTTCTGTGAATAATTCAAGTAAATCCATCCTAAACGAAAAGATTGCGAGCCAAATTGCTTCATTTCCTCAATCGATTATTGGGGCCTACCGACCGGCTCTGTTCCGTCATACAGCTGACCGACTATAATAACTTTTATTTATATTTAATTTAGAATGTGTTTACTGATCAAAGCAACTTTGATACCCTCTCAGTGATCCCTCTGTTCTACGTTTCGCTTGACCGACCGCAGTATGTTTCTCTATACACTCACAGTAATCAACTGTGAAAAATCTAGCTTTAGTAAATTTAAAGAGATTTTTCAGCGCTGCCTCTTGGTCTAACACCCTTGATAATGAAATTCGGGAGTTACAATCAATAAGAGGATTAATTTGTGTAATCAGGAATCACTCCACCCCACTCTTATGCTCTAGACTCTAGACTATCCTCCAACTCCCTATAGCACGTTAATAGGGTATAGAGGCTACAAATCAGCAAAATGCTTATCATGTTGGAGTTATGGGTACGATATCCTACCCCTAATAATGCCGGACAGCGTGAGGCTCTATTACTCATCTTATCTCTATTAACTTGTCAAGCAAACAAACACGGAATAGGATCGAACCCAGCCTGTGAGACGTTCACACCCCTTAGAAAATGACACATATGTGTTAAAGTTCATTCCGGCAAAGAGAATTGATTTGAGTTCATCAGAAACTACTCCTTCTTCTTCTTCTTCTTCTTGTGCCACTCCTATCGGAGATTGGAAATAATCAAGGCTATCCTGACCTTGTTTACAGCTGACCTAAAAAGTTTATTAGTGGTGCAGCCAAACCACTCTCTCAAATTCCGCAACCATGACATTCTTCTACGGCCTGGCTTGTGTTTTTCTTCTATTTTTCCTTGCATTATATTTTAAAGTAATGCGTATTTACGTCCTTTTATCAGGTGACTCAGATATTCGAGTTTTCTTCGTTTTATCGTTAACAAAATTTCTCGGTCTTTTCCTATCCTTCGTAATACTTCAAGATTTGTGGCTCTTTCAACCCAACTTATCTTCAGCATTCGACGGTAGGACGACATCTCGAAATTTTCAATATTTTTTATGTTGTTCTGTTTGAGAGTCCAGGCCTCTACACCGTATAATAGCGTGTTAAATACGTAGCCTCTTAGCATTCTTAGAAATTACTCCACCTCGCCCCAATTCTTCAGACCATCCTCCACCAACCGATAGCACGCTGATGCGCAATAGTGGCTATTCATAAGCAAAATGCTTGTTACATGAGAGTCCAGGGTACCTACATGAAATACTTCTCCTAATTAGACTGTAAAGCGTGAGGCGCTATAATCCTAATGTTATTTTAGTTGACATATTTATCATCATTGTGCTTTTGCTTGCCCGGACGACTAGTCCTCACTCCGAACTGGGTTCAGTTGGGCGACTCAGCGCTTGACAGTTTGGACCCCTCGGTCTCCCTTTGTGTTATTAGTAATACTTCTTTGTAGTTTGCGTCGTTTTAAAGTTTTTTTGGTTGGCTAAGGCAGGCTTCTTTTTTATATATTATTTGGAGATTTCTTCTGGATTGAAGCCTCTAAATCTCTTTATCTTTGTGATGCCTGACTCGAGTTGAAGTGTTTATCTTCTTGCGATTTTAACTTCATGGATGTATCAGATAGAGCTACATGGTTATAATTTCATCTTAGTATTCATATATGGAATATATTATACCGTATTTAGTCCGTTCTTTAACGGTAAAATATTGCAAAACCTCTAAATTTTAAAGAACCGCTTGGATTGATATGAAATTTGGCATACACATAGAAGTCAAAGAAAAAAATTGATATTGTGCCGATATGTGCTTTTGCCCTGGGGGTGGTTTTCACCCCCTCTTGGGGGTGAAAAAATATTCGTCCAAAAAAAGTGAGGAAATGGATAAACTGGCTAATTTTAAGTAGCTTTTGTTCTATAGAGTTTTTCACTAAGTCAATACTTTTTGAGTTATTTGGCAGTGAATATGTTCATTTTTTCAACAAAATAACCACGCTTTTAGACGGTTTTTCGCAAATAACTCAAATAGTATGTATTTTGTCGAAAAAACATTTTTAGCAAAAATATAACCTGTAAAGATTTTTAAAGCAGAGTTATAGCTAATGAAAAATAGGTTCATATTCGTCAAATTCCAAATGGAATATTTTATGGTGAAATACCCAAAAATGAAGCACATTTCGGGGAAAACTCATTAAAACTTATTTACAGCGTTTAAAAAAAGCTTCATTTTTGTTTTATAAAAAAATTTTTAGCATCAAAATTAAACAAGTTAAGCTCAAAATAAAGTTAGTCTCTTTTGGTTTTGGTAAAAAATCTAGAAAATCACCCCTATTTAGTATCTTAAATGAACTTAATCGTTACGATTTCACAAGTTTCTTGACTCGTGTATATATTGTTTATATGACCTGTAAGTTTCATCGGTTCAAAGTCCTTATTATTTAAAGGGCTGTAGTTAAAAGTGGTTGAACGAATCACTGATCACGAATGTATGCAAATTTTGAAACACCAAATCTTGATCAATTTTTGTCTAACAGAAAAACAAAAAAATACATGATATTCAGAAAAGCAAATCTGACTTTTTTGTTTTTCAAGATTTTTGGTATCTCTAACAATTTTTAAGTTATTTTAAAAAAAATCATATTTTTCAAAATTTAAATTTTTAAAAATTTTATTTTGAAACCAAATTTTTTCAAAAATAAGCACTTTGAATCGATGAAACTTACAGATCATATAAACACATCATAAGTAAAATAATTTGTGGAGCGGTAACGATTAATTACATTTAAGTTGCTAATTAGAGGGTGGTCTTCCCAATTTTTTTTGCAAAAACAAAAGGGACCAACTTTATTTTAAGTGTAACTTGCTTAAATTTAATGCTAGAAACTTTTTGTAAAAACAGAAATAAAGCTTTTTAAACACTTTAAAAAAGTTATAATGGGTTTTTCCTAAAAAAGTGCTTAATTTTTTGGATATTTCACGTCGAGGTATTCTATTTGAAATTTGGTGAATATGAATCTATTTTCATTGGCTATAACTCTGGTTCTACGAGATCCAGAGACCTAACGCTTACACCATTCTTTTTACTTTTTTATAGGCTATATTTTTGCTAAGAACGTTTTTTTCGACAAAATACTTACTTTTTGAGTTATTTGCGAAAACCCGTCTAAAAATGTGGTTATTTTGTTGAAAAATGAACATATTCACTCGCAAATTACTCGAAAAGTGTTGACTTGGCGAAAAAGCTCTATAGAACAAAAGTTACTTAAAATTAGTCAGTTTACCCATTTCCGGACTTATTTTGGACATATATTTTTTCACCCCCAAGAGGGGGTGAAAGTCACCCCCAGGGCAAAAGCACACATCGGCACAATATCACTTTTTTTCTTTGATATGTAAGCTATACGTATGCCAAATTTCATGTCAATCCAAGCGGTTCTTTAAAATTTAGAGCAAAACCCGTGAAAGAATGGACTAATTGATTTTGGTTGGTTTTCAAGCGCAGATAATTTTTCCCTGGCTTTTTCTTCTAATATTTTCAGTGCTCTCACTTGCCTCAGACCTCAAAACAAAAAGCGTTCAGCTACGCATTTGGGCACTTTTGATATTTCTCTCAAGCTTCTGTTGTGGGTTGCTTGTATATTTTGCACGTGTGTCCTATGCGAGAAATTCTTAAACAATTATCCGCAGTGTAATAATATTTAAGTCTGATTTTTTGTTGTTGTTAATTTGCTTTTTTTTCTTGTGAGTCCTCTGATAGCCGCTCTATAGCTGCTTCGGTCTTTTAGATTGTTGCAATTACATTTGGTAAAAACGTTAGGCTTTTATCCGATGTTGCTCCTAGGTATTTGACTTCATTTTTCCATTCGATGGGTCTGTCTTATACTAGTATTAATTGTTCTTCAGGATTATCTCTTCTGTTTCGTGCCTTCCGTAGCTAGTAGTGTGATGCCTAGATATTTAAACTCCATCACTTGTTCTCAAGCGAATAGAGCAAACAATGCCACAGGTTGCCTGAATCACACAATATGGGGAAATGAAAATATCGGAAAAGAAATGAAAGGCAGAATTTAAGAAACAGTCATCAGACCAATAATGACATACGTGGCAGAAACATGACCCGACACAGAGAGGACAAAAAATTGCTCAAAACAGCGGAGATGAAAACCCTTCGAAAAATCGATGGTAAGACTCTATGGGACAGAGTTAGAAATACAGCTATATGACGGAGATGCAAGGTGCATAACATTAATAACTGGGTAAGAAACAGAAGAATAGAATGGAATGACCACATAAGCCGAATGACAAAAAATAGCGTAAGATGTAAATTAATAAAATTTAAGGACATCGGGAGACGATTCCTCAATAGGAAGACGATCAGTGGGAAGACCACGAAAACGATGGAACGACAACTTTATAAAGACACATTGAAAAAACAGACAGAGTCATGTCTATACAAAAAGAAGAAGAAGGTTATCTATTCTATTTTTGAAAATAACAGCTTGTGTCTTCTCTGGATTTATTGATATTTTCCGTTAAATACACCACTCTTCTATTGTATCCGTTGCCGTCTGTAGGTTTCTCATGGCTACATCCTGGTTTCTATGTTTCGCCAGAATGGCAGTGTCGTCTGCATATGGAATTACTATAGAAGAAGCGAAACCATCACAGACACACACACCTAAACAAGGTCGACGATATTATTTACTATTTATTAAAAGAATGGTGGTAAAAAATGCTAGAGAAAAGTTACCATAAACTCACCGAAAAAATGGAATGACAAGCTGTAGGTACATATGTGTGGGGCAGGCGTGAAAATATACACGCAATTAGGTTAAGAGAGCGTTCAAGTATTACGTAACGCGATTTTTGAAGATTTTTGACCCCCCTTCCCCCTCTACGTAACGCACTGTAATGGGCGTTTAACTATTGCGTAACGCAATTTTTGAAGATTTTTGACCCACCCCCCAACCTGCATTACGTAATACTTGAACGCTCCCTTTAAAATCAAGAAGGAACAAGAGACACTTTGTCCATTTTGTGGAAATAATAAAAGAAATCCATCGAGCAAAACAAAAGTTTGACAGGAGAGTAGCGTTATAATATAATATAAAAAGATGTGATGGACGTAAAAAAAACAAAAGTTTAAAATTGCATAATTATCTGTTAAATCTGTAAATTCCTTTTATTAAAAAGATACCAATTTATAATTTAATATTTATTATGACATGTTAATGTTCCGGGCCCTAAAATTCTTAGAATATGATACCTCGTTAAAATAAGAAAGAACTTCGGGAAGGCAATATAAAATGGCATTTTGGAGTTTATTATTGCCATTAATAGGCGTAAATTTAGTCGTGTGTTACTGAATGAGCCTCTTTAAAAACTCTTTAAAAAGCGAGAGGTGTGATCCTTTTCTTAATTGAACCGCTTCCTCAGGGGGCATATTGCAAGCATGCGCCCCCGTGGTGGACAACCGTGTAATATTATGATACAAAGAGATTTATGCAGATGTCATTTGGTATAACAGGAGCACGATCGCACAAAGGAAGGTGTGTTTCGTAAGCAAAATGGTCAATTTGGAGTGTCGTTAGTATTGTGTATATGAAAATAAATAGAAATAATCCAGCGTTATTCATACACGTTCGTACTTTGAAACATCAACGTTTTCTTAATTCTAAAAGTAATTCTGAATATATTATTCAACAATGTAAGAACAAAGAAAATTAGATAATAAACTTTTTCTTCGACTTATTTTTATCTACTCCTATATAGATGGTGGCTTTTCCATTTTTATGATCCTTTACTGTATAAATAACTTTTCTTTGTGTATTTATGAATCTTTTTCATTTATTCGAACATCTGAGGATAGTTGGGTACAAGGTCTATTGTCATTAAAAAGTGCATGAATGTGTTATTTTTATTTCGCCAGTTGGCCTTTTGCACCTTATTTCGTTATCATTTCTTAATCTGTTTCTTGTCTTTTCTCTGTCTACATGCCACTTTTTATGAACATTAAGACTGTATTAATCTTTCTAAACTTATTCAATTTCTACGCGTTTTGTGTTCCAGTTTTCTTTAACTTCTCTGCACTTTTTTCCTTTCAGGGTTCTTCAGGTGTGAGATGTGGGAAATCCATTATAACTGGATTCTGATCTCATGGTTTATTAGGTTCATGGTTTATTCTCGTTGATTTTATGTACTTCGTACTTCTTAAAATTATCGAGCACAATGGAGTCAATTTGATTCCTAACAAGTCTCTTATCCATCTGTAGGTAATTTCAAAGTGACCAGAAACATCCTTGTCTTTAGGATGTTGTTTGAAGAAAGTAGGTATTAGCTATTTTGCTTTGCTCTTATGTTATAACCTTCAGCGCCATAACCAACGTTGGCGATAAACTCATCCATGGTCATAGTTATCTCTCTTCTTAAGGGTATCATCAAGTTAATTTTGGGATATTTTACTTTTCTCTTTAAATGAAATCGGCTAATATTCTTTAGCCGATTTTAAGTTTCTATTGACTATGTGATAGTACTAGTAACTTAATTTATTTTGTAAGATGATATTGATATAATGCAAAAATTAGCAATATTTTTAAGGGGAACCAGTTATTTGAGCGGGCCGAAAAAATTGAACAAAACAAATGATAGTACCTAGGAGAGCGAAATTTTACTAATCCCATTATAAGATTCCAAAGATTACAGAAAAATAGAAAAAAAAGTGCATCAGAACAATCTTTATACAATTTTGCATTAGATCAGTAGAAAGAATGGTCCTTGAGATCACCTTTACAATTGTATTACCGTAAATAAAACTACAAAAAATGGACATCTCGTAACTTTTGCCCTACCGTATCTTCATTATTATTAATATTCTCTTTTCTACGGGAATCGCGGAGATCTAAGGTTTTATCTTCGGTCATAACCAACTTTTACTCTTCCTATCCTGCATCTTTCAAAACAGAAGTCATAGAAATTACAACAAAAGCAATTCCTCACCCTAACTTCATTAGTGCCATAACACTAAAATCGCAAACTCTTCAGAAGAACAAAAACATGGTGTTCAATAAACTCATATTTTTTTTTCTCTATAACTTCCTTATCTAATTTAACCAAATTCTGCACTTGAGTTGAATATCTGTGCAGCAATATAATGCTACTATTAATCCTTAGTTATTGACATTCCTTTACCCTTAAATTTACCCTTAAAATATGTTAAGGCGCTATTGCTAAGGCACCCATATTTAAAATTGCAAGATTAGGGCGTATCAACTTGCAATCATCTCACAAGTTATGGCACAAGAGAAGTTTTACTTGAGTACCTAATGCTTGTCTAACTAATGCATTATCACAGGTTAGGGCAATATTTAAAAATGAACGGTACTTATCACGCTAACGCAAGCTGTATTATGGCGCTCTTGCTAATGTTGAGAGAGCCAAAGTCGGAAATGGTAATAATGACACAGGCACACAATGCAGATTATAAGATAACTAAATTATATTGCATTATTCCACAATGAAGGCAATGCCTAAAGGAATGTGTTAGGTCAAAAAAAGATTTTCCATTTTTTAGGGTTATGGCACTATTTAAGTAGGGATGCCATTTATGGTAGAAAGGATTAAGAAAAAACTGTGTGTTTAAAATAATTTATTTATACAAATCATCTAATATATCTAACTCACATATTATATTGAATAACTTGTATTATTTTATGACAATATTTTGTAGCAATTTTTGTATACCATATACTAAACTAATTGGAAAGTCTTTGTAAATAGAGAAAAACTAGTTCCTAGAAACTAATACATCATAAGCGGCATATGCTATTTCTCTTCCGTCGAATGGTATATAACAATTTCTGTGACTTGGATGTATCTAAAAATATAAACAATTGGATTAAAAAAAATCGGACAATGGTTAATTAAGATTAATTAAATATAAATATTTACTGTCATGATACAATAAAAATTATCGGTTTATCATGAAACCTTCTATCTACTTATGCTTATCTATTTAGATAATAATAAGAGTATACCTATGTCATCAATATTTTTACCACCATTTTATCAATGTAAAACTGGCTGTAATGATGTAGAATTGTGGTAAAAAAATATTTTTAAATTCGAATTTAAGACATACCAACAATACCAGGAAGTCGGAGAACAACTCATCTAAAATCTCATAGGTACACAAAACATTATGTCAGAATCTGATATCCCTAGGATAATAACATCGTCCTTAATTTTTTTTCGACCACACACATGCTGTGTCCTACCAGATTCAGGCCAAGTATATCAATTTTTGAAAAATCGTACATAACCTAATAAAACCAGGTTATACATCCTCCCTGGATTTTTTTTTAAATAATTTTTATTGAGAAATATTTCCGGAATTTTAATCGAAATGTCAAACAGAAGTTAATTAAAAATTTATTTTTAAGAGAATTGTGAATTAATCTGATATAAACATAACAAACAAGTTAAAAATTTCAATTTTTCTCTTTCTTAAAAATGATCAACTACTAAAAGTGCTCAAGAAAATCATCAATATAAATACAAACCTTGCCCACAGTTTGGGAATGTTGATGCATAACTCGTCCGATGTAAAGCTTTTCGCCATTAACAGTTCTACCACCTTCAATTGCATTATGCGGCACTTGTCCACCAAATCCTGGAACCCAATGTGCAGATGTATGAGATAAAACCTAAAAGTAAAAGATATGATAACTAGATATATTGTACACAGTGATACAAAAGATATTTGGGTCACTAATATTCTCTGTCTTTCTCTCTCTCTCTCTCTCTCTCTCTCTCTCTCTCTCTCTCTCGCTCTCTCCTTCTCTCTTGTCGTTTTTCGTTTTCCCATGGATCGTGATATCCTCCAATACTGATAACAAATTTGCTTCACTGGTCTCTATCTTCAGCTGCTTTAAGAGTTTCGCAGAATGGGTGACCCGCTGAATTCTGGATTTGGTTGAACCATCTGGTGACCGTCCCCCTTTTCTTCTCTAAGGAATGTTTCCAGACAAAATAAATCTTTCTAAATTATCATCTCTTTCTAAATTATCAATATTAAAGAAGTGTATAATTCGCTACACATGTTATGGGCAAACTTTTTTAATACCAAGTTGGTTAAAAACGGAAACGTTTGTCCAATGAGGTGTCCAAGATATGCACAGAATTCTTCTCCAACACCACAGTACAAAGGCATCAATTTTTTGGGTTCTTGTGAGCGAGGAGTCCAGGATTCTGCCCCATACAGAAGTTTTGTGAATGCAAGTGCACCAATGTCATCTTTATTTTTTGGGAGAAAGATTTATCTTTCCAATCTTTAGTTAGGCAGCTCATCGCATTTTTCGGCATACTAATGAGTTTTCGGACTTCTGCTGCACAGTTCGTTATGATAGATTCGAGATAATTGAAGCTGTCTTCTGCAGATGTCTTCTAAAAACTCTAATACCTTACCAATTACCACCACTGTATAGAATGAGACTGCAGCGATATGTACAATGGTATCATTAGGCTTTAATGTAATTTCCTCTTTTTCTCGAAAATGTGTATACAGTTTCTGGCGTAGTAGGTCTTATAGTAGCCAATGGTTGGTTTATTACTATTTGGTCTTTTCACTTCGTCTTCTAATTGTAAGAAGTTTTGTATCCTCCTTCGTTTGAGCGCTTCTATCAACTTCATATTCTTACCCGTAATATTCGGAGATCGTACCTGATTGGTGTCCAATTCTCTTCAATCTGTATATATCTGACACCTTTGCAACCGCGGCAAAGAAATATGGATATGCTGATTAATTATCATCACTAGCCACCCGCCATAATAGAATAAAAAAGTGCAAGCATCATACAGACAGAAGATTTGATAACTCTAAGAAAATAGTTCAGTGACTAGAGGCTTGCCCAAATATGAGAAAAACGAAAAAAATATATCTTAGGTTGCCTGTTCCACCAGAACATCAGCTCTAAATCTGTAATGTAATGTAATGTACTGTAATGTAATGTAATGTAATGTAATGTAATGTAATGTAATGTAATGTAATATAATGTAATGTAATGTAATGTAATGTAATGTAATGTAATGTAATGTAATGTAATGTAATGTAATCAGCTCAAATTTTTACAATTCAACTTAAATTTAACTAAACTATTAAAGCACAATATGATTGCATAAAAAGGTATTTTAGATCTCATTCTTAATAGTACATAGTAATAAATGAAAAAAATCATTACTATTAAATTTGTTTGCATTTCTACACATTCTCTGTAAGGGTTTATTTACAGTATAAGTTCGATTATGAAATTCTAAATAAAATAAGTCTTGGGACCTGGTGTCTCTACAGGGAGTACGGAAGTAAACCTTTTCCAAAAGAGCACTAGCATCAATGCCTCCTCGTATTAATGTATATGTATATACATCTAGCAATATTCGCCTTTCATCAAGAGTAGTCAATTTAAGTAAAGATTGTAAAACAATGTATTTAATTTCATTTACAGGTATTCTCAATTTAAAAGCAATAAATCTTAAGAACTTTCTCTGTACTCTTTATAATAGATCTTTGTAGCAGTTATAATGTGGATACCAAATATTGCTACCATATTCCAAAACCGATCTAATAAGGGAACAGTAGATATTTGTGAGACAATAAATATTATTAAATTCAGAGAGACTCCGTTTCATGAAACCTAAAAGTTTCATGAATCTATTAGAAACGTAAGAAAAGTGGTCCCTGAAGCTTACTGTAGGTCAAAAATCTGGTACACTAAGTTGTCGAATACTGAGTTCCAGCCTGATTGAACAGCAGCCACGTAACAAAGATCGACACTAAACTCTATCAAACCATGAGGATTACCAACGGAATTATTAAGAGTACCCCTATTCCATGAATCTACCCACCACATACTTACTTTATACGGGGTGTTTCATTAATAATTGTCCATATAGTAACTGGAGAAACCTTAGCAAAAAATACGAAGATTTAACCTAAAACACTTAAATAAAATGTGGTTCCTTACTGATTTACGGGTCCAGGACGTTTCATCGCCGCCGTTTCGATGCCGCCAGTTCGATGCCGATGCCGGCCGATTCATCGCCAGTCAATTAATCGCTATCTGATATATTTCTGAATTTTCGACAGTTACAATTATTAGTTATTTTTAGTATTAATTAGGAATTCTAGGAAATGCGAGATATGACGGCGATGAAATGGACTGGCGATGAACCGGCGGCATCGAAATGGCCGGCGATGAACCGGCGGCATCGAAACGTCCCATTCCGCTGATTTACAGGGTGTTTTACCTAAAATTTTAAAAACAATTTTTGCTTTTTGCTCAACATTTTAACACTGTTCGACGTATCCTTTTCATACTTGGCAGGAAGTATACTCGTAGGTACTGTGCAAACTGCTAAATTATGTTAAACAATCGCTTCTGGCTATTACCAGAGGAGTACGACGGGGGAAAGTAAATGGTTGACCCTTTCCAAATTCTACACCACTGGCGGAATTGCTATTTTAGTTCAATTTGTGGATTCTCCAATACTTTCTATGAAAATAGTATACTATTCATTCGTAAGGATAAAGTCATTAGTCTTCAAGATCTTTTAAGTTAAAAATGAAACGACACGGTTATTTTGATTAATGTATTGTGTCGCTTCATTATTAATTTCAAATATCTCGAAAACTAACCATCTTATCGTTACGAATGAAGAGTATATTATTTACATAAACAGGATGGGAAAATCAAAAAATTACACCTAAATAGCAATTTTGTCAATGGCGTAGAATTTGGGAAGGGACAACCAGCCACTATCCCCTATCGTACGCCTCTGGTAGTAGCTAGAAACGTTTATTTATCTTAATTTAGTAGGGTGTACAGTACTTACCCTTTGTAGCAAGTATTATAAGGATACGCCAAACAGTTTTAAAGTACTGGGTACAAATAATTGTTAAATTTTAATGATATGAATCATATCAAAATGTACCTAATCAAAATAACTGTGCCGTTTCATATTTAACTTCAAATATCTCGAATACTAATGACTTTGTCGTTACCAATGAAGAGTATATTATTTACGTAGAAAGTATTTTACAATCTAAAAATTGCACTAAAATAGTCATTCCTCCAGTGGCGTAGAATTTGAGAAGGGTCAACCATTTACTATCCCCTGTCGTATGCCTCTGGTAGTAGGTAGAAACGTTTGTTTATCACAATTTAGTAAAGTGTATAAGCGTAGCACTTTCTGGCAAGTATGAAAAGGGTACGTCGAATAGTTTTAAAATGCTGAGCAAAAATAATTTTTAAATTTTTAGATAAAACACCCTGTAACTCAGTAAGGAACCACATTTTATTTAAGTGTTTTAGGTTAAATCTTCGTATTTTGTGCTAAGGTTTCTCCAGTTACTATGTCGACAATTATTAATGAAACACCCTGTATAGGATAATAATTAATATGATTTTACCTGAAAATTAGTTTTAGCATATTCCTTTCCATCATAGGAAACATAACAGCAGCGTCGTCCCGGAATAACTTTGGCCGGCAACCAATCACCTTCATGAAAGGCTCTACCAACATAAATTGGTTGCCCATCTATATCGGTACCACCCCTGACTGCAGAGTTAGGCATCGGACTGTGAAGATAGCAGTCCACCCAGATTGCATAACCTATGTAGAGATTTAAATACGTATAAAAACACAAATCTCGGTAAAGCTAGGCAGATTATAACATAAATTAGACTTACTTGAATGAGATGGTCCATGGTGGGTTGGTGGCCAATTTGAATTTGTTGGCGGTTGGGGATATGTTGGCGGCTGTGGATATGTTGGTGGTTGTGGATACATTGGCGCTGAGTTTCCATTGTAATAGGGATTATACGCAGGAGGTGCTGGATAAGAAGGGTAACCTGATGGTGGTCTATTATGGGAATGATGCGGGCAAGTGGCAGGTTGTGACGGATAGTTGGTAACGTTCCTCTGACATTGTTCACAATTATGTGTTGGATATTCTTGTTTAAATCCGTAACCAGCTGAAAACCCACGTAGATATTAAAAAATGTTATTGTAAGCCAATTATAATATTGTCCAATATGCGAAGTTTTTTGTACTTTTAAGACAAAACGTGACAAATATCTTACGTGATATTTTGGTTATGTTAGCCACTCAGTTTGTACTTGTACTATTTTATGTATTATTTTTTGTACATGTACATCTTTTGTAGGTAAATAGTTTTCTTTATTTTATGCACCAGAAATGTCAAAATGATCCAGAAAACAGAATAGCAGTTCATCAATGATTGCTTTCTTTTCATGAGCTACTTCAGTTCATTATCCCCTTCACGAGAAAGGGAATAACTTTGTTGAGGGCTTATCTAAATTTTGTATATGTAAATAATGAATGACAAGTGTTTCCTCGATTTGATAAACATATAAATTAGCCAAATGGGAAATTTAAAGATATGAAATTAGCTTTTAAATAAGGTCATACTTTAAAAAAAAATAAAAATAATAAAACAAAATAGATACATATACAACATATTTAACATATAACATATTTAAGTAAACACTAAATAAGCGAGCGGCACACCCCTAATTTGAGACTTAGAAATTGAAAGAGCGACCATGATAGGTGAATGGCAAATTTTGGTCATTCTTTATGTTTTCGAGGTCGCCGAATCCGAATATGAAGTTTATTTTTACTTATAATTTCAAAAATTGAATTGAATTGTTCAAAAATCAAATTATAAGCAATAATGCGAAAAATCAATTTTGATAATTTTTCAAATTTAACTCGCTGTATCTTTGGTCGCTGTATATATTTAATTTTGAAAAATTTACTCTATTATCTCCGAAGTATTTAGATAACCATGAAATTTCCGAAATATTTAAAAAATTAAAAAAGAGTTGTTAATTTTTAAACATTTTGTCGTCAAATTTCATGTTTACTTAAAAAAGTTGAGTGACACACTTTTTAGTTTATAGTTTTGACTAACACAGCATTAAAACATAAGTCATTAAGAAGTTTTTTGAAAAAATGCAAGTCAAAATATACAATAGGAAAAAAGTTATGTGACTTTATATACGAGTGGCACTCGCCCAAAAAACGCTGATTTCTCGAGATACTGACCACGGTGTGGTGAATGGCTAATTTTGGTCATACTTTATATTTTTGATGGTGATGGAAACGAGATTGAGGTTTATTTTGAATTTTAAGTGGGGGAACATTGGCAGAATCGCAATTTTACCATAAAAATAAAAAAAAAACAATCACGTTTTTCTTAAAATTAACAGTGGCACCATTTTTTTATTCTAAGAAACATTTTGTTCTCTGTACTCTATATTTTAACATAAGCTTGATTAATAAGCTACATTTCAAATGTTGTCACTCAACTTTTGCGATTAAACTTTGCAATTCAGGGATCTTCACCTTTTACTTTAAAAAATTCATAACTTTTACTATAATAAGACTGAAACCTTGAAACAGGTCCCATTGTCTTAAGAAAGGTGAGAACTATACAGGGTGAGGCAAATAAAGGGCCTATTAGAAATATCTCGAGAACTAAAGGCAACAGAATCATGAAAATTTGAATTATGGGGTTTTGAAGGGTCATCTGTTTAATGAAAATATTTTCATCTATTTGCTATTTCCCGTTATACCGGAAGTTGTTTATAACTTCGATTTTTTAAATGGGACACCCTGTACATTTTTATATTTTTGGATTCTATTCGATGTTTTCTTTCTTAAAATGTGAGGTTTTGTAATGTTTACAGGGTATTTTAAAAGATAATTACGTTTATTTATTAATTTCGTAGCAATATTCAAACCCTGTAGAATTGTAGTAATTTGACATCTAAAACTCTACTTACGTTCAAATGATTTTTAATATAGTCTACTATTGTCAAGAATCATTGCTATAGCTAAATTTTTAATTTGAGTATACAGGGTTGGTCGAAACTCGGAATGAGTATTTTTTGAGTTTTCTTAAATGGAATTTTAAATTGAATTTGGAACTTGAAATGTATTTTAGTATTGTAATTAAATGATATTTTAAGGTACTTTTTTATTTCTTAAGCATTCCCTATACCTAACTGCTTTAATTTGTGCTTAATTGTTAATCGCACCAACAATCTAAACTACGTGGGTATTTTGATAGCTAAACCATTATTGGTAATTTTAAGGATCAGTCTGGATTAATATGTATTTATTTCTGAAAAATTATTTGTGATTAAATATTTTCACGGCCAACCTAATGAAATTTTACGTATTTTTTGTTGCAATTAATGTATAGCTTGAATCACCAATAACTGACAAATTAAAGCAGTTAGGTATAGGGAATACTTATAAAATAAAAAAGTACCATGAAATATCATTTCACTACAATACTAAAATACAGAGTGTTCCATTTAAGAAAACTGGGAAAAGATTCATTCCGAGTTTCGACCAACCCTGTATACTAAAATTTTAAAATTAGCTATACTAATGATTCATAATAATAGTAGACTATATTAAAAATCAGTTGAACGTAAGCAGAGCTTATAATGTCAAAATATTAAAATTCTACAGGGTGTGAATATTGCTACGAAATTAATATAAGAACGTAAATATCTCTTAAAATACCCTGTATAATATTACAAAACATTATATTTTAAGAAAGAAGATATTGAGGAGAATCCAAAAATGTAAAAATATATAGGGTATCTCATTTAAAAAAAACGAAGTTATAAGCAACTTCCGGTATAACCGGAAGTTGCAAAGAGATGAAAATATTTTCATTAAATGGATCATCCTTTAAAACTCCTTTATTCCAATTTTCATGATATTGTTGCCTTTAGTTCTCGAGATATTTCTAATAGGACAGTTATCTGCCTCACCCTATATACTATAAAAATTTTCGAAAGGAAAAAATGTTACAATGGAAGAGAGTTGTAAGCGAGTTAAACCCAGAAAAACGTAACTTTATTTCATTTTTATGGTAAAATTGCTATTTTGACAATGTTCGCCAACTTAAAGTTCAAGATAAAACCTCATATTTGTTTTCAGCACCATCAAAAACATAGAGTATGATCAAAATTAGCCTGTCACCACACCGTGGTCAATATATCGAGAAATAAGCGTGTTTTTGGAGGAGTGTTACTCGCCTATAAAGTCACATAACTTTTTTTCTATTGTATATTTTGACTTGAAATTTTCCAGAAAACTTCAATGACATGTTGTAATGCTTTACTCACTGAAGATAGCCTTTAAAGAATAGTTCACAGATTTAATACAAGAGCAAAGA
The DNA here is from genome assembly GCF_917563875.1 of Diabrotica virgifera virgifera. Lineage (NCBI taxonomy): Eukaryota > Metazoa > Arthropoda > Insecta > Coleoptera > Chrysomelidae > Diabrotica > Diabrotica virgifera. The sequence continues at coordinate 46,236,203 of NC_065445.1, read as the reverse complement.
AATTTAACATAACGATTTAGTCGAAATACTAGAACAATAATAATATTCAGTAAAGAACCCATAAGATGTAAACTAAAAGTCGATAGAGTTACTTTGAACAAATAATTGAAATAAAGTTCCTATGGATTACACTAGCCAGTTATGATATTACTAGGACTAGGATTACTAGAATGCCTTATAACTCTATAATTCGTAATTGAGACATTAACTGCGAGATGAAATTAAGAATCTATAAGGCGAGTGTACGACCAATAATGGGATCTGCAAAAAAACAAGACACGAAAAAGCCAAAACACAGATGGTGTTGAAATGAGAATATGTACTTGGAATAATTATTACAGGAATAACGATGGAAGACCAAAGAACGAGTGATAAGATCAGAACAAAATTTATTTGACTTAATTGAAGATGTAAAATAATAAAAATATGACCGAAAGGTTTGCTGCAGATTTAAAAAAATCTATGTGTATGTGTATACAGGGTGTTTGGTAAAGAATATTTGCCATAGCTTAACATTAGATTTCTGAGTTTAAAATAGGTCGATTTAAGCTAACTTACCTTATTACAAAAGTTGTTAATAACCGAAATACAGGGTGTCAAAGTCAAACTTTTATTTTATTTATTGTTGAATATTTCCTGACAAGCATGGGACAACAACACGAAATTTGCTAAGAGGTGCTGGTATTGTGCAATACTCTAAATTATGTTAAACAAACGTTTTTGGCTACTACCAGAGGCGTACGACGGGGGAACGTTAATGGTTGACCCTTCCCAAATTCTACGCCACAGGAGTAATTGCTATTCTAGTGCAATTTTTTGATTCTCCAATACTTTTTATGTAAAAAACATACTTTTCATTCGCAACGATAAAGCCATTAGTTTTCGAGATATTTGAAGATAAAAACGAAGGAGCATAATATATTAATCAAAATAAGTGTGCCTTTTCATTTTTAACTTCAAATATCTCGAAAACTAATGACATTATTGTTACGAATGAGAAGAGTATATTATTTGTATAGAAAGTATTGGAGAATCTAAAAATTATGCTAAAATAGCAGTTTCATCAGTGGCGTAGAATTTGGGACGGGTCAACCATTCACTTTCACCTGTCGTACGCCTCCGGTAGTAGCCAGAAACGAATATATAACATAATTTACTAGGGTATACAGTGCCTACACTTTTTGCCAAGTATCACAAGGATATTTCAAATTATTTTAAAGTATTCTTTTTTTTTAATAATTTATTCTTTGTTTAAAACTTTAAGAACTATGTGTGCTCGGTACTATAAAACTATTTGACATATCCTTATGGTATTTGGCAGAAAGTGTAGGTACTGTACACCCTACTAAATTATGTTAAATAATCGTTTGTGGTTAATACCAGAGGCGTACGACAGGAGAAAGTGAATGGTTGACCCTTCCCAAATTCTACGCTACTGATTTAACTGCTATTTAAGCAGATTTTTTAGATTCTCCAATACTTTCTATGTAAATAATATACTCTTGATTCGTAACGATAAAGTCATTCATTTTCGAGATATTTGAAGTTATAAATGAAAAGGCACACTTATTTTGATTCATGTAGATATTATGCTTCTTCGTGTTTAGCTTCAAATATCTCGAAAACTGATGACTTTATCGTTACGAATTAAGAGTATATTATTTACATAGAAAGTATTGGAGAATAAAAAAATAGCACTAAAATTAAAATTTTGCCAGTGGCGTAGAATTTGGGAAGGGTCAACCATTCACGTTTCCCCATCGTACGCCTCTGGAAGTAGCCAGAAACGTTTGTTTAACATAATTTAGTAGGGTGTACAGTACCAGCACCACTTACAAAATTTCGTGTTTTTTACCCACGCCTCTCAGGAAATATTCAAAAATAAATAAAATAAAAGTTTAAATTTGACACCCTATATTTCGGTTATTATCAAATTTTGAACTAAGGTAAGTTAGCTTAAATCGACCTATTTTAACCTCATGAATCTAAGGCTAAGCTATGGCCCATTCTTTACCAAACACCCTGTATATCTGTAGTGTTTTGGGAAAAATTGATATTATATCCGATTTTTGCCAAAATTAGATTCTTTGTTCTTATGTTGTTTACTAACATTTCTACAATTTGGTAGAGTTTAGTATGTCTATGTATGTATGATAAAGGTAAAATCTTTAAAAATGACAATATATTATTATGTATCCGATTTTTACTTATTAGCTAGGGCAAAACTTGATAATATTATATTACTTGATTTCTTATGTTGATTACTTTTTCTTTTTGGATTGCCAAAACATGATACAAACTTTCAAAATGTCCTCCTTTGCCAAAACACTACAGATTTAGAAAACACGGCCATACAACTTAATTATAAAATATAGTTAAAGTTATTTTGTTAAGCCAAGTAATAAAAAAACTTACCCATATTAATTTAACTTGATTAACACAAGTAAACCAAAAAAGAAAATACGGTTAACCACACTCAATTGTCGTGCGCACTATGTAGGTATTTGTAGAATATAATAGACTCGGATGATACGTTATCAGTAGTTTATCTACATAATATTTATATTTCTACTCGGAATTGATGTTTTGTCAGAAATAAACACAAACCGTTATTATTATCGACGATAAGTTTTGTCGAGCACTTATTATCTGTACCATATAAAACTGGCATTGCAAATTTCACGTTAATTATGATTGCGATGAACACTTTAAATGAAATGAGTTTAAATTGAATGAATCATAAATACTTCACAAATGTTGACCTCTGACATGTTTATACATATTATTATTATTATGCATTGTGGTGCAACAGTGAATACAGATAATCCAATATATAGATACTATAATATAGTGCAGTATGTATATGGGTATTTGACCTTGACCTAGGTATAAATGCAATATCCGGCTCTTATATCAATGCGACATCGAACCTTCTCATAACAACAATAAGAACGATTGGAAGCTTGTCTGCCTTAATGTTTCATCTCGGAATTGGGAACCGTAATTTTCACCGTTTTTATATTTCTCAATCTCAATGTTAAAATGGTCTAAGTTAGGATTCTTAATAAAATCTCGCAGATTGTCACTCGAAAATCTAGAGAATATAGGTGGTTCTGTAAGGTGATATTGTTAGTTAATTAACTCAAAGTAGTCCTTTGAATCAAAATTTTTATAGAAGAAAGTTTGAAGACCCTCACGTTTTTTGATTTGGTCACTGGCAAACTTTTTTTGATGTCCAAGAGGTAGATCATTTGAATGTCGCAGACATACAAAATACTGAAGCGGTTTTTTAAGATGTTCTTCTAACAGCCGTATTACATCACCCTTAACTCCAGTATTTACGACTCTTTAGTCACATGCAATAGCTGGATTTGATACTTTCTGATATACCAGACAGCGGATACCCATATCCCAAATATTTGCACCCTGGCTCATGCAAAAGTGTTATGTGTTCTTCCACGATCGATTGACCATAAAACTTATACCGTTTTTTACTTGAGCTAAAGTTTTGTCGTTGCGTCGGTAAATTTCTTCTTTTAGCATTGTTCTCTCTGATTATATTTGTTTTTGTTTTCCCTATCAATCGAGCTTATCACCATTTTTCTGGGACCTCTTTGATTTAATAGAAATTCGCGCTCATCCAGAGTCACTTTTTGAGATTTGCTACAAAGACAATTAATCATAGTGTCACATTTGCATGCTGCAAGATCGAAAAGTGTAGTTTTACTTTTGTTTTTAAAGCATTGAATTTTATTTTTGTAAAATTCACTGTTTTCACTGTTCTTCAATGGTTTCATAAGTTTCATATATTTGCCATGATATAGGCTTTTAAAAGCTGAATAATTCTTGTATGTTAAATTATTGGAGTTAAAGCCTTTTTCCATATTTCCTCCAATTTAATTGCAATTTGTTCGGCAATACCAGAAAATTCTGGCTCTTTCTTGCTGAGTTTTTTAACCTCTTGGAACTACAAAACTTCATCGCTTGTTTGTATTTCGGTAAAAAATTTTCAGGTATATTTGGTGGATGCCCAAAAATGGGGCGGTCCACAGCACATCTTGATTTTATTCCCAATGATCCTGGTTTATCTATTTTAAAAATCTTTAATTTACAAACAACAATAATAACAAAGTAAGGCATCGCACCGAACATAAGTGAAAATTACACGCAGGGACTCACGAAGCGGGACATTTCAAAGGGGTTGGGGAGACTGAAAAAACACATAAAACTTTAAATATCGTTTAAATTTGTAATTAACAACAATTTATGTTTTCTTTAATTGATCTTAGATCGAGTTAGCACATATTTTATTCCAAATAATATAAATTGAAATTTCCATAAAATTCAGATATTTAATAAAATTCAAGGTCATTGGGGGGCAGAAAATTCGCTTAGAAAAAAAATTAAAAATACTAATATGCTGAAAAATAACACTAGCAACTTTTTCACGCTATTAGATATATACCATTTTTAACTTTTATTTTTTCGATGCACCCTAATGAAAACCCTTCGAAAAATCGACTGTAAAAAACTATGGAACAGAGCTATAAAAACGGGTGCCGGACAGACAAAACTGAAAAAACAAACAGGGTCATGTCTACACAAAAAATGAAGAAGACGTAATCATAAAAATCCAAAAATCAATGTTGCAATTAATGGCTTAATAAAGTTGTTACTTTTCTGTTAGTAATATATTTGATCCCTTTTAAGGTCTTATCATAGACACAATTTTAGATAATGTTGCATAGCTAAAATAATAAAGATTGTACGGAGGATAAAGATTAAATCTTTAAGCGTCAACTGAAGTTTTCGCGATAAAGATCACTTGTCTTGTGGACCGGCCTATGTCCCTGGAATCCATATATATTGATATAATTTAAACTGACTTATTGGAAACCTGGTTTTATAGCTGTTACATTCATGATTCAGTGGTAGGTAGTTGCCTCGGTATTGAGCGGTAAATTTCAACTAAGCTGACATCGAGATCGAAACAATATTGTAGATATATTTGTAGCATATCGTGTTTCTTTCTGAAGTTTAATATCTGTGTTGGATCTTCGCTTTCTGTGGATCAATAATTGTTTATGTTTGCGTTGTGGCGCGATTTATAAGGCAGATGGGCTGTAATTTAAATATATACCGCTTTCTTAATGGTTACGTGCAATGAGACTCTGCTTAATTATTTCGGTAATTTCGAGGAAGAAAGAATGCTGTTTTATAAAGTTGATGATTTGTAGGTAATAATTGCTAACCTGATAGTGATAAACCAAAATTCGTGATGGATTCGACTATTCGACCGTTACTTGATGGAAGTTCATGTTATCTAACAATAAAGCACTGCAGACTTTTGTTTTCAATACTTTCAAAAATACGTGTTAAAAATTATTGTCAGTACAGCTGTTTCGGTAGAATGCATTTCTCGAGTGATGTGATTTTACTAGGCGTCTACACTTTATATTCTTTAATTGGATAAGTTGAGGAGAGGTGAGATGTTTGTCTTAAGTTGGTCATTAAAATTATAGCTGTATTTATAATCGCATTCCAGCCTCGGATTACAGCCGAATTGATAAAAAAGGGAACACCAAAACTTTACGGGCATATAAGGAAACTACTACAAAGATGCATCGACAACAAAGAAGTTCCACAAGAATGGAAATTATCGTATATGTCCGCAATATACAAAAAAGGACATAGAACACAATGTGATAACTACAGGGGTATTTCCGTTACACCAACAATCAGCAAAATATACGGAAGGATCTTAAAAACCGAATAGAAGACGAATACAAGGAAATGGAAGCAGAAGAACAAGCAGGATTTAGAACCGGAAGATCTACAATTTATCACCTTTTTGCAATCACACAAGTCATGGAAAGAAAACAGCGGTTAACCAAGAGATTCATTTCTTATATATTGATCTGAAAAAGGCATACGAGAGTGTACCTTTGGTAAAGTTATGGGAGGCAATGGAGAATACAAATATAAACATAGAAATCCTAAAAATAATTAAAAAAATTTATAAAAACACGACCACGAGAATTAAACAAGGAAACAAAGTTACCGAAGGATTTCTGACAAATAAAGGGCTCAAACAAGGATGCTGCCTCTTTCCAACACTTTTTAAAATATATTTCGAACAAGCTCCTAAAAATTGGAAACGGAAATGCAAGAACATGGGACTCCCACTAAATGACCGACTCCCACTAAATGACCATACACTATATTATACTCTTTGTTTCGCAGACGACCAAATACTAATAGCACAAGACTACGATGATATTTGTTACATGACAAGAAAGCTAATAGAGGAATACAGGAAATGGAGACTAGAAATCAACATAGAAAAAATCAAATATATGAATATCGGTGGAAAGCAGCAGGACTTAATACTAGAAGGAGGAGAAACAATCAGTAAATGTAACGAATATAAATACCTGGGTATGAAAATCACGAATGATGGAACACTGGACGGAACCAATAAAAAAAACGAAATACTCAGGGCAGGAAAGCAATTACGCTCCTAAACTCATAACTCTGGGACAAGTAGATAAACAACCAAAAGAAGAAAAAGATCTATAACGCCGTAGTGAAAAGCATTATAACATACAGATGCGAAGTATAGCCTATCAAGGAAAAATCAAAACTAATGTTAGAGGCCACCGAAATGGATTTCTGGAGAAGAGCTGCAGAAAGATCAAGAAGAGAACATGTCACCAGTGAACCGATACGAGAAATAATAAAGGTCACACATACAATAAATGATGAAATCAACGAAATACAACTACGATGGTTTGGTCATGTACAAAGAATGCACGAAGACAGAATCCCAAAACAAGTACAAAACTAGAGACGGCAAGGTAGAAGAAGAAGAGGTAGACCGAGTAAAAGTTGGCAGGCAAGAATAAACAAAGCCATGGATGAAAGAGGTCTGCAAGTAGATCAATGTGCGGACAGAGAGGAATGGCGAACGGGTATCGGAAGGCGAAGAACGTTGTAAACCGATAATATAGAGTGTCCCAAAAGTAGTGGAACGGTCGAATATTTCGCGAACTAAACATCGGATCGAAAAATTGAAAAATACGTGTTCAATCATTTTCAAAAATCTATCCAATGATACCAAACACCAATCCCCACTATACCCCCTGGAGGTGGGGTGGGGGATAAATTTAAAATCTTAAATGGAAACCCCCAGTTTTTCTTGCAAATTTGGATTCGTTACGTAAAAGTAGGCAACTTTTATTCAAGTCGTTTTTTCGAACTGTGGATAGATGGCGCTATAATTGGGAAAAACGATTTATCCTGATACCATAGGTAAATTAAAAAAACGGTCTAATATCTCACGAAATACACTTTCAAATGAGAAACCAAAAAACAGATTTTTAATCTTTTTTGAAAACGTATCGAATAACACCAAACATGACCCTCCAACCCACCCCCTGGATGTGGGGTGGGGGTAACTTTAAAATCTTAAATAGCAACCCCCACTTTTTAATGCAGATTCGGATTCGTCATAAAAAATTAAGCAACATTTATTCGAAACATTTTTTAAGATTTCTAATAGATGGCGCTAATAAATCGAATTTTTCCAATTAAGGCGCCATCTATTAACAATTCTAAAAAATGTTTCGAATAAATGTTGCTTAATTTTTCATGACGGCTCCGAATCTGTAATAAAAAGTGGAGGTTACTATTTAAGATTTTAAAGTTACCTCCCACCCCACATTCAGGGGGAGGGTTGGAGGATCATGTTTAGTGTTATTCGATAGGTTTTCGAAAAAGATTAAAAATCTGTTCTTTAGTTTCTCATTTGGAAGTGTATTTCGTGAGATATTAGACCGTTTCTATAATTTACCTATGGTATCAGGATAAATCGTTTTTCCCAATTATAGCGCCATCTATCCACAGTTCGAAAAAATGTCTTGAATAAAAGTTGCTTACTTTTATGTAACAAATTAAAATCTGTAAGAAAAACTGGGCGTTTCCATTTGAGATTTTAAATTTACCCCCCACCCCACCTCCAGGGGGTGTAGTGGGGTTGGTATTTGATGTCATTGGATAGATTTTTGAAAATGATTGAAAACGTATTTTTCAGTTTTTTGATCCGATGTTTAGTTCGCGAAATATTCGACCGTTCCACTACTTTTGGGACACCCTGTATATTTATAATTTATTAATTTCCATAGATTTTAATAAAGATAGCTTAAGGACTTTATTTCGAAAATGAAGAATGAATTTGAAATTGTAACTAAAAGAATGATTATGATCTAGATCTAGAAGGTGAAATGCGTACGTGGACTCAGTTTTTCTATTATTCAAAGCCCTTTTGTGTTCTGCTATACGTTTGGGTTCTGCCAGTTTGACCGATGTAAGTTTTTGGGCAGTCACCACATGTAAGTTTGTATATGTTACGGTAAGAGTAGTTAATTGGTAATTGTATATAATTACCGGTAATTGTATACAATTACCAAAGCCGACGGTAAATGTAAGAAATTATTTTCAATTATCTACTTTTACCGGTAATTGTATACAATTACCCAAGAACAGCGGTAAAAGTAAGTAAAATGATGAAATAAAAACAATAAATTTCAACAGCTATTTAAGAAGTGTAGTTTTTATTGAACTGAATTAAACACAAGATACATTTTGTTTAACCAGAATTGAGCTTTTTGCCTGAATTAATACTACTACTTTACTTACTTACTATTTGTATTATTGTGACATAGCAAACTCTCATGGACCTTGCAGTTACATAACTTTCCATTTTTTTACATTTATACTTATCTGTTTTACATCTTTTTTGCAATACTCGCGCAATGAAATATTTAGTTTTGGAACCATGTCTAGAGAAATTAATGATTTTTTGCAAATGGTAAATTGATTTGTGCTATACAACTTTGTCAGTCGCCCTTATTTAGTACCCAATTCGTATAATTCCTTTTAAACACTTATAAAATCAGTCACACATATATAGAATCACTTGATGCACTTTCAACATCTGGCACTCTTAATTTTACTGTAACTGACATTACCAAATGGGGAACATTTCAAGTTTGATATTTCAAGCATTTTCTTCGCTTGCGTTTCAAGACCTTTCTTTGCACGTGTCCACTTAATTGCAACAGAATCTCGCCTCTCTGAAATTTATTAGAAAATAGTTCTTCTAGACTCGCATTAGATTCATTCAATGATGGCTGCTCAGGTTTTTCTGGTTCTTGTTCTATTAGAAGCTGACTGGGTCTGACTGGGTTTCTCCTACTTGTCCTTCTACTTCCAAATCTTCTTCAGTCGAAATATTTTCTAGAGAGTCTTCTGGCGGTGATAAAACCAATTTTGGCAGGAACCCCAAACATAGCTTCATACGGACTGCACTTGATGTCAGAAGGGTAAGCTCGGTTCTTGGCGAATTGTACAGATCGAAGACCCTCTGACAGCTTGTTTTTTTGGTTGGTTTCCAACCAGGAACTTAGTATATTTTCAATGTCTTTATTCGCACGTTCAACAGATTCTTGTGACTGACTGTGTCTTGGATTACCGTGTACCATCATCCAATCTTTCCACATGGGGCACAGTTTTTCTATAATTATGTTGGATAATTCTCGTCCATTGTCGCTTTGAAGAATGCTAGGAGGTCCAAAGGCAGAAAATATGTCAAGAAGAACTAATGCAACTTCTTCTGCACGTTTAGTTTTCAACGGCCGTGATTGTACAAATTTTGTTAAGTGATCTTGGTAGGAAACTTAAGTTACTTATTTTACCAAGATATTCTGGGAAATGTATACAATTATCTGTAAAAGTAGAAAATTAAAGTGTTTTAAAGAATATTTCCTCCATTTACTGTCCATTCTGGTAACTGTATACAATTATCGATAATTGTGTACAATTACCAGATTATCTACTTTTACCGTAACATATACACCACTGTGTGAGTGCTTTTTCTTTTGGAAGTACAGCTGTTTACAGCTTGAAGAGTACATAAACAGGAATAGTTATACGTTGTACATTTGTCTACGTATTAAAAATATTGTGGCCTCTTGATCATACCAGAGGGTGGAGCAAGCAACTTGCCCCAGTAAAAAGAAATCCCAGTACCTCTGATCACAAAGCCTTTGCTACAAGATGGAAATTCTTGAAGACAATTCTTCCAAGGAAAGGACTACGAGAAATAATACCGAATATAAGATATCAATCAAAAGATATGTCTATTATTTTTCAACCTAGTAACTTGATAAAACTACATATTATACAATTTAAAAATTCATGATAATGGACTAAGCTAGGCAGAAAACAAATCAAATTCTTTGTTATGCTGACGACACAATCCTGACATCAGCAAGATGTAACAGGAGAAATAAGAATACTTGGAACGTCAGAAAGGAAGACCTTGATCGGTTACTAAGAAAATGTTAAGGAATACCAAATAACCAAATAAGGAATCTCTGAAAAATACAGGATATTTTGCGATGAAGAATATGGGAACGGAACTAATAGACCATATGAATCGATAGTGAGAGGAAGTCTAAATGACAAAGGATTTAAGATCACCAAAACCAACTTTTAAAAGATGGCGAGATAGTAGGCAGATATGGGGCTTGAAGGTAAATACTCATAAGAACAAAAATTATAAAATTATAATTTTCTATCCTTTAGTACAGAGTTTTCCAAAATTTCTTAGTTTGGGGACCCCTTCTTGACAAAAAAATTAGTTGACGATTTCTTTGTCTTGGAATACCCAGTTCATTCGCCATTTAATAACATTGCCAAATGCAGTGGGAGATGACATCTTTACATCTATTATACGTCTAAGATTTGGTATAAGTAGTTGTTTAACAGAAACAAATGTTTTTACGTGCGCCATCTATGAACCAGTTAGACAATTTCTTTCGTCTTGAATTTTGCTTCCGTAGAAGGACTTATTGTTAAATTGCAAGAAGTAGGTACATCGAGAAGTTTTTGCATCAAAATCTTTACCTTTTCCAATATGGATTGTGTTTAACAGTGTCATTAAAGTTCAGAGCTCGATCAATGAGAAATGGTATAAACTCGCCTTTTCAGAAAAATTTGTGAAGACAAGAAGTGTTTTTTATATTATATAAATCATATGTATCACATGGAATTAAGATGTTTTTAAGAGTTAACTTCTTGAAAGGAGTTTTTAGGTTAAAAGCAGAACTTTTGATGTATTTTTTTTCTTGTTTTCGTAGCACTCCAACCCGGGGTGGGTTTTGGCTGACGGTATAACTCGCTTTCATCTAGTTGTCCATGATAGTTAAGTCAATAAGTAGCTCCATTGCCCCATTAAATCTGACCATATGTTGACCATTGCATTCATGGACGTCCTAAGTATCTTCTTCCTGCCGGGGCTTCCTCTCAAATTAACTTGGTAAGAAAGTTATTACAATCAAAAAAATTTAGTTGGTAATATTGATTAACAGTGACTATTGAATAGTATTTCGTTGTAACAACAATTTAATTTTTTGTTTTAACGAACTTTTAGACATTGATGAATGTATTTGGTAATTGTCACAATGATTGAATAATAATTGTCAAAATAACTAGAGTACATTAATCAATAACACTCAATTTATTCAGCCAATAAATTAGTTTCGTATATTTAATAAATAATAGTAATTCTGGCAGCAAAACACTTTCTTGATTTCGTAGATTATAAGCAATTACCTTGGTTTATCGTGACAACGTACATATTTCATTAAAATCATGTACAAATGTTGTTAATATAGAGTAATATATGATTATTCCATAGATGTAAATTGATTGTTATGACAACGAATGCATTAATCCATCTACTACTGCATTTAATAACCACAATCAATGCGTTCATGGTAACAATAAACGCAGTTGTTGAAAAAATAAATGTTTTGCTTGACCATTTGAAATGTAACGACTTTTCCTTATCGTGATACCCCGAGCTTCTCTCTGCTACCATTGTTTAAAAAGAATTATTTGCCGAAGTGCCGAATAATTTCATTTCGTTTCCAAGTGTAGTCAGTACAAGAAGGAAGTTTTCGTGTGTCTTTTATCGTATTCATTTTTTTCGAATCCTGAGAAAACTAATTAGTGTTTTTGAAAAATTTAAACGCAGAATAAAATATTACAGTATTATCGAGGGTTTGAAGTCCCTGAGAACTTCTATAATGATTATTTTAATAAGTCACAGGGGCGAAAAAGAAAATTTAGTATGATTTTTAATTTCAAATATACCATTCAAAATAAACTTTTCGTTTATTCTAAGGGACTGTCGGCCCTCGGTAATAATGTAGTCTTTTATTCTGCATTTAAAATTTTCAAAAATACTTATTAGTTTTCTCAGGATTAAAAAAAATGGATGCATTTAAAAAGAATTAGATCGAAATTTCAAACGCTTTTAAATGAGCTGTCACATGATGTATATTCCCATTTAAAAAAATCAAAGTTGTGCCTGTCACCTGAAGAGGGATCGCGTAAAGTTCGAAATATTGATGTTAGGATATACTTTTAATATTTTAAAAATCGACCTGTCGAAGCGTTTTGCTTATGTACTAAAAATAAATAAATCAATAAGGGGGGGTGGTAACACTTATTACAGCGTCCTGTATAAGTGAAATCATATTATGAGAAATCACACAGTGTAAAGTCCATTAGGTTTAGGACAAAAACTGGGATTTGCAAAATTATTATTAATCAATTAATAGCATACATTGAGCTAATGCATTCAGTATTTATTAGTTAATTAATATATTTGCTTGTAAGAATAACCGTATTTATTGTGAGAATGATCGGAATTAAAGAATAAACGGAAATAATTTTAGAAATAAACTAAACTGATTGGATGCATGAAGCAGTCTACCTTAGGAGAAATAACACTGTTATTGGCACAACGAATAGTCTTCGTTGACTCAGTGAACAGTGTTCGTAATATCAATAAAGTGATATTTTGGTATACGTAATGAAAGTATTACATATATATAAATTAATGGATGTTCATCCATTTAATAAACGTAATACATTGGATCAACTAACGAAAATAATGAATTGATATACATCGCTTTGTTGTTCCAGTAAAACCAAGAATTGGACAAATTTTAAGTACCTGTTGCTTTTGTTGTCGGAATTAACATTTTTATTAATATTACTTATTAATTTTATTATTATTATATTATTATTACTTATTATATTTTTTTCGTTGAGTATAGGGAGCCTGTGGACATGGCCATGGCCATTAGGGTGTCCCGAAAAATCGCTTTTTGTTTTTGTTTAATACAAGACCTCTTGAAATTGGGGTAATTGCTCGTAAATTATCACAATAATTAAAAAAAAATTATAACAATATATCTTTAGGGTTCTACCGAACTTAAAAGTTTTGAAAAATTGTCATTTTTATGGTAATATTTCACTATACTTAATTTCGCATCCTGAACTAAATATAACACATTATTTAATGCATGACCTCTTAAAATTTATGTGAGTGCCAAAACATTATCACAGCATTTTTAAAAATAAAATAGAAATATATCTTAAGGGTTCTACCGATCTTCAAAATTTGGAAAAATTGTCATTTTTGTGATAATATTTTTTCGGCTCCTGAACTAAAATAAATTGAGATTGTACTGTACTATTTTATAATACTGCGTCGTATTATACTTTCCGTTAAAGTTTAGAGAATTCTTGATAAGAAAGAAACTGCCAGATTCATGGACCGACAGCAGAGAAAAATAGAAGAATCAATGAGGGCAACAAAAAAGTTGTGTGCTACTCAAACGACCGATTCTATATCAGCAAATTGTGATGAAGAAGCAGTGCCTGACTCTTTCTCAACAGAGACACCGTCTACTTCCACGTTTAATAGAAATACGTTGCCGTTGCCAACAGGTGCTTAAGTCAGTGATAGATACGGTTTATCGATGCGATCTGTTGCTGCTCTTGCTTCTGCCGTTTTCGTTGACGTGGGTTTGGTTTCTACCGAAGATCTGACACTGGTTATTGATAAAAACAAAATCCACAGAGCTGTATGTAAAGCCCGAAGAGTTGCTTCAAAAGATGTTGCAGGTATTGTTGTAAATAGCATTTACTTTGATAGACGAAAGGACAAGACCCTGATAAATGAGAAAATAGGGAATCGTTACCATCGCAAAGAGATTTTGGAAGAACACATCTCATTGTTGTCAGAACCTGGATCAATTTTTTTGGGACATACAACGCCTAGTCGTGACACTGCAAATGGAATTTTTACTTCGATCACAACTTTTTTGAGGGTCAAAGTTTGAATTTAGATGATGTAATTTGCGTTGGATGTGAAGGAACAGCAACTAATATTGGTTGGAAGGGTGGTGTGGTTCAATATTTAGAGGAGTATTTGGAGAGATCGTTACAATGGTGCGTTTGTTTGCTTCATGCCAATGAGTTACAGTTTCGTCACTTGTTCCTGACCATAGATGGTTCTACTTCGGGTCCTAGAGAATACTCCGGACCTATTGGAAAACAGTTAGCTGCTTATGAAAATAAACCCACCGTGACTTCTTCTGCTGTGAATGGTAATTTACCTGACTTCCCAAAAATGTGGTCAATGAATTAAGTACAGATCAAAAATATTTATATGAAATATGTCAAGCAGTATTAACCGGTTTCTGTACTCCTGAATTGGCAAACCGTCAACCTGGAAAAGTGGCGCACTCCAGATGGTTTAATACTGCTATTAGTCTACTTAGACTTTATGTAAGTACGCTTAATCCATCAGAAAATTTACAATTGCTTGTAAACTGTTGTTAAAGTATATGCTACGATGTGGTTCAGAATTAAGCAAAAAGCGTCTTTTAAGGATGGAGCGAAGCATATTTTCAACTAATTATGTACTCTCGATTTCTACCCGAAAATCTAAGATCTGTTGTGGATACCGTTATCGAAAGAAATGCCTTTTTTGCCCACCCAGAAAACTTACTTGTGAGTATGTTGTTTGATGATAGAGATCACATTAGGGAGCTGGCATGGCGAAGATTAAAAAAGCTAGAGACACTGAAAGTAGAGGTAAACGCAGAATGTTTAAAACACCAAAAATTAACTACTCTGCTAAAGATTACACCGATATTATTATGTGGCACGAATGCCAGGTTACAACACCGCCGGTTCTTCGGCATATTTCTACTGAGGACCTTCACATCATGGTAAAAGATAAAAGCTTGGATCTTTTTGACTTTTCCTGCCACACACAATCTATGGAAAGATGTGTTAAACTGATTACAGAGGCCTCGCAGAATGTAACTGATGCTATTTCTAGAGATAGCTTTATCAGAACCAGGTTGCAGTCTCGGGCAGAAATGCCAAATTTTGGACACAAAATTAAGTTCAAATTTTAAGTTTTTGTCATCAAATATAGAATCTATTTTGTTTGTTAAGTTGTTTTGAACCATTTTCATTAATTTTAATAATAAAATATCTTTTAAATTCAATTTGTGTATTATTGGAATTATATGATTTAGGTCTGTACAAACGTAAAATTTATACATAACTTTAAAGTCTACTAGAGCCCTGAAGGTGACATGCTATCGTATTTATTTTACATTTTTCATAATCTCTGGAAAATTACGCAAATTTGGATACCTATTGCTATAGTATAGCTCAAAAAAAATTTTATGCAAAGACGGGACACTAATGGCCAGCCCTCTTAGACGTTTGGATTTAATCTCTCGGATTACGTCGCTAGTCATGTACAACTGTTTGATTTCGGAATTGGATCTCATTTGGTATTGGTTACTATTCGGGTCGTTACAAGGTCCAAAGTCTCTTCTGAGGATCTTCCTCTCAAAACATCTGAGGTGCACCATCATGGGCAGGCACCGACTCTGTTTAATATTTGTATGGAATATGTCTTATAGAAAATTTATTATTTGATTATTGAAATTATTATTGTTTGATAAGTCTAAACAGTTTTTAATGTAGGCAGATGATATAAGTCGATCGGATAGCTCAGTGCGACTAGCGGCTGACCCGCACTTCACTTCGCCGTGAGGTACGAGAGTTCAAGCCCAAGCCAGGCCATCGGAAAAACAAAAAGGCTAACGCGTCAGTATAAAATTCTAAATATGAATCTGGCGCTTAGACTGGAATATGCGGGCATCTGATCGACCTATGAGGGAGCAGTACGGCAAGGGATAAGGGCTTGCGGCTCGGTGATACTCCCCCATAGATCCCTACCGAAGGGCGTTGACGCCTAAGAACGGTGTATATACAAGATGATATATAAACTTGATGGAAAGAGCCTTAAGAGACATCACAGAACTTTATGTGGAGCTTGAGAAAATGCGACAGAAATAGGGCTAGCCGTCAGCGTAAATAAACTAGAGCCTTAATTCAAGCAAGAGACCAACGAAACTTGCAGGATTTGACAACAGAAGACGCTAACGTACAAGTAGTAAAACAGCTCACATTCCTGGGTGTACAGATATCTGAGGATAGCATCGAGGAGAAGGAAATACAGAAACGGATAATGCTTGCAAACAAAGTATATTTCTCTGTATCTCAGGTGTTTGAATCCAAATGATATCCTTAGGGAAGTCAAGTTTAAAGTATACAAAACCATCAAACTACCAATAATAGCAACATATAGCGAAGAAATATGGATCATTACTAAAAAGGCAACAAACCTTATTAATACTTTTGAAAGAAATATATTGGGGTTCGGTCCTGGAAATCGAAAGTGAACAAAAGTGAAAATTTTAGCTCTCACAAAAATCAAAAATTAAGTGGTATAAACAAATAATAAAATATTAAAAATAAGACAAAGAGTTAAAGGAAAATGCAGTGTAAGACTATGCATGCCTAGATTAATATTTATAAAATCAAAAATACAGTACCTAATATTTAAGAGGAAATAGTAGCGATCAACAGGTAGCGAAAACGAGTTCCAAGATTGCGGCTGTAATTTTGAATATTTTTTCGAGATATTTGGCACACGTATTCGTAATATAATAAAGAATGGCGGTACAGAGCCCAATTTGAAAAATATATTAATATGTGGAAATTACTCTGTAATTAAATACAATATTAAAAAAACGAGCCTGTACCGCCATTAAGAAGAACAATAAAATACACTTTCTTCAAATAAACTTTTTTATCCGATGCCTAGATTTTGTGTCATTTTGGAACTACTAATGAAATAATAAATTTTATTAGTTCCAATATTGTATTTAATTACAGAGTAATTTCCACATATGTAATAATATATTTTTCAAATTGGGCTCTGTACCGAAATTCTTTATTATATTACGAATACATGTGCCAAATATCTCGAAAAATATTCAAAATTACAGCCGCAATCTTGGAACACGTTTTTGCTACCTGTTGATCGCTACTGTATCACCTTAAGAATATAATCAAAAACTAATTAAAATAAACCACGAACAAAAAACTTGTCGAGTATAGATGAAGACCAGCCATTTAGCAAAATTAAACATAAAAGTCAGGGACGGTTTTGGATAATTTAATCAGGTGGAAGATACATTAATTTAAAGTGGGTAGGTAGTGTTTTCTCTGAACCGTCGAGGTGGAAGGCACTGCCTGACGCCAACTTTAAATAAAATAAAGTTACGGGTATAATCCCACTCTAATGAACAATAAAAGGAGCAAACCTGAGTATGATAATTCGTTTGACAAAGAGGAAGCATTTAAGAAAAGTAAGTCAACAATAAGAACACAGACGACAAAGAAAAACAAGAAATGAATGAAATAAAGAAAATATTATCAGAACTAAAGCAGGATAATAAAACAAAAACAAATAACTTAAAAACAGAAATGAAGGAAGAAAATAAGAAGAGCAGAAATGATATAAAAAACTAAAAGAAGAGATAAAACAAAATAATGAAGAAATAAATAATAGAAAACTAGAAATTCAAAAAATGAAAAATTAATGGACTAAGGAAAGACAAGACTTGATAGAAGAAAATGAATTAATTAAAAAAGAAAATAAAAAGATAAAAGAAGATATAAAAGAACTCCAACGAACAATAGAAATAATGGATAAAGACAAAAGGAAAAATAATTTAATTATTAGTGGGTTAGAAATATATACTGACGATTCAGCAGCACTGAAAGAAAAAGCAGCAAATATGATTGGAAAGCATTTAGGAGTAAATATTAATATTAACCCGCCATTACACGCGCTATGAGTGAATACCTCACCATATTTGTTTATAACCAATGAAATTGTCTTAACTAATACGATAAACTTGAGTACCCAGGAATGCCTTTAGCATCGTTCGTGAGAGGTTATGACAAAGTTATAGAATATTTCAGGCGGTCAGTGTGCGGTGTAATACTTGAAAGAGGTGACATCCCTCTTCAAGTGAGATAATTCCTCACTGTGCGTGCTATCACCGTGAAATCTCGTTTCTGTTATCTCAAAGAAACTTTTAGGTTTTTGCTTAATATTTGGGTAAGTTTAATTAAAATATTATTGTTTAGGTAAGGTTAGGAACAGTGGCGCACCGAGGGAGATTTAGGGGTTAAAATCCCTCCCAGAAAATATATAAATATATATAAAAGAAAGTAGGAAAATGTAACTTTTCTTTCACAAATTATACAAAAAACTTTCGGTGCCCAAGCCAACCTCCCCCCGAGTAAAATTCTAGGTGCGCCACTGGTTAAGAACCCATTTTTAACTTTACCTATTCTAATTGGGAAATAAGCGACAATTTAACTTGAAAAATTGATTTTATTCACGTTTCGAATATCACGTCGGACGTCGTTAAAAAATTTAAATAAATTGTTATTTTAATTTGTATTTTTACTAAAATGGATTTGCGAAAAGAACTTCAATTACTTCAGTGGCTTGCTGAAATTGAAAATAAGGAAAACAAAACAGCGAAGGTTATAAAAATATTAATATTTTGAAAATACTAATAAGGGATCGCAATGCAAATAAGAGACCATTTGGGAATTCGAGATGAAGCAGAGCCTGTAGAAATGGAACAAGTATCTAATAAATGTGCATACTGTCCTAAGAAGAAGAACAGAAAAACTCAGACAAAATTCTGAAAGCCAAATTGTAGAAGACCATTCTGAAGAATAATCTTAGTAGATGTATTTTTTATCTTTAGATTTGTGCAATATTTTTAAAACTTTTAATCGGAGGTAAAACCTCCGTTAACCGAAACCTTTTTAACCGAAACATCGTTTAACCGAAATGGCTAAAAGTTTCAATAATTTCGTCAATGAAAAGTAAATTTAAAAAAAGCAATAAAATTACGGAAAATGAATATGTTTAGAGTGGGTTTTTTTTAATCTTCTATTTTCTTTTGTATTTTCTTTTGACAACGATGTTTTGTAGCTATATCTCTCCAATACTATGTAATTTGATAGAATAAGAATACAAAAAACAATGTTATTTTTAACCGAAATTCTTATTATCCGAAACGGCCTCCCCCCCCAATTATTTCGGTTAACGGAGGTTTTACTGTATATTATTTTTAATTTTGTTTTGTTAAATTAATAAAAAAAATTGGTTTACGAGACTTTCTATAATATGTGAGTACAACCCATTTTATATTTATACATTTGTGCATTCATTCTGCCTCTAAATAAGTCGAATTGATGTAGGTGAGGGCGACGCTCATACGCGTGCAACCACGTCACTATAGAAGACGCGTGTAACGGCGGGTTAAAAGAGCATGTAAGATTGGAATTAGAACATGCTTAATAGAACTAGGAAACGGAGAAGAAAAAACAGCCATTGTACGAAATGGGAACAAACTAAAGAATGTTGAACCCAAGAAAATATGGATACCAGAGGACCTTACAAAAAAAAGAGAGAGAAGAAATGAAATTGCTAAGAGACAAAGCAAGGGAGATGACAGATAAAGCAAAAACAGTGAAAATTGGGTACAACAAAACTTACAGTGGATGGTAAAGAATGGAGATTGAACTACAATGAGGAAAAGTAGTGGAGGTAGCGAGTTCAAAAAACTAGCTGAGCGACAGAGAAGAGACGAAGTAGAGGCCAGATAAGGATCAGAAAACAAGGAAATTACGAATACACTGAACAATGAAAATAAAAGTATAGACTTGATAAGTGATAAGATTAGGTTTAGGAATTCAAATGTTAAACATAATAATGGAAATAGGATGGGTGGTGGAAATATTGGTAGTATAGGTCGTATAAATAGTGGTAGTAGTAGTAATAACAATAATGAAAAATCAAATACTAAACCCACATCCGACACCTAAAAGGGTATAAGGAAGGAGAGAAAGAAAGAAATACATTAAGGAGACTATTAGTATCCATCTGCGACAATGATATGTGGAGAATAAGGTTCAACCTGGAGTTGTATCGATATTAAAAAGAACCCTCTATAATATGCAAAAACACAAGATTGTGCTGAGCAGATCACCTTATAAGAGTGGATACTTTCACATACTACGAATTTGAACGTGCCATCAATAGAACGCACGATGAGATTTCGATGGTAGCTCAAGCAATCCCATGGTAACTTTCACATTACACCGAACGTTCCAACCGCCGTGTGATGAGAAAGGTACCATAGGATTGCTCAAGTCACTATTGGAATGTCATCGTGCGCTCTAACCCTCGCACATTTCAAATTATTAGTGTGTGAAAGGGGGCGTTAGAGGAACTATAGTGGAACGTCGTCCAGTAGGAAGACCCAGGAAGAGGTGTATATGCCCAGTGAGAAGCGAAGATGAAGAGATATTGAGGGTGGACAACTGAAGGAGAGCAGCCAGGGACAGAGATACTTCGAGGCGGATGCTGGAGGAGGCCAGGTCCCGACTTTGTCTGTAGCGCCATAGGAAAGAGAAATTTTGCATTTCGAGCACCTAAAATACCGTTATCATATATGAAAACAATAAGAATAAAAAACAAAGTAAGTTATCAATCGAAGTAGCACAGAAAACGACAATAAATATCGTTCACATACCACCAGATTGACAACAGGTGGAATAATTTCTTTGGTTACAACCTCCCGAGACTTTCAAAATTTATAAATCAAACAGGATGCCCAGGAAATTAAAATTTAAAATTCTGTCATCTTAATTTCTTCGGCATCCTGTTTGATTTATAAAGGGTACCCCCCGTTAAGATAAGCAAAATGCCCTCACTCCCAGAATTCAATTTTATTAATTTTTTTACGTTCTATGCAACTATAAAATGAGATAACGCGGATTTTTAGCTCGCCACCCCCTTACCCCTCCCCCCACAGCCGAAAACGTAAATTTTTAGATTTAATTTATTTTTAGTTGGGTTCTAATTGATTTAAAAATTTCAAAAAATTCACAAGTATAGCTAAGGCTTTTACAAAACATGTCCATTTTTTATGGACCCATAGGTCGAGTGTACATAACCTCAATTTCTTTTTAACTTTTTAAAACCTATAACTTTTTTTTGGAGGGGGCTGCAGGTCCAATTTTTTTTGCATTTTGTGTATTTTATCAAAAGCTATCTCTCTAATTTTTTTCAGATTTTTCCGTCACTTGCGCCATTTTGAAAAATTTAGAAAACTGTTTTTTTTTAGGGGGTTTTTGAAGATTTTCTCAATTTTATAAACTGCAACATAGATCAACTCAAGGTTTTGTTAATAGATAATGTATAATTTAAAATAACTGAGTATATTAGGATATTCAAAAATTGGCGAAACACTTTTAAAGCCCCCAAAAACCATGTTTTTTTAAAGTTTTGTAAGGATTTTTGCAGATCTAATTATATTTATTGTGGTCGATAGAGCCTGAATATTTTTTTTATTTTTTTTACGTTCTATATGATTTTAAAAAATTAGGACTCACCGCAATTTTAGCCCACTTCCCCTATTCCCCCTCCCCCATAGCCAAAATATCAATTTTTCGATTTTTTTTAAGCTGGTTTGCAATTAATGAATGTTATTCGGAAGCTATTTCTTTGTGGCATTTTTGTAATTAACTATTCTAAATGGTCATTTTTTAGTTAAATTGTGGCTTATTTCCCATTTAGAATAGTTAATAATTATTAACTTATAATATACAAATAATTCACACGCACAGCTGAGGCTTTTACAGAACATCTATTTTTATGGACTCCAAGGTTGAGTGTAAGTACATTATTATAAACTCTTTTTTTTTGTTTTTTAATACGTATATTTTTTTGGTGATGGATTTATGTCTATTTTTTTTGTGTTTTGTGTATTTTATCAAAAACTATATTTCTGACTTTTTTCAGATTTTTCCATAAGGTGCGCCATCTTCAAAAATCCGCAAAACTGGTTTGTTCGGTGGTTTTTAGGGATTTTTTCCATGTTATAGACTTCAAAATAGATTAATTCAAGGTTTTTTATATAATGTATATTTTATAGGTAAAGTAGGTATAATTTGAAATAACTGAGTTTTTAGGGATATTTTATATAATTTGCTATTGAAAAAACAAACTGCTAGTTTTCACAATCATAAACTTGTCTGGATGGCACGTTCCACAATTAAAATTACGTTGCACAATTAAAACTTCCCCTGTTTCGATACCTACATCAAAGTTTGTCCGACTAGATACCGTTAAACTATTCAGATATTTTTAGCTTGATATTAATCAACTTTTTTTGGTACGCGGGATCCAGGCCTAATATTTTTTGAGATCAACACAACCTGAATACTTTTTCATTTTTTTACGTTTGATGTGTTTAAAAAATAAGCGTTAGCCCAATTTTAGCCCTCCTCCCTCTCAACCTGCCCAATAAATCATAATTTTTTCGTTTTAATTTTTTTTTTCTCAGTATATCTGTTGCTCAGTTTGTCCTCAAGTAAACTACATTTAACAAAAAATTTCAAATTTTTGCAATAGTTTTATATGTATAAAGTGAAGATTTTTATATAAAGTAAAGATGTCATTGTGATATCTTTTGGGTAGGATACAAAAAACAAAAATAAAACAGAATAATCAATTTAAGAAAAATACATTATTTTAATATATCCTACTTCTTGTCGTTTTGTGAATCAAACCATTTTGTTCTTTGTTAGTTTGTATTTAGTAGGTACCCTAATATTACCTTCCATTATACATATTTTAATTATTCAAACATGTGCTTGTACCATCTACATAACCTATATCTCTGCTCTGCCTATTTAATGTCACTTTGATTCACGTTCACTGCCACGTAAAACACCATAAAAAGAATAAGGAAAGTATTACCAAAGAATATATAGCTCCGTATATACTCGTAGAGTATTCGGAGAGTATATTCGTTGGTATTACACTTCAGTTTTAAAGTCTTCATCGCTGTCTTCGTCTATTACAGGTATAACATAAGATGTATTGTCAAAGAGTTTTGTAAGATATTCTGCTGGCTTGATGATTTTTGTAAAATATCTTCCATGCGATAAATATTATATTATGGCAGCTACATGCGAACAACAGCCTATGGTTATGTTGCCGTTTGCGCAACTCGCATCTACAACAGTATCTATGGTTTAATGTTTTCCGAACCATCTTCGTTTGGCTCATAATGCAAATAGTCCATGCTGTATGCTTGTCCCCATTCCATGCAGGTCCTTCAAAAACAGGCCTGGCACATGGTGCCAGGCAGTACGAATTCAAAAAATCAATTTTTTCACTTAGGACAAACTTGTTTTAGATTCTCTGGATCAACCTGAGCAAAAAAGGTCTCTTGTGATTTTTCTATAAAATTGACTGTCGTCGAGTTACATGCAATTTAAAATTTGAAAAACGCGAAAATGGCCATTTTCAAGGCTTAATAACTCGATTAAAAATTATTATTATGAAAGTTATAAAGTGACCAACTCAAAGTTTAAAGTCCCCCCCCCCCCCACCCTGCAGGAGCATGAAGAAATTTTTGTCATTATTTTATTACTATTATTTTTAATAATTAAAAATGAGCGCTAAGCACGTATTGAACCGGCCGTCCGCGAGAGAGACGTAAATTCATTGGACGTTTTAAAAAAAATATCGATTGGAAGTCAAAAATGCGTTTTAAAAAAATAAAAAAGGGATTTTGAGGTTATATGTATTGTACACTCGACCTACGTGTCTATAAAAAATAGATATGTTTTGTAGAAGCCTCATAAAATTTTTAAATTAATTGCAACTTAACTAAACAGAAAAAAATAGAAAAATTGACGTTTTTGTAGGGACAGGGGAGGGGGTGGTGGGCTAAAAATGCGATTAGTCTTATTTTTTAATCACATATAACTTGAAAAAATGAAAAAAAATATTCAGGCTCTATCGATCTCAAAAAATATAATTAGACCCGCAAAAATCCTTACAAAACTTTAAATAAAAAAACATGGTTTTTGGGGAATTTAAAAGTGTTTCGCCCAATTTTTGAATATTCTAATATACTCAGTTATTTTAAATTATACATAATCTATTAACAAAACCTTGAGTTGATCTATGTTGCAGTCTATAAAATGGAGAAAATCCCTAAAAACCCCCTAAAAACAGTTTTCTTGATTTTTC
This sequence comes from Diabrotica virgifera virgifera, assembly GCF_917563875.1. Taxonomy (NCBI): domain Eukaryota; kingdom Metazoa; phylum Arthropoda; class Insecta; order Coleoptera; family Chrysomelidae; genus Diabrotica; species Diabrotica virgifera. The sequence continues at coordinate 46,211,767 of NC_065445.1, read as the reverse complement.
AAGATGGCGCACCTGACGGAAAAATCTGAAAAAAATCAGAGAGATAGCTTTTGATAAAATACACAAAATTCAAAAAAAATTGGACCTGCAGCCCCCTCCAAAAAAAAGTTATAGGTATTAAAAAAGTTAAAAAAAAAATTGAACATAACACTCGACCTATGGGTCCATAAAAAATAGACATGTTTTGTAAAAGCCTCAGCTATACTTGTGAATTTTTTGAAATTTTTAGATCAATTGGAACCCAACTAAAAAAAATTAAATCTAAAAATCTACGTTTTTGGCTGTGGGGGGAGGGGTAAGGGGGGGTGGCGAGCTAAAAATCCGCGTTATCTCATTTTTTAGTTGCATAGAACGTAAAAAAATTAATAAAATTGAATTCTGGGAGTGAGTGCATTTTGCCTATCTTAACGGGGGGTACCCTTTTGAAAATCTCAGGAGGTTTAACCAAAGAAAGTATTCCACCTGCTGACAATCTGGTGTTATGGGAACGATATTGTCGTTTTCTGTGCTACTTTGATTGATAACTTACTTTGTTTTTCGGTAGATGGCTCTAGTTCATCCGTGACCCAAAGGCCCAAAGTGTGATTCCTGGAGAAATCGGAGAGAAGACGATATGGGACTACTGATGAGGGGGAAAAGACCTCCGAAACCGGTATAAACTCTTCCTGGACTCTACGATTTAACCAGAGTATTATGCAGCTGCTGCATTTTCGTGTTGCAAAGAAATTGAAAATGTTTATAAATTTTTAAGAAAAAAAAAGTTTTCTTTTTTGCTGACCTGCGTTTTTTAATGTAGTAAAATATGTCTTAAATTTGTTTCTAGCGTATAGACATTAAAGAGAGATATATACTTTTGAAAAATGAAACAATATCCATAATACTAAATTACGCCCAACAGTAAATCTGAAACATTTAAATTGCGTCTACCAGCAAAACAAAAAGACAAACAACAACCGTATTTCAGTTGTATGAAACAACTGAAATTAGTCTGCATCATATATGGGTGGGTGCACAAGGATGATATAAAGTGCCATAACGAGTGCAACTAAATGGACTACCTACCAAATAAAAGAATAAAGGGCATGGTTTAGCTGATTCACGATCGGCAGTGCTGCCATCGGTGCCCCATTTATACACCACCGTATAAATATCCCACCTGAGGAGTAGCTCAACCCGGTGTATCACTATACGCTGACAATTTAAACTGAGTTATATGAAATCGGCTGTACAATCGTATTCGACGGCAGTAGGTGGTGGATATATTTTAGGCCAGGCCTTTGTTGAAATATTGAATACATTACTACAAATTGTTTCAAAAGTTATGCATCACCCGGAATTTTCGCTATTTATGCTAAGGTGCATGTCATGATTATTGCTAGAGGCTACATCCTGAAGTAATTTTAGCAAAAAAGTAGACTAATATGGAAAATGTCTGTACTTTGTTTAAAACAAATTGGCTTGTAATTACGTCAACGTAGAGAAGTGTATCATATTAAAGTATTTTTCTGAATGATATTAAGTTGTATATTACTATTTTTTGTATAAATATAATTTATTCCTTTATTCTGAAGTTTATTATATACAATACATTTACAAATATTACTAGAGGTTTAAGATATTGAAAACGTTAGTCATTATAAAAAATATTTTATTAAATACCGGTTATATTAGTAATAGTTTTGTATCTACATCGAATAATACAAATTCTTCAATATAACTTCTTTATAATTTATTATTTTCTTTTTATTTCCATGTTTTATCACGTGCGTCTAAACAGATGAATTTATAGTAATAATACTTTACTACGAAACTTTATAGTTTCGATATTTCATAATTTTCTATATTCTCGACTATCCCGATAATTGAAAATCTGCCCGGAAAAACGTAAGCGACAAATTTTTATAAATTAATATTTTAGTGGAAAACCGTCCTTTAAGCGTTAAACAAACTAGTGACGCTATTTATTAGAATCAAATTTAATTCATTAATAGCCAAAAGTAATACAAATAAGCAACACTTAAATTCATAAAATTTGGTGAGTAGTATTATCAAAATTATTCTTGTTATCATCTAACAAATTTCGTTTTGGCTTTTGCAACGTTTTCCGGGCAGATCTTCAATAATTATTAGATAACTTTCTAAGGGAAATAATGTGCAAAAATGACTCCTCGAGATGTTTTCTGTTTAATATGTCCAATTGTTCATGGATGAAATTCCAAAGAAAGTAAAAATAATAATGAAGAATTGGAATAAATAAACTGAACATTATTTGCTAACCCAGTGTATGTAATACAATAATAATATAAGAAATGGAGGATGAGTTTTCGAGAAGTCCACACCAAGTTTACGCCACGTTACTATACTGTTGTGTTAAATATGATAACGTCAATAAAAAAATGAAGACGTATCGTAATATCAAAAGGGAGTATCCGATGCAAATTGGTAATTGGAAACAAAACAACTGAACCAGATGTAGAGGTAGTCTATCGACCACTAAAATAATATAATGCAACAAATAACTAAAGCAAACGTAGCAAACCATTGGTTGCCTAGACTAGGTACTCTATATGGAGAAATAAATTGTACTCAATAAAAGCTAAATAGTCCAGAAAGCCACTGCGCATCCGCTAGGAAAAATATTCTAATTCGGATTTTTTGGACAATCTTACTCAAAAAGGACTCCTTTTAACTAATTTGCATGTTGCCAGGACCAAAAGGTGGTCGAAAATTTTGTAAACGTTTTTTTTTGTTTTTTTTTCCTAAACTTATTTTTTTTGCATGGAAAAAAGTTTTTTTTAGGTTTTTTGGATCATTCCAAACAGAAAAGGTCTTTAGTGACTTTTCTCTAAAAATGATAGTTTTTGACATATAAGCGATTACAAATTGAAAAATTGCGAAATCGGACATTTTAACCCTGGAAAACTTTGTCAAAAACTGAAAATTTTAATGTTGCCAAGGTAGGTAGATATTCTTTAAACATCGATTGATGAAATCCGGAAGAGCTTTTTGCAATACAATATTCAAAACACCTTTGTTTTTTAATTGCTAATCAAGCGTGCGCGACACTATTTTCCACCGGACAGTATGGTGCAAATGAAAGGAATAAATTCGTTTTTTCGTAAACCGGCGCCTCTAAGGAAAAATCCCGAAACAGGTCGATTTTTATTTTTAATTTATGATATTGTGGCATATTTGGTATACTAGTGACGTTATCCGTCTGGGCGTGATGACGTAATCGATGATTTTTCTAAATGAGAATAGGGGTCGTGTGGTAGTTCATCTGAAAGGTTCTTCAATTCTCTATTCAGTAATGTAAACATTTACATAATTATTTATACAGGGTGTCCTTCTACTTCTTTTTTGTCAAATAATTTAATTTAATAAAAATTTTTTGGACACCCTGTATAAATAATTATCTAAATGTTTATATTACTGAATCGAGAATTGAAGAACCTTTCAAATGAGCTAGCACACGACCCCTATCCTCGTTTAAAAAAATCATCGATTACGTCATCACTAAAGACCGGATTATATGTTCCTGTTTTGACTGAAATATGTGCATATTATGTCTGAAATATGAGTAAAATATGTTGAAAATATTCCCTAAAAGTTTAAAATATGTTCCAAATATGTGGAATATGTGAAAAACATTTTAAAGTAACAAGAAAATATGCATTAAAAAATGTATAAAAGTTTTATTAAATAACGGTAAGTACATATATATTGGCAAAATTAACCTAAATATACGAATGTATACCTATTTAGTACCTATTACTATTACTTACGTTTCTACATTTTATTCCTTCTTATAAAAACAATTCACAATCAAATGTTTTTAAATATTTTCAATAGTAAAATTATGTCGCCTATCCGTTAGTAGTAATTTGTATGTTGAAAATCTTTGTTCAACATCAACTGATGTGATTGGTGCAAACATTAACAATCTCCGCATTTAAATTGGTATTGACATCAAAATCGCCACAAATAATTTGGTTTGCTTCCTGTAATAATAATTTTAAATCACTATTTTTCTGTAAAGTTTCAATCCATTTTTTATTTATTGATTGTCCAATTTTTCCAGAAACTTCTTCAGCGTTTTCCTTAAATTTCTGAATTAAATGAAGGGACTCTTGTAGTGGAAACGATTCAGTTTCAAGATTGAGGATGGTTTTATAAACAAATTCATAATTCGATTTAATAAAACAAAGCTCATTGTGCAGTGATCTGTTTTCTAAACTTGATTTGCATTTTGAAATCGCACCAATATTTGTTTCTTCAAAACATAAAATTAGTTCTTTTGTAGGGAGAAAATGTTCCGCATAAAAACAGGCAGCTTTTAAATATGTTCCCTAACTTGTGAATATAGGCTCCGGTGGCAAAGGAGTATTTGGTAATTTTTCTTTATATACCTGAATCCTTAAAGGCGATTTTACAAATATTTTCTTCACGTTGCTAATTAAACTATTAAATGAAGAAAATGAATTTCGAATTTCTTCCGCCACTCTGTCTAAACCATGCACCAAACACGTCACATGAATTAAATTGGGATATAAAACTTTTAGTTGTTGGCCAGATTTGACCATGAATGTCGGGAAGGAAAAAGTTCATGAATGCATCATTTATAAACCTAACCATTGTTACATGGTTAACTGTGTCAAGCTGTTTACAGCCAAAAATATGTCAAAATATGTAAAAAAATATGCCAAAATATGTTAAAAATATGCCAAAATATGTCAAACGGTCGAAAATATGTTCAAACCATCAAAATATGTTAAAAAACCGAAAATATTCTAAATATGTAAAATTAAATTAGTGTCAAACGCCTTTAATTATCATAATTCGTCCACATCCTGAAGCGTTTGATTGTATCTTTGATGGTTATCGATATGCAAAAAACATATAATCCGGTCTTTAGTCATCACGTCCAGATGGATGACGTCACTAGTATACCATATATGCCATAATATCATAACTTAAAAATAAAAATCGACCTGTTTCGGGATTTTTCCTTAAAGTAGCCGGTTTACGAAATAACGAATTTATTCCTTTCATTTGCACCATACTGTCGGTGGAAAATAGTGTCGCGCACGCTTGATTAGCAATTAAAAAAAAAGTAGTTTGAATATTGTATTGCAAAAAACTCTTCGGAATTTCATCAATCGATGTTTAAAGAATATCTACCTACCTTGGCAACATTAAAATTTTCAGTTTTTCACATAGTTTTCGAGGGTTAAAAATGGCCGATTTCGCAATTTTTCAATTTTTAATCGCTTACATGTCAAAAACTATTATTTTTAGAGAAAAGTCACTAAAGACCTTTTATGTTTGGAATGATCCAAAAAACCTAAAAAAACTTTTTTCCATGCAAAAAAAATAATTTTAGGAAAAAAACAAAAAAAAAACGTTTAAAAATTTTTTGACCACCTTTTGGTCCTGGCAACATGCAAATTTGTTAAAAGGAGTCCTTTTTGAGTAAGATTGTGCAAAAAATCCGAATTAGAATATTTTTCCTAGCGGATGCGCAGTGGCTTTCGGGACTAAAAGTAGAATTTGTTGCAGCTACTGCAGTAGGTCGTTTGTCAAAAATGGGCGCTCCAGGTTTTCTCACCACGACTCTATCCTATCGACAGAGTCTACTACTCCATCTAGAATATGTATGTTTTTGTACTCACTTTATAAAGCTCAAAAAATTATGGGATCTGGATTTCAATGCATATTTTTTTATAATTCTCGTGTCAAAGTTACGCGTGGAGTTAGTCGTATTGATGACAGTTGAGAAAACATGGGCGACCCGTCAAAAATATCTATTTTGCTCTACGTTTTAGTTGATGCAAATGAACCAGTTCTAGGCATTCGTAAAGCGTTGTTTGCATTTAATATCCCGGAGATGTCTAGATATCAACCAAGATATAAGTGCCCAAGATATAAGAGCTGGGGACTTGGAAACCTAGATGGACTTGGCTCCCACATGACGGAAAATTGGATACTAGATTTATAAATTGCACATAGGATACATGGTACATAGGTTGGATGGTTTAATTTGAAGAGAATGAGCTGGGTACTCTGTGATCGCAGAATCGGGGAACGGCTGACAGAAAAGATATACAAGAGTGAAATGAATGTCGACTCGATTTAAGTTCTCTGTTTAACCTAGATATGACAATATCAAAATGCACCGCTAGGAAAATATTCCAATATGCGGTTCAGAGAACCTGTATGAAACGAGTCTTTGTAATCTAATACAGAGTATGGCATTAGTAAAATTGGACCCAGTTATGCAACAAGGAACCAACTGACATAAACATAGTTTTGAGAAAATCAAGAAAAACGTTTTATATGTTTGATGAAATTATTTGGATACAAAAATAATAAGAAACGACACAAAAGTAAACACGTTTATTAAAACTTATGGGTATTAATGCTATAATCAAATTAATAACTAAAAAATTAACTCCTAAAGTAGACAAAAATCACGTGGTTCTTTGTTGCTAAATATAACATTAACAGTCTGCATCTGGTTCGAAATCTAGATTTCCGCTAAATCCGTCTATATGTTGCTAAATATAACATTAACAGTCTGCATCTGGTTCGAAATCTGGATTTCCGCCAAATCCGTCTATATCCTCGACTATAGTACTATCTGCTATAAGATTTTTATAAAAATGGTGGTAACTTAAGGGGATTAAATGCAGATAACTTTGTATATCTTTAATTTTTGCGTCTGAAACTGGCTTTCCTTTAGGCCACAATGGTTCTAAATATATAGCAAACTGTGGCCCAGTTGAAGGTTCTCTTCCTGTTCCCTTTTTTATGCTTAATTCTGTATAATCGTCCTGGTCTTGATACGTCGTTTTAAAAATTATGCTATAAGGCTTTTCCTTACATAATTTAATTTCTTTAGTTTTTAACCAACTTATTGTTTGTTTGGTTTTACTTTTTTTCTGTTGGTGATTCTTTTTCGTAATTTTGCGGTTCTCAAAAAATCTTCCTGTGTTATGATATTTACATTAATCGGTCGTTTTTGCCTACAACTTTTCATTATCTTGCAATATTCGCCAGGTGAAAATATTATTATATTTTGTTGCTTTTTAAGAGCACATTCAACATCTCCAAAATCACTGTCATTTGGAAGAAACGTGTGACCTTGAACTAAAAATCTTAGCCTAATAGTCTTTAAATGCTGTGATTCCTCTAGAAGACATTTTAATAGAAGTACGATTTTAATATTCCTGTTTTGACCTCCGCAAAAGTCGCTCCACAGAATAATGTGCTCAACTTTATCGCTAACATTACTGATAATATATTTTCTTAGACAAGACCCCACTTCTTGAGCTCCGCGGCCTGCCTCTCCTTCGAGCCATAAGTTAAAAGTAGATTTTTTTTAAAGACTAAGTTTTCACTCTAATGGCATATAGAATAACATAATGTTACTCTACATCCCACCAGACGGAAAACAATGGGAACATTCTTTGGTTACACCTCGGAGGCTTCTACAATTTGCAAGCCATACGGATGCTGAGACTAAGGAAGATGAGGGAATTTTACAATTTATAATTCACGTCCCATCTGCTCACCGCGGTAAAGTTCCAACGAGAATGGTTCCCTTCGTACTCCAATGAGAGTAAACATGTAAATCAAAAATGAATAACCATTTTCAATTTCGTTGAAAAACGAAAATACAGCCGCACCATATTGTTCAATCAGCTCAATACACCTAACCACATTTATTTTGGTTAGGTAACATTTTCACAAATTATTGATTCCCAATGATAATCTGGAACCTACTGAAATTTGACTGAAATAAATCTACAACATGGAACCAACTGTTGCATGTTACAGATTGATACCTGCAACAAGGAACCAAAGTTACTTGGTTCGCAATTGAAAACCTGTATAACCGAATTTATTAATCTGCAATATGGTTCTATCGTCCACTAGATGGTGCTGACGCGCCAGAACGTTTGGATCGTTATTGCAGAACTTGAATAATATTATTTACAGTCTATAGGAACCAATAACTCCATTTTCGAAAAAATGTTAGTTGGTTCCTTGTTGCATAACTGGGTCCAATTAGAAAATCTACAGTTTCGTTTTGATTTAAATCCATCTCCTACCATCCCCGATAGTAATATTTCTAGGTCTACCTGTTGTCAAGGAGGCTCTGCAGAAGACAAATTTGCACCAAAACGTCCGTAGTTCTCAATACAAAAATAAAACTATTTATAACGTAGTATGGTTAGAACGCCCTCTAACGGGGAATAAGTTAAATGAATGTCGACTCGATTCAAGTTCTTTGTTTAACCCAGATATGACAATATCAAAAGGCACCGCTAGGAAGAGAGTGTGGTGAGACCTGCGTTGGTCTACGACGGTGAAGTGTGGCCTATAAAGAAAATTCAAGAACAAAGACTGCAACGGTTTGATCGCATTAGACGTAGGCATGAAACCTATATGGGATAAAGAATAGAGCTGTTATAGTCTGGGCTGATTATCGGAGAATAGGCCATTTTTAGGAAAAGTTATTTACCAGCAATTTTATTACTGGAATCGAATTATAATATCCTGTATATTAATAATATAGGTATGCAAAGTCCTCAGATAGTGTGCTACTTTTTTTATAAACAAAATGGCGTCCGAAAATCGTGTTTTTTTCAATTATTGCTCTATAACTCCGAAGATTTTAACTTTACAACAAAAACACTCAAATAAAAATTCACCGTGATTAAATTCTGCATAGAAGCGTGTTTTTCCCGATCTGCTCCGACGAAAACTTTCCTCGGAAAATGCGGGTTTTCCCAACAAAAGCTTTAATTTTCAAATAAAGTTTTAGATAAGTAATTATCTACCAATAATTAAATAATTTGGTGACTTAAAACCCTTCTTGGTTTAGATGATAGTTCCAGAAGCTGGTGAAAATTAAACGAATATTTTAGCAACAATTCAACTGTTAATTAATAAGTTACGGTCGCAATAATAACCAAAATAATTATGTTACACTGATCAAACTTTGAAACCATATAAAGATGAGATGCCTATTTAACATTTTGTCGACAAAATATAATTTTTTTATTTTTTTGCATAATCTTTAAATGTTTAAAAAAAAATAGTTATAAACAAATTAACGTTTCTTAGAAAGTTTTTATTATATTATAATCTTAAAAAATATCTAAAATGCGCATTTCAAATATCTTGAAAATGAATGCTTTAAAACTTTTTTGCAACCATTTGCAAAAAAGTTATGAAACAGCAAAATAAACATATGATTATTACGGTGTTTATAATTTTTTTTAATTCTTTCAAAGCGTAGAAGTGAGTTTAAAGTACAAGCTAATTATTTACAAAAAAATATCGATTATCAGATTAATGGTTATATTTTAATTAAAGATTATAAATATATTTTTTTGTAATTTACACGCGCGAAAGTAGAATAATACAGTACTGTAGCTAAAATTTTCACTCGGGGCGACGGTCGACCGCGCGACGTACACTTTTAATAAATAATGTATGCGGCGTGTCAGTCGCTTCGAGTGAACATTATAGCTCCGACTCTGTATCAGGCCTACTTTTGCGCTAAAAATTACAAAAAGAAGTATTTTTAGTCTTTGATTAAAATATAACCATTGCACTAATTTTTGACATTTTTTGTGAGTAATTAGATTGTACCATAGACTCACTTTTAAGCTTTGAAACAATTAAAACAAATTATATACAACGGAGAATTCGTATATTTATTTTGCTGTTTCATAACTTTTTTGCAAATGGTTGGAAAATTTTTTTTAAGCATTCATTTTCAAGACCTATGAAATGCGCATTTTAAGTATTTTTTAAAATTAGAATATAATAAACAATTTCTGAGAAATGTTAATTTGTTTATAACAATTTTTTTAAACATTTAAAGATTATGCAAAAAAATGAAAAAATTATATTTTGTCGACAAAATATTAAATAGGCATCACACCTTTATAATCTTTCTAAGTTTGATCAATGTCTCATGATTATTTTGGTTGTTATTGCGACTGTAAATTGTTAATTAACAATTGAATTGTTGCTAAAATATTCGTTTCATTTTCACCGGCTTCTGAATTTATAATCTATACCAAGAAAGCTTTTATTTCACCAAGCTATATAATTATTGATAAATAATTACTGGCCCAAAAAATTTATTTGAAAATTCGAGATTTTGTTGGGAAAACCCGCATTTTCCGAGGAAAATTTTCGTCGGAGCAAATCGGGAAAAACATGCCTCTATGTAGAATTAAATTGGGGTGAATTTTTATTTGGGTGTTTTTGGTGTAAAGTTAAAATCTTCGGAGTTATAGAGCAATAATTGAAAAAAATACTATTTGTCGGCGCCATTTTGTTTATAAAAAAAGTAGCACACTATCTGCGGACTTTGCATACCTATATTAATAATATATAGGATCTTATAATTCGATTCCAGGAATAAAATTGCTGGTAAATAACCTTTCTTTGTACTTTACTAATTAGACCAGCGTATTATAACTATTTTTTTTTCAGAATTTAAAGATTATGCAAAAAAAAGAAAAATTTATATTTTGTCGATAAAATCTTAAATAAGCATCTCATGTTTATAATCTTTATAAGTTTGATCAATGTATCATGATTATTTTGGTTATTATTGCGATCGTAAATTGTTAATTAACAATTGAATTGTTGCTAAAATATTCGTTTAATTTTCACAGGATTCGGGAATTTCAATACACGCCAAGAAATCTTTGATGTCACTAAGTTATTTAATTATTGATTAATAATTACTTACCTAAAACTTTATTTGAAAATTAGAGTTTTTGTTAGGAAAACACGCATTTTCCGAGGAAAATTTTCGTCGGAGCAAATCGTGAAAAACATATCTCTATGCAGAATTTAATTGCGGTGAATTTTTATTTGGGTGTTTTTGTTGTAAAGTTAAAATCTTTGGAGTTATAGAGCAATAATTGAAAAAAATACGATTTTTCGGCGCCATTTTGTTTATAAAAAAAGCAGCACACTATCTGCGGATTGTGCATACCTATATTATTAATATATAGGATCTTATAATTCGATTCCAGCAATAAAATTGCTGGTAAATAACTTTTCCATGAATTTTGCTAATTAGCCCAGAGTATTAGAAGTTAATATAAGGAGAGGCAGATAAAAATCAAGGAGAAGATAGAGGGACTGTCTAGCAAAGAATATGAGAGAGAAAGTTTTATAGGTGAAGAAGACCCAATGAACAGAAATGAATGGCGAAGAAGAGTAAGGAACAGCAAAGCCTGAAAAGGGAAAGCTAAGGAGGAAGAAGAAGGAGAAGAAAATTAATTTTACGTCTACAAATATCTTACTTCTTCTCCTTCTTCCTTCTTGTATGTAGGCTTTAAAGCCTGTTTCTTCTTCAATATTAGCCTCCTAAATTATTTAAGTTATCGCACCCTCTTTTTCTTGGTCTCCCAATACTTCTTCGTCCATTTGGTGACTTATCTCGTGCTATTCGTCCTATCCTATCCTCTGCCATTCTACTAATGTGTTCGTAATGTGTTCGTTCCACTCCTTTTTTTCGTTTTGTCACCCATCCATTTATGTCTTCTACATTGCATGATCTCCTTATGTTTTCGCTTCTCTCCCTATCCAACAAACTTTTCCTTGATATTCGTCGGAGTATTTTTATCTCGGTTGTTTCTAGTAGTCGTCTCGTTTTAGATGTGTCAGGTCTTGTCTCCGCCGTGTATGTCAATATAGGTCTAATTGCTGCTTTATAGATTCTTGCTTTTGTGTCTTGTCTTAGGTGTTTGTCCTTCCAGATTGTGTCATTAAGGGATCCCGCCGCTTTACTTGCTTTTAGGGGGACATGAAAGGAGCCTCCACGTAGATTGTGATCACTTGTGAATACAATCGGGCGTCCCCTGGAAACGAGTAATGTCGGCTAATCGTTTCAACACCGGTGCACCAACAACACAGATGCAATCAAAATCAAAACGGTCTTTATCAAGGCCATTTTTGATGACGACCTCAATTAATATTGAAGGACTATCAGCAGATAAAGAAGACCTATTGTCTAATATGTGCAGAGAACATGGTGTCGATGTTCTACTGGTTCAAGAAACCCATAGAGGTACTGCAAAGCCGCAGACCAAGGATTCGGGGTATGAAGCTCGTCCACTATACCTATACTGGAGAGACCACACGACCAATATGGTAGCGCAGTCTTCGTCAGACCAAATATCGACGTAGCATCCACATCTCTAACAGATCAAAATGACATTGAGATCCTCACAGTGGAGATAAACTCCTGTACAGTAACGTCAATCTACAAACCACCAAACGCTGACTTTGCTTTTGAGGAACCGAATAACTTTCAATCACAGCAAATCAAATTCGTACTGGGTGACTTCAACTGTCACAGTGTCGCGTGGGGTTACAACGAAACAGATTCCAATGGCGAAGAACTAGAAAAATGGGCTAAAAGCATGAACCTAAAACTTATTCACGATCCAAAGCAGCCTGCGTCGTTCAACAGCGGAAGATAGCGCAGAGGTTACAACCCAGACAATATATTTGTCAGCGACAGAATTGGAGACCAGGTGACAAAAATCGTTCGAAGCGCCCTCCCAAAGACACAGCACAGACCAATAATTTGTCTTTCCAACGCGGCAATCAGATACGAAATTGTTCCTTTCAAGAGAAGGTTCAACTTTACTAAAGCAAAATGGGAAAAATTCTCTGAAACATTGGATCAAGAAGTTTCCCAGCTAGAACCTTGCCCTGATTCATACGATAAATTTGTAGAAATCGTAAAGCAAGTATCACGGAAATTTATCCCTAGAGGTTGTCGAACTGAGTACATAGCGGGGCTCAATGAAGAATCTAAACCCCTACTTAAAAGGTACGAACAGCTATATGAAGAAGACCCTTTCTCGGAAGTGACAATACAGGCTAGGGAGGAAATGTTACATGCGATATCCGCCAACAGAACGGAAAGGTAGTGCAAGCTGGTCACGAGTCTGGACATGAAACAAAACAGCAGACGTGCCTGGAAGCTGATTCGGAATCTTGGCAACGATCCCGCTGCTCCGGCAGTCAACATGACAGACGTCACACCCGATCAGATAGCCCATCATCTTCTAATGAACGGTAAGACGACATCAAGAAAGAACAAGGTGAGAGCTCAACGGAATATCGACGAAGAAAGAAATGTTCTAGGTACCTCTTTTTGTCTAGAGGAGATGAGAGGCGCGATTCATCAAATGGAAGATATAAAAGCGGCTGGCCTGGACGACATACGAACAGAGCAACTAAAGAACTTTGGACTAAAAACCGTAGAGTGTCTCGTAAAAATGATGAATTGCTGCATCCGTATATTACAAATCCCCAAAATCTGGAGAAAAGCTAGAAAGGTAGCCCTCTTAAAACCAGGGAAGGATCCGGCGGATACAAAGAGTTTTAGACCTGTATCTCTCTTGTGCCACCTTTTCAAGGCCTTTGAAAGAATGATACTGAACCGGATCGCAGAATATGTGGAGACTAAAATTATTCCAGAACAAGCAGGATTCAGGCCCGAAAAGTGCTGCTGCAGTCAAATTCTTAATCTCACCCAACATATTATTGAAGATGGTTTTGAACGGAAGGAAATAACAGGAGTAGCGTTCATAGACCTAACTGCCGCCTGTGATACAGTTAACCATCAACGGTTACTCGCAAAACTCTACGAAACTACAAAGGATTTCCGACTAACAAGGTTAGTGAAATGTCTCCTCCAGAATAGACGTTTCTGCGTAACGCTCCAGTCCAAGAACAGTCGGTGGAGGGACCAAAAAAATGGGCTACCACAGGGAAGTGTCCTCGCGCCGATTCTATACAACATATACACCAACGACCAACCCATACACCAACAAACAAGGCAATTTATTTACGCTGATGATACAGCGGTGGCAGCTCAGGGAAGAACCTTCAATGAAGTCGAAGTGAAACTGACAGATGCCCTGGGAGACTTAGCTCTATACTATGATAAAAACCATCTGAAACCCAATCCCACAAAAACCCAGGTATGTGCTTTCCACCTGAGAAACAAGCATGCCCGAAGGTCGCTGGAGGTAGAATGGCGTGGTCAGATGCTGGAACACAACAAGACGCCAAAATACCTTGGCGTCCGTCTGGATAGAACTCTGTCTTACCGATACCACTGTCAAGATGTCAAGAAGAAAGTAAGTGCCAGAAATAATATCATCCGCAAGCTAACTAATACACAATGGGGAGCACAACCACACGCTCTCCGCACTTCTGCCTTGGCATTATGTTTTTCGGCCGCGGAGTTTGGAGCACCAGTATGGGCAAACTATGCTCACGCAAAGAACGCCGACGTGGCTCTAAATGAAACGGTCCGTATAATATCGGGTTGCCTGAAACCGACACCTATCGAAGAGGTATACCCCATTGCTGGAATTGCTCCACCACCAATCAGGAGGAAGGTCACGTCAGAGGTAGAACGGAAAAAGCAGGAGACGGACCGAAGACACCCCTTATATGACCACCAAACTCAGCCAAGCAGACTAAGATCTCGGAAAAGCTTCCTGAAAACATCAAGATCCATCCCCGAAGCGCCAGAGACGCGCCGAATACACCTATGGCAAGCGTCAACTACCGCGACACATTTTCCTCCCTCGGAGGAAATGGCTGCTGGACACAATTTACCGTATCCGACTTGGAAAGCGCTAAACAGGCTAAGAACCGGCGTTTCACGTTGTGCTAGTAACCTGAAAAAATGGGGATACCAGGAGGACGATACCTGCGACTGTGGCGCGGTTCAGACCAGCCGGCATCTACTATCATACACAGAGATGAGAGAGACCTGCACAGAACAAGACTTAATTATAGCAAATAACAGGGCCATCTATGTGGCCAACCATTGGAAATACAGAATTTAAAGTTGTTGGTGTCCCGGACACGGAAAGTAAGTAAGTACTTGCTTTTAAGCTTTGTGGTCGTACTTTCTCTTCAACATCCCCGTAACTGGTTATATCTAATCCCAGATATTTAAACCTGCTTCATGCTTTATTATTTTCCCATCAATTTCGATTTTACATCCTAGTGGGTATTTACATGTTGTCATACATTTGGTTTTTCTGCTGATATTGTCATATTGTATTTCTTGGCTGTTGTATTGAAGATGTGTGTTAATCTTTGGAGATCGTCTTTTGTCTCGGCGATTATCGCGGCGTGGTCTGCATAACATAATATTTGGATTTCTTTGTTCCCCCCATTCTGTAACCATGACCTTTACGTACCGCTCCTATTATTTCGTCCATTACTATATTAAAGAGCAGTGGGTTTAATGAGTCACCTTGTCTGACTCCGCTTTGTACTGGTATAAACTGCGTTAGTTTTCCATTTAGCTTTGCCTGTATTCGATTATGAAAATAGATGTTTTCGATGGTTTGTATAATATTGATTGGTATGTTCCTTCTATACAGTAAATATAAGACATCTTCGACTTGGATGAGATCGAAAGCCTTGTCTATAAAATATAGATATGCTGGTTTATTGTACTCAATGGCCTTTTCTGTGATTTGCCTCAGTACAAATACGGCTTCTACGCAGGATCTTCCGGATCTGAATCCTTGTTGTTCACCTGATAAAGTTGTTAGTTTATTGATTTTGTTGGTTAGGACTTTTGTGGTTAGCTCAGTAAGTGCGGTGTTCAGTAAATTTATACCTCTATAATTATTGGGGTCTTCTTTGTCTCCTTTCTTAAACACTGCTATCATTATGCTGTTTCTCCATGTGTCTGGCATCTTGCAGTGCAATATTAGTTTTTGTATAAGTTTTGTCATCTCTAGGATTATACTTTCTCCTCCGCATTTTAGAAGCTCGTTGGTTATTCCATCTGGTCCTGGTGACTTTCTGATTTTGAGTGAATTTATGGCTATCTCTACTTCTTGAAAACTGATTTCTATTTCGTGTCTTAATTCAGGTAGGTTATTGTTTTGATTATTATTTTCCTTTCCTTTAAACAGTTCCGTCAAGTATCTTTCCCATTCTTTTGCTGGTATATTATTATATTCCTTCAATTCTGCAATTTCTTTCCGTTGGTTTCTTATGAATCTCCATATTTATTTTTGTGTTTCGTAGAAGTCGCTTTCCATCCTTTATGTAAACTGTTCCCAGTGTTCATTTTTTGTTCTTCTTACCAATTGCTTTGTTTTATTTCGTATTATTTTATAGGTGTCTCTAGATTCTGAAGTGTTTGATGTTTTATACTTCATGTAGGCCTCTCGCTTATCTTTGCATTTCTCTTTTATTTCTTTTCTGAACCATGATGTATTGTTGTTGTTTCTTTTGTTCAGTATGACTTTGCGTTTTCCTAGAGCTTCTGTTGCTACCTCTTCAATGTTGTTTTTAATTTTCTCCCAGCTCGCGTTTATATCTTCGATGTCGTCTATTTGTTTCAGCTGTATCGTCTGTGCTAGCCTCCTTTGGTACATTTCTCTTGTAGAATCGTTCCATAGTGATTCTATATGAATTTTTCTTCGGTGATCTTACAGAACGATAAAATGTTCTTTTTATTGTAAAATATGTCTATATGATATTTCACTCTACTAATACACGAATATAAAAAGTAATTTATAATCATTATCAACACATCTCGAATAAGTATAAAAAAATAATTAATATACCCTTCCATATAGCGCGCAACATCGGCAACAAAATCTTTGATTCGGCTCCACCCTGTTTTACAGTTCAGAATCCATTACTTTCAAAAATGTGTCAAGCGGTAATGGGTCAGGTAGCGAGTAGCGTCATGAAAATAATCTCATACCAATCTTAATTGGACCTGAGAAACATGTGTAGTAAGCTCAAGTAAACATTCACACTTTCTTGTTTAATGCTATTCATCCGAGAGAGACATTGATATTACGCTGATTGAGATAATACCAATCAATCCATTCGCTGGGATCCATTTTCGTAAATGCTGTTTGCATTGTAATGAGAACAATGGCTATTGAAAAGAAGATTTACTGCAAACTAAGCTTGGTTGCTTTTTCTGACTGTTGTATTTGTTTGTGGCATCTGCTTTTCAAATATTATATTAAAAATAAACAAATAGTTTTACCATAAAGTATTTATTGACCAATTGGAGCATATTTATTCTTAGTTCAATCTATTTTTCTTTAAAATCCCCTCTTTTTAACTATCTATCTGCTTTCATTTCTTTATTATACCTTATTCAAAATATATATCTAACAAGCACTGCACCAGTGGAGAAAAAAATGTGCGGGAATGGGGTTGAAACTTAACAACCATTATCTGACAACACTGTTCTTTGCAGATGATCAAGTACTAATCGTAAGCTGTGAAGAAAATGCTGATTATATTCTTAGAAAGCTCAAAGATGAATACGAAAAATGGGGTATCAATATGAATATGCCAAAAACAGCATACATGCGAATAAGCAGTGAAGACGAAGACCCGGATTTGGAAATTAGACAAATGAAAAGGTGCTACGAATACCAATATTTGAGAAGTACAATCTGCAGTAAAGAATCAACGGAAAGAGATACCGATTATAGAGTGCAACAAGGCAGGAAGAGTGTTCAAATTCTGAATTCGATACTTTGGTCCAACACAGATACTTTGAAAACTAAAACGAGAATCTACAAAGTAATAGTAGAGCCCATTCTTACATATGGAGCAGAATGTTGGCAAGACACCAAAAGGAAAGAAAAATGTTGACATTGTTGAAATGGACTACCCGAGAAGAGCTTGTCGTATATCAAGAGGAGAACGTATACCTGAAATTGGAAGAAAAACAGATATAGTTCATAAAACTTCGGAAAGAATAGAAATTAGACAGTTAATATGGTATAAACACGTGCAGCGGATGGACTATAATATACATATATGTTCAAAAAGAGCTATGGAATATAATCCAAGTAATAGAAGGAAACGAGGAAGACCAGTCTACTCTTGGATACAAGGTGGTATGAAAACCACGAAAGACAGAGCCATTAATGACAGAAATACACCGAGTGAGATAGAAAAAGATGGTGATCGAAATGCGTGAAGCGGCAGAATCTGTAGGACCCCAGGTTATACATACATACATTGAAACAGCACGTGCATTATTCATTAAACTCAAAAAGTTTCTAACAATAAAACACTGAAAACGTTTTCTATACTTCCACAAAATTTTTTATAACTATGTGATTACAGCTGTTTCGGCTGAGTGACTTTCTCAAGTGATTTAGTTTACTATGTGTTTGCATTTTAAAGTCTTTAACTGTTGTAACTAATGTTAAAGTAACTAATAGGTTAAGGAGTGGGGAGCTGTTTGTCTCGAGTTAATAATTCAGAATTATATCTGTATTTTTCAATTTATTAATTTCCATAGATTCTAATAAAGATAGCTTGAGGCCTTTATTTTGAATATGCATAATTTGAAACTGTTCATTAAAATAATGATTATGGTCTAGAAGGTGAAGTGCGTATGTAGAATCTGTTTTTCTAGTGTTAAAAGCCCTTTTGTGTTCTGCTATCCGTTTGTCAAAGGTTCTGCCAGTTTGACCGATGTAAGTTTTCGGACAGTCACCACAAGTTAATTTGTAAACACCACTCTGTAGTTGCTTTATCTTTCGGTCCTTATTGTTTTTAATATATTTGCTTAAGTTGTTGTTAGTTCTGAAAGCTGGTGTTATTCATTTCTTTTTTATGTATCTGGCTATTTTTGTTGTTATCTTGCCTGTATATGTGATAGAGCAGAAGGTACTGGGTTCTTTCTATGGTAGTGGATAAACTAACATCAGGGCTTTCTTGTGGAGTTTTTGGTTTAAAATTTTCTTCATTGTTTGTTCGTTATAGTAATTGTTTACTGCTATTTGCTTAATGATGTTCAGTTCTATCTCTAAGTTATTTTTTGACATGGGAATTTCTGTCAGTCTATGTATCGTGCTATGATAAGCTGCTAATTTGTGTTGTGTAGGATGGGATGATGAATTGTGTATAGTTGTGTTAGTATGGGTAGGTTTATGATATACGGAGAACTTATGTTTGTTGTGTAGTCTGGTAATTGTTACATCTAGAAAGTTTATGGACTTATTCTGTTCTGTTTCTATTGTAAACTCAATATTACTATGAAGTGAAATAATGTATGATAAAAATTGATCAAGTTGCCTGTTAGTTCCTGTAAAGTATACTAGTATATCATCCACGTATCTCCACCAATATAAGAACCGTTTAAATACGGGATGTTTAGAAATTGTTGTTTCAAGCTGGTTCTTGTTAGGTAAAATGAACTTCCATCAAGTAACAGTCGAATCCATCAATTATTAAAAATTTTCTTTGTTGTCGGAATATAAAATTAGATCTAAGCCTAAGGATGCTTCAGTGTTGCGTGTTATCTATTCTTCTTTATGGTTTGGATGCGTTGGCACTAAAACAAATGCATCTGAATAAGTTAGCCGCCTTTGAATTTTGGTGATACAGAAGAAACCTACGAATATCATGGATTTAAGGAATGTCGAACTCGGAAGTAACTATAATGATAGAAAATGAAGCGGAAATAATACTAACTATCAAAAGATCATTTCTCATTCAAATTTAATATGCGACAAAAAGTCAAAATCTGAGGAAAGCAAAATGTGGAAAGACAGAGAAGATCCTGGAATAAGAACTGGGAGGGATAGTTTGAATGTAGTAGTGCAGAACAATTTCGATTTCCAACCTTCGATAGAAGATAAAACTTAAAGAAGAAGATTTGTTATTAACCTAAGGTCAGTACGTTAAGAGCAAAAACTACCGGCTGCTACGAGCTACGAGTCCCTCCCGTCAAACTTCGGCGTTGGACTGAGCACTTCTGAGCATATGTTACACCGAATTTCCACAACCATCGATCTTTAGTGAAGAACCTATATTGGAATCCGTACCACAAATTATTGAAGCTGGGGTGAGTGTCAACATAAAGAACATGAAGTCAAGTACGGTATTACGGTCCTAAGACATTCCAGCATAATTTGGGAAGTTCTTTGGTCACTATGGTTCTGTTATTCCCGCCGAGCTCTTTGACAACATTATCACCGGCAAAGTTCTTAACTCCTGGCGGACTAGCACCAGTGTATCAATTTGGAAGGATAAAAGTGATATCGTAGAATCGTTTGACTATCGCCCAATCCAGCTTTTATACACGCGTTGGAAATATTCGAGATATTGACAAAAGCTTTTTTTTTTCTGAAGTTTTTGATCAACCTCCTCGTTTGTTATTGTTGGTAATTATTGCTGTTACCTAATGCCTCTATATGTGACAATATTGAAAATTGTTAATATGAAAAGTTTGTTTGGAATTAAAAATTGTTCAAATTTTTCTTAAATTACGGATACCCAAAATCATTTTTATTTATTACAAACGGTATCTTTTCCGTTCGTTTAAAAAATGATAGGCAAATTTTCACAAAACAAAATACCTTAAAAGTCCAATGAACATTTAAGAGTTAATATCCTTTCAATCAGTTAATGTCTGCTTTGTAACACTTTAACGATAAATTTAAGTATAAAGTGTGTAACAGTAGGTTAGATGTAAGATATTGAAAATCGTTTTAATGAAAAAGTTATACCTACATCAGGTTTCCGAAATTTTTTGGTCTCCTCGGTCTCCAGATTTGACACCACTCGACTTTGTCTTATCGTGTTACCTACAGGAAAAGAAGAATATTCAAAGACCATTAACAGATGTTGCTTTTTTGGAAAGAGTTATTAAATAATGTGTTTATAATATTACTGATGCTACAGTTAGGGTATTGAAAAACTTTGTGATAGAAAAATAATTATCTGTATTGAAAAAAAAAGTCCGATAGATTAAGTGGTTAGTGAATTGAGGGAGCTAATAATCTTCGTAAAATGATGAAAACAAAATGAATTGTTATAGTCGAGAAAATGAAGCATTTTGGCTCGCAAATTTTTCGTCCAGCATGGATTTACTTGAAATTTTCACAGAAGGTAGGGAATAGTCCAAGTATTATTTTCTATATAATGCCGCTGTACGCTAAAACCTTGGGGGTGGGTGGTTGCCACCCCATCTCGGGGGGGGGGGGGGGATTTTTTATTATATTTTAACCATGTAAATCGATGTAAAAAGTAAAAATGTTTTTTAAATTTTCTTCGTAAAACTATATTTTTCGAGATATTCGTGCTTGAAAGTAACAGTTTTTCGTGGAAAAAATCGCCTTTTTTGGAGGGTTTTTTGAGAATACCTCGAAAAATATGCATTTAATCAAAAAAACTGCAGATAACAAAATTTTAACTTTTAATAGCACAAACTAAATTCTTTTTCCATAATATCTTTAATACCAATACAAACCGAGATACGGTATGTTAAAATTTAGTTTTTATCGTCAAATGCATAATTTAAAATATTCCAAGCCAAATAACGGGAAAACTTTGCATTTTTCGAGGAAAACTTAAAATTGTCTTTTTTTAAGTATACGATTAAACCTTTCAAAAAATAATAATAAAAAATTTCTGGCATGAAAATACGGCGACTTATGATCAAAAAAAGTCGGTACCTGCTTTTCTCTACGAAAAAATCAGTGAAAATGACCCCCTAACTACCCTCCTAATTAAAAATTGGTTTTTAGTTTGTGTCATTCCTTGTATATTTATATTGTCAACACACCTAAGAAGTTTGACCTATTTAAAAGGAATAATTTTCGAAAAATTGGAGTTTAAAGAAAAATTGATTTTTTTCAATTTCATATTTTTCACCATTTACTTCAAAATATCTCCGAAAATACTGGAGATACGAAAAAAATGATAAACTACTAAATTGTAGCTTTTTTAAAATATAAAATTATACTTTGCATAGATTTACATTAAAGTGAACAGTTAGCGAGGTATAGCTGTTTAAAACCTCTATTTGCGAGCAAGCACTCCCTTATTCGAACCATTTAAACCCACCCCAATTAAAAACTGAGGGATCTAACGGAATTTAATTTACACAGTCTTATAGCTCTTAAAAATCCTACAAAATAATTTTTAAAAAACCTTTTTAAACGTCTCTAAAAATGGAGGAGCTATGTTTATAAAACGAATTTTTTTTTTTCGAAATATTCGAATAGTCCGCTTATGGAACATTTTCAATGCATGCATAATACCACATAACTGGTTCGTATACTGGAAGATGACTTAAAAACTATTTGTATTTGTACTTCCACATATTTGTAAATTCGTATTTTTGTGTAAATAAATGTTTTTGTAATTATTTAATTCTACTTTTTTTTCAGTATAGATCTATTAAATTATCTACTTATAAAAATTGTAATGTTCTTAAATGTGGTTTTTAAGTGTTGAAATATTATGGTATTATATCCTAAAGCATAAAACAATTATTATTTTTATCCAATCAAAACCAAATTTTACCCATATTAAAGTTTACAATATTTTTATATTATTTTTAACAATAAGGGGTAGTTTATACCCCTAAAAATAATCGACGCCCTTGAGCATGTTATAGAATATGAAGTACAGGGTGAGATGATCCTAATCCCAAATTTTTATATAATCGATACAAGCTTAAATTATTCTTTTAGGATAAGTAATTTTTTATATAAATATAGCTCCAACAAGGGTGGTTTTAAGGGTTGAAATATTATGATAGCATATCTTAAAGCATAACACAATCATTATGTAACTAATAAGAACCAAATGTTGACAATATTAAAGTTTAAAATGGTATTTTATAATTTTTACAAGTAATTCTTTAGTGGTAGTTTTCACCCTTAAAAAAAAGCGTACAACCAACGGCTCAATACAGAAAATGAACTAGAGGGTGAAATGAGCCTAATCCCAAATTTACAAATCGATGCTGGACGAAAAAATTGCGAGGTTTTGCCATTTTTTCAGTTTCATTTTCTCGACTATTATGGTATTACTAATTTAAATGGTAGAAGGCAAATATTAACCAATTATTGAAATGTTATTAGCTTTGCAATGTTCATTAGATTTGTTTTTTTTTATTTAGCTAATGCCTCGACAACTAATGGCCATTGGCATGGTAGGTACGGTGAATTTTTGCAGTTAGGTACCTAGTGCCATATGTAGTGTGTGTGTGTTGAGTAAGTGTCTTGTTACTTTGCAAATTCGACGTCCTTGTCTTTGCAAAGAGACGCTAATTGTATCCGAACGTCTGCGGTCCGTCCGGTGAGTACCAATCCCACAAGGACAGAAAATATTTTCATTTATTAATTTATAATAAACGAAAAATTCCTGATCCTGGTGAGATTGGAACTCACGACCATTCGGACCTCTCGATCCAAAGGTAGGAGCTCTTAGTATTTTGTTGTGTGAAAATGTGTTTATCGTTTTTTATCGAAACGGAAGAGTTATTATATTTGTAATAAATAGAATTGTTAGGTATCGGTAATTTGAGAAAATTTTTTTTTAATTAGACAGATGTAATGGCATACAAAAACATAGTTTTTAATTCTAAACAACTTTTCATAATGTTGTTCTGAAGCTATTTCCTTGTGGCATTTTTATAATTACGTATTTTTTATGGGAAATAAGCCACAATTTTACTAAAAAATGAATTTATTAACGTTTCGAAGCCTAAATCGGGTTTCGTTGTCAAAATACAAAATACCATTAAAATAAAACAAACATGTTGTTGCTAAGTAAAAAATTCTTCTAATAATTTATTTAATCTGACTCATTTATATTGGCAATTCAGACGTATATTATACATTTTAAAGTAGAAGACTGTAAAATGATATCGCCAATATTTATGAGTTGCGTTCCTGGGACGACTTTACTAAAAGATAGTTCATTCGATTACATGAAATCAATCCCAACTCAAGAATATCCGTCGCAAAAGATCATAGCATGTGATCTGTCTTTAAAAAGACAACCAAATGCAACGATGACAGTAAAATTCTCGCGTTAGAGATTCCATAGTAAATCACGAGGGAAAACCAGGAAAAAACCTCGTGATACTATCCCGACATCGTAAGTATTTGGTCTTATATTTAATCTACCTTCAAAAAACTAATACCAAATTCTGACTTTAATATGTTTAAATTATAAATAATATTAATATTACATAGATATACAATAAGTAATACTAAAATATAAAATTTGTACTAACTCGATATGTTATTGACTTACTAATCGTGGTATTTTCTTTCTATTGACTTCCTCTTTCAGTATGGGTAACCACATCCTACTGCATTCTACCGAGGAATTTGCGACACAATTGGTTTCATTTAGCATAATTAGAGCCGCTTCTTTGATTTTTCTCTTTTTACTATCTGATTCTTCCAGGACTATACTTGAATCTCTCCACTGAACTCTATGTTCATTATCCCATGCGTGTTGACATATCTGAGATCTATCAAATTCTCTGTTTTTAATATAAGACTAATGTCCACTTATTCTAACGTTTAATGGTCTTGATGTTTCACCTAAATAAAATTGTTCGCATTCACAAGGTATTCTATAAATGCAATTCTTTGTTCTTTCTTGTTCATTGTTAGGTTTAGTTTTAGATAAAATAGATCTCAATGTGTTTGTTGTTTTGAGTGTTGTTGAAATGTTGAATTTATTTCCTATCGTTTTAAGTTTCTCGGATAGTCCTTTTATATATGGTATTATTATTTTCCTCGTATTATTTCTTGTGAATGTTGTAGGATCCCGTTCTAAGTTGTTCTGTTCCATTCGATCTAATCTTGTCAATTCCTTATTTATAAACGATAAAGGATAATCATTTTTTAATAAAACAGATGTTAACAATTGTTTTTCTTCTAAAAATGAATTTTCGTTAGAACAAGTAATTTTGGCTCTATCATAAGGATTTAATGATTCCCTTTTTAACGTTGATGTTGTGATTTGATTTGTAATTGAGATATCTGTTGGTGTGTGTTAATTTTCTATACACTTGAGTCTCATATCCAGTATCCTTCTTTGAGACTAAAACATCGAGGAAAGGCAAAGTGTTATTGTATTCCTTTTCTATTGTAAATTTTATTGTCTCTTCTTGATCGTTTATAATATTCAGGAATGTATCCAACAATTCTGATCTATGAGGCCATATTGAAAACACATCATCTACATATCTCCACCATACTGTGGGTTTTAAATTTTGTTTGGAAATGATATTAGTTTCGAAATCCTCCATAAATATATTAGCCAATAATGGAGATAAAGGAGAGCCCATTGTATTGAGCCCCAAAGGCTCTCCTTTATCTCCATTATTGGCTAATATATTTATGGAGGATTTCGAAACTAATATCATTTCTAAACAAAATTTAAAACCCACAGTATGGTGGAGATATGTAGATGATGTGTTTTCAATATGGCTTCATAGATCAGAATTGTTGGATACATTCCTGAATATTATAAACGATCAAGAAGAGACAACAAAATTTACAATGGAAAAGGAATACAATAACACTTTGCCTTCCCTCGATGTTTTAGTCTCAAAGAAGGATACTGGATATGAGACTCAAGTGTATAGAAAACCAACACACACCAACAGATATCTCAATTACAAATCAAATCACAACATCAACGTTAAAAAGGGAATCATTAAATCCTTATATGATAGAGCCAAAATTACTTGTTCTAACGAAAATTCATTTTTAGAAGAAAAACAATTGTTAACATCTGTTTTATTAAAAAATGATTATCCTTTATCGTTTATAAATAAGGAATTGACAAGATTAGATCGAATGGAACATAACAACTTAGAACGGGATCCTACAACATTCACAAGAAATAATACGAGGAAAATAACAATACCATATATAAAAGGACTATCCGAGAAACTTAAAACGATAGGAAATAAATTCAACATTTCAACAACATTCAAAACAACAAACACATTGAGATCTATTCTATCTAAAACTAAACCTAACAATGAACAAGAAAGAACAAAGAATTGCATTTATAGAATACCTTGTGAATGCGAACAATTTTATTTAGGTGAAACGTCAAGACCATTAAACGTTAGAATCATGAGAACATCAGTCTTATATTAAAAACAGAGAATTTGATAGATCTCAGATATGTCAACACGCATGGGATAATGAACATAGAGTTCAGTGGAGAGATTCAAGTATAGTCCTGAAAGAATCATATAGTAAAAAGAGAAAAATCAAAGAAGCGGCTCTAATTATGCTAAATGAAACCAACTGTGTCGCAAATTCCTCGGTAGAATGCAGTAGGATGTGGTTACCCATACTGAAAGAGGAAGTCAATAGAAAGAAAATATCACGATTAGTAAGTCAATAACATATCGAGTTAGTACAAATTTTATATTTTAGTATTACTTATTGTATATCTATGTAATATTAATATTATTTATAATTTAAACATATTAAAGTCAGAATTTGGTATTAGTTTTTTAAAGGTAGATTAAATGTAAGACCAAATACTCACGATGTCGGGATAGTATCACGAGGTTTTTTCCTGGTTTTCCCTCGTGATTTACTATGGAATCTCTAACGCGAGAATTTTACTGTCATCGTTGCATTTGGTTGTCTTTTTAAAGACAGATCACATGCTATGATTTTTTGCGACGGATATTCTTGAGTTGGGATTGATTTCATGTAATCGAATTAACTATTTTTAGTAAAGTCGTCCCAGGAACGCAACTCATAAATATTGGCGATATCATTTTAAAGTCTTCTACTTTAAAATGTATAATATACGTCTGAATTGCCAATATAAATGAGTCAGATTAAATAAATTATTAGAAGAATTTTTTTACTTAGCAACAACATGTTTGTTTTATTTTAATAGTATTTTGTATTTTGACAACGAAACCCGATTTGGGCTTCGAAACGTTAATAAATTCATTCTTTAGTAAAATTGTGGCTTATTTCCCATAAAAAATACGTAACTTTTCATAATAGTCTATTCTTTCACGGTTTTTGCTTTAAATTTTAAAGAACCGCTTGGATTGACATGAAATTTGGCATGCGTATAGCTTATATGTCAAAGAAAAAAAGTGATATTGTGCCGATGTGTGCTTTTGCCCTGGGGGTGACTTTCACCCCCTCTTTTTTTAGGGTGAAAAAATATATGTCCAAAATAAGTCCGGAAATGGGTAAATTGACTAATTTTAAGTAACTTTTGTTCTATAGAGCTTTTTCGCCAAATCAACACTTTTCGAGTTATTTGCGAGTGAATATGTTCATTTTTCAACAAAATAACCACATTTTTAGATGATTTTTCGCAAATAACTCAAAAAGTAAGTATTTTGTCGAAAAAACGTTCTTAGCAAAAATATAGCTTATAAAAAAGTAAAAACAATGGTGTACGCGTTAGGTTTCTGGATCTCGTAGAACCAGAGTTATAGCCAATGAAAAATAGATTCATATTCACCAAATTTCAAATAGAATATTTCGTTGTGAAATATCCAAAAAATTAAGCACTTTTTGGGGAAAACCCATTACAACTTTCTTAAAGTGTTTAAAAAAAGCTTCATTTCTGGTTTTAGAAAAAGTTTCTAGCATTAAATTTAAGCAAGTTACGCTCAAAATAAAGCTGGTCCCTTTTGTTTTTGCAAAAAAAAATCGGGAAGACCAACCCCTAATTAGCAACTTAAATGAAATTAATCGTTACCGCTCCACAAATTATTTTACTTATGTTGTGTTTATATGATCTGTAAGTTACATCGATTCAAAGTGCTTATTTTTGAAAAAATTTGGTTTCAAAATAAAATTTTTAAAAATTTAAATTTTGAAAAATATGCTTTTTTTCAAAATAATTTAAAAATTGTTAGAGATACCAAAAATCTCGAAAAACAAAAAAAGTCAGATTTGCTTTTCTGAATATCATGTATTTTTTTGGTTTTTCTGTTAGACAAAAGTTGATTAAGATTTGGTGTTTCTAAATTTGCATACATTCGTGATCAGTGATTCGTTTAACCCCTTTTAACTACAGCCCTTTCAATATTAAGGACTTTGAACCGATGAAACTTACAGATCGTATAAACAATATATACACGAGTCAAGAAACTTGTGATGTCGTAACGATTAAGTTCATTTAAGATACTAATTAGGGGGTGATTTTCTCGATTTTTTTACCAAAACCAAAAGGAACCAACTTTATTTTGAGCGTAACTTGTTTAATTTTGATGCTAGAAATTTTTTTTATAAAACAAAAATGGAGCTTTTTTTAAACACTTTAAATAAGTTGTAATGAGTTTTCCCCGAAATGTGCTTCATTTTTGGTTGTTTCACGTTAAAGTATTCCATTTGGAATTTGACGAATATGAACCTATTTTTCATTAGCTATATCTCTGCTCCTGTTAGGTATAGAGACGTGATGTATACACCATTTTTTTAAATTTTTTACAGGCTATATTTTTGCTAAGAATGTTTTTTCGACAAAATACTTACTATTTGAGTTATTTGCGAAAAACCGTCTAAAAGCGTGGTTATTTTGTTGAAAAAATGAACATATTCACTGCCAAATAACTCGAAAAGCATTGTTTTAGTATAATAATAATATCGTATGGCATTTTTCCGGGGAGATCCTTTCGGACAGTTCCAGCGCCAATTACATCTTTAACCCTGTTTCAAGTAACTAGTGTCGATGTACACTAGCCCAGGGGGACCGACGGCTTAACGTACTCTCCGAGGCACGGTGAGACGGCTCGTGTCATTATCGAACCCACGTCTACTGGCGTATGAGGCCAGCGTTTATGCCGTTACCCACGGCCGCTCACATTGTTTTAGTGATTGTTTCCTCACATTGTTTTAGTGAAAAAGCTCTATAGAACAAAAGTTACTTAAAATTAGCCAGTTTATCCATTTCCTGACTTTCTTTGGACGAATATTTTTTTACCCCCAAGAGGGGGTGAAAATCACCCCCAGGGCAAAAACACATATCGGCACAATATCACTTTTTTTAGTTGACATATTAGCTATGTGTGTGCCAAATTTCATGTCAATCCAAGCGGTTCTTTAAAATTTAGAGGTTTTGCAATATTTTACCGTTAAAGAACGGACTATAATAACAATTTTCGACATTGTGAAATATAAAGGTACTTTTTGAGTGGAATTCATATTTTTGACATACTTTTACAAAATTGAAAAAATTGGATATCTGATGGTTGCACTTGAGTAACGTTTTTTATAAAATGAATAATAAAAAAATCTCCCATATCATTTTATCTTGCGTAGACACAATCTATAATGTATGCATATTGTTTATATTATTTATAATAATTAAAAACAATTTCAAAGCACCTCACCAAAAGAACTTCAGAAAGCTTCATTTATTTTTAAACGGCCTACCAAAAAGATATATCGCTTTTAAATCTTCTCGGAATCTTTTGTGTTCAAAATAATGATGTATATAATGGATTAACTGTGTAGTAGTCTCCTTAAAGAGATCTATCAGGCTCTAGTGATTTTTATCACCTAAAAACCAGTAACTTATTGATCCCAACAATAAAAAGCAACACTGATTTGAGCATAAATTTTATTCAACATATTTATTATAAAACATTCAAAATATGGCATCCTACATTATACATATATATGATTTATAAACAGATCTATGGGTAACAATAACACAAATAATTTATTTTACAAAAAAGACTTAACTCTATGAGGCAAGACGTCTAACGTTCAGTTCGTTTCATATTTACATATTGATATAAATTATATTTTGATAGAAGTGATTTAAATAGAGTTGAGAACACATAACTGTCTATACATTTGATATACAGTTACGGCATTTTTTAAACGCCGATACCTATCACAATTTATTTCATTTGTAATTGTTTCTTTAAGCAAGTACGTGTTGATACAGAAAGAAAATGGGTCAAAGTGCAATACGTTTGTCTGTTAAGATAAAAAGACATTCCTTGGCTATAGTCCAGGGAGTAAGACTTTTCTCAGGACACGTCATGACTAATCATGACATGAATAATCCATGTATTTAACTTTTTTTTTAGTTATTATAGACGCATAAAATGGAAACCTACCTTTTTTCTACCAAGAGTTTAGAGGCGTTTTTAATTATTAACAATTTAAAGCAAAAAACGTGATTTTTTCGATTTTTTGTACCCCATTTAAAAGCTAAATACAGTCGGAAAAATGAAGGAATTCGCATGAACGATCACATCCATCACTTATTTTGTATTTGTTTTATATTTCTATAAATAACACACGTTTGTTATAGAAAAAGATAGCAAATACAAAATAAGTTATTGATGTGATCGTTCATGGGTATTCTTTCGTTCTTCCCACTGTAGCTGACATAAAATTGTAAAATTTGGGACATTTAACCAAATACATTAGACTGTAATATATACAAATCTTGACATTTCCCATTAATTTTGCGGAAACAAACAAAATAGCGCCATCTAGTGGTATGAGTTATAACCACAAACTATGCATTTAAAAGAAAGGTATTTTTATATAATTAAATCAAAATACAAATTTAGTTGTGAGCTATTTTCTTTAATTTTATATGCTAACTTTTTAATTAACATAATTTTTCCTTTTTATTATCGTTAATTTTATTTACATACTCTTTTATTAAAAGATCAACATATTTATCTATAGTTTTGTGACAATTTTTAGGTACATACGTTTTGGAGAGTTTCTTGTAATATTTTAATTTTAAATTATATTTAACATTTTCAACACTCACTTGTATATAATTTAAAAAATACCATTTAAATATATCTTTAATTTTGTCTGAAACTCCCTTTATCAGTTACACCTAAATTTCACACCATCAGGTGTATTCTTAGCCCTAATAATAGAAAATAAATTTTCTATACAGTCTGGGGTTAGCCTTCTTGTAAAAAGAAATTGCAGCTAAACACTCTCTCATCGGGGTGAATGGAGGCAAGGTAATACACTTTTTAGTTAATTTTGTTGCAATCCTAGGTATTTGCTGAGAATCCATTTTACCGAACCTATTTATTTATAAGACATTTTGTGTAAAAATAGAAACACAATTTACCAAGATTAGCTAATTATATCCAAAAGTTAAAAAAATTAAATTTGTATGTTTACGTTGAGAAAACGTAGCTCAACTCAAGCCGGCCGAGGCGCTAGTGGCAACGTGCTTCCAGCTTTCTGTGGGAGTTGGATGTATGTATAATGATTTTGATTTAACAACCCCTCAAAATTTGAGATTGATCGATCAATTAGTTTAAGAGATTATTTGCTTATACCAGAGACCTTGCCAAATAAAAGTAAAAGATTTAGACTCTTAATATAAAAGAAGAAAAAAACTGTTTAATATAGTCGAAAATCCTAATGCAAAATTATTGACATTTTTAGTTTATAAAAATTTATAATAATTTTAAAAATATTTTCCGCAGAAAAAATCTTTTTACATATCCGAAAGGCTGATAATTTTTCCACAAATTTGAAAGGAATAGTTATTCTGGGATATATATTCACTAATTGATTTACAATAAATAAAAATAGTACATTATATACCGCGGGACTGAAGTAGTACATTTAATCCTGAAGGTAAAGTTTATGGCCCGACCGCAGGGAGGGCCATAATTTACCTGAAGGATTAAATGTACTTCAGTCGCAAGGTATATACGATACTTTTCGTACTTCCGGTATGATTTTATTAATTATTTCAATAATTTCAATCAGTTTTTTCTCTCTTCAACTCATTTAATAAACTGTCTTTAAAATAAGTTACCATAGTAACATTGCGTTGTGACAGTTATAATTTAGAAACATTGTCATTACTAGTGTCATTGTAAAGAAACATTGTTATTGATAATTATTGGTATCATGAGTGAAGAAGGTGTATCTGATATTGATAAAAGAGCAGCCGAAGTAGGTGAAGAATTGTTACCACCGAAATCTAGAAAACTATACGAGCAGCAGTACGATGCTTTTAAAAAGTGGTGCCGCTTAAAAAATGTGAGACAACCTACTGAAAATGCGCTGTTAGTCTACTTCGATGATATATAGATGACGAACTGTCACAATATTAATTTGAATATTAACGTTAATTACCATTCTAATTAATTATATTTTTCAATAAAATATCCCTTAAATTCGTTTGTTTGTGATTTAATCGTTCCGGGAGTTTCGTCAATATTTAATCCCGGAGGGATTAAATGTGACACTTTAGTACCTGTCACAAGGGAGTGAAGTTGTCACTTTAGGCCCGGAAGTACGAAAAAGTAATTATTCTCGTTTTAAAGATAAAGACTTAAAGTTTTATTATACAGTGAACATTTATTGGAATTAAATGAAAAATTATAATTTTTTGAGAAAAATATACTTTTTTTAACTATTTAAACAAATTACATTGTTACTTAATAATATTATTAAAACATTGCATATTTGCAATGTACGCAAGAAATACATAAGAATTAAAGAAAAATCAAAATATATCAACTATAATCCGACTAAAAGTCACTGTCTCATTTTTAGCAGTCAATTAGACAATTCTAACTAATAGATAGAAAAAGACTGTTTGACTTGTACACACTTCTATATAAATCTAAACGGGAACTGGTGTATGTTTTCAAAAGACTGATAGTGTGTAAATAAATTTATTAAATCAGCTAAGTACTTTCAGCATATTATGCCATCATCAGAGCTATCCTATAAAAAGACTAAGTTGAAAAATCTTATTCATAAAAAATTATAAAGTGAAACTTACGTCTGATAGGTGTAAAAACCTCAAAAGAAGAGAAAACTTCGAACAAACACATTCTTTAGTTTAAAATAAACCCAGGGATATAACCACTGGTTAGGGTAAAAACCCTTAAATGTTTAAAAATTACATTTAATGTGTTTTTTATAAAATGGCTACCATTCTTACAAACAGCTGTTACTGACAATATTCAAAAACGACAGGCTGCTGACGGAAACAATAGTTCCTAGCGACATCTGTGTTTTTAAAATTATTTAAAATTTTTTGAAAATGACTAAGTTGTCATATGTAGGTTACTAATTAATGAAATTAATATGAAAACTGAAGTTAAATTTAAATGACAATTGTTAAGTTTAAAGTAAAGTTAAATGTGAAAATAATCAAATTATCAAAGTATTATTAATTATTAAAAAACCAAACAACCAGTCAGTTCTGACCAAATATAGAAGTGAGATAGATGAAAACCAAGGAGAAGCACCGTTGGACAAGCTCAGAGTTCCAAAACTGTTTGAAAACAATATTATTATTAAAAGGCAAATCGAAAATATTTACTTATTGTAATCAATGAAAGAAAATTCAAATATGTTATAAAGTAATGTTCAAAAAACTAGAGCAATTGTTGGGCATGCTGAATATAACAGTATTAAAGAAACTTCTTAAAGATTGGATCAAATTTACAATTTAATTGAACCTGGGTGTTAACACAATTTTGAGGATTTCTTTTTAATTCCCTGCTAATTTCTAAGTCTTCTAATAAATTCATTTTTGTATAGTTGTTAATGGGTATACTATGTAGAATCCTACTATCTCTTTGGGGACTGAAGTTATGTTTAGAAGCATGTAAGTGATTGCCAAAACTAGATTTGTCAATCTTAGACAAATGTTCTTTGATGCGTGTTTCCAAAGGTCGCATAGTTCTCCCCACATAAGTAACAGGGCAGTCTCCACAGGACAATTTGTATATACCACTTTTTGATGTTTTTCCAATTTTATCTTTGGTATGAGAAAAAATAGATTTGATATTTTCCTTACATATTAACATATTTGATAATAATTCTTCGAACCAAAACTCTTTCCAAAAAATCTTATACTGGTTCAGGTATGTTGATGATGTATTGGCTATTATAGATGGCAATTCTACAGATGCTGAAAATATTCTTTATTTGCTCAACAATTTACATCCAGCTATAAATTTCACTCTAGAAACCGAGTCCAACAAGTCTATAAATTTTCTAGACCTTACTTTAACTAGGATGGACAGTAAATTAATTTTTTCAGTCTTTAGAAAACCTACTCAGACTGACCATACCATCCCTAGATCTTCTAACCATCCTTTTCAACAGAAGATGGCTTCCTTTTATTGCTACATCCATCGTTTACTTAGTCTACCATTATCAGATACTAATTTCAATTCAGAATTAGATATTATCAAACAACTTGCATATAGTAATGGTTATTCCCCTACTTTAGTTGATAACATCCTCAACAAATTAAGGAGTAAAAGGAATAGATCCCTAGCTTACAATTCTGTCCTTAACAATTCCACTACAGCAGTTATGTATAGATCAATATCATACATAGGTTATCCTTCAGATAATATAGCCAAAATCCTAAATAACATCCCCAACCTTAAACTATCATTCAAACGTAAGGAAAATATCAAATCTATTTTTTCTCATACCAAAGATAAAATTGGAAAAACATCAAAAAGTGGTATATACAAATTGTCCTGTGGAGACTGCCCTGTTACTTATGTGGGGAGAACTATGCGACCTTTGGAAACACGCATCAAAGAACATTTGTCTAAGATTGACAAATCTAGTTTTGGCAATCACTTACATGCTTCTAAACATAACTTCAGTCCCCAAAGAGATAGTAGGATTCTACATAGTATACCCATTAACAACTATACAAAAATGAATTTATTAGAAGACTTAGAAATTAGCAGGGAATTAAAAAGAAATCCTCAAAATTGTGTTAACACCCAGGTTCAATTAAATTGTAAATTTGATCCAATCTTTAAGAAGTTTCTTTAATACTGTTATATTCAGCATGCCCAACAATTGCTCTAGTTTTTTGAACATTACTTTATAACATATTTGAATTTTTTTCATTGATTACAATAAGTAAATATTTTCGATTTGCCTTTTAATAATAATATTGTTTTCAAACAGTTTTGGAACTCTGAGCTTGTCCAACGGTGCTTCTCCTTGGTTTTCATCTATCTCACTTCTATATTTGGTCAGAACTGACTGGTTGTTTGGTTTTTTAATAATTAATAATACTTTGATAATTTGATTATTTTCACATTTAACTTTACTTTAAACTTAACAATTGTCATTTAAATTTAACTTCAGTTTTCATATTGATTTCATTAATTAGTAACCTACATATGAACACTTAGTCATTTTCAAAAAATTTTAAATAATTTTAAAAACACAGATGTCGCTAGGAACTATTGTTTCCGTCAGCAGCCTGTCGTTTTTGAATATTGTCAGTAACAGCTGTTTGTAAGAATGGTAGCCATTTTATAAAAAACACATTAAATGTAATTTTTAAACATTTAAGGGTTTTTACCCTAACCAGTGGTTATATCCCTGGGTTTATTTTAAACTAAAGAATGTGTTTGTTCGAAGTTTCCTCTTCTTTTGAGGTTTTTACACCTATAAGACGTAAGTTTCACTTTATAATTTTTTATGAATAAGATTTTTCAACTTAGTCTTTTTATAGGATAGCTCTGATGATGGCATAATATGCTGAAAGTACTTAGCTGATTTAATAAATTTATTTACACACTATCAGTCTTTTGAAAACATACACCAGTTCCCGTTTAGAATTCTAACTAAGTTTAATCTCATCGGTACTTTTTACCTAATCGTTCTAGAATAACTTTGTTTTGTGTTTAAATTCGTGTAAAATGGTCAGCTTTTTAATTATAGAAAAGTATTTGGTCTACGAATAATAGCTTACAACTTATTTTATTTGTTTATACGTTAAAAATAATATATTTACAGAACAATTTTTGGTTATAAAAATAATGTATTAAACTTTGTTTGACACATGATAGTTTAACTCTTAAACTTTCATTTGATATGCGCAGAATTACCGTATCTTCATTATTTTCTGATTAATGATATTAAAAAAATGGTCTCTGGCTAAAACAAATAGCATAACTGTTATTGATTGTTCTGAAATTTTGAGGGTTTGTTAAGTACTCCAATACCCAACTTTGTGTGAAATACTAAAGTTCTAGGTCAATTTAAATAATAGTTGTTAACAAAAAATAATAAGTTTGACTCCTTTTGCAGTTTGTCAAAATAAAAGTTAAGTTTTTTGCACTAAATTATTAATATTTAAAAAAAAACGTCTCTGAATTATTGGCAGGAAATATGTATTTTCTTCTTATAGGTTTACAATAACTAAAAAGTTGTCAGCTACTTGGATTATTTAAAGACCAAAAAAAGCTCTTTTTTGCTTATTTCCCTGGAGTAACAATCAAAATATACGTTTAATAATTTTATGTAGCATTGCACTTTATCTATGTTATTTAATAATTTAACTAAAATATACATTTAATTTACAATGATGAGCGCGCTAGTAACCGACAAAATAATGCAAAAGATGGAAAACATAATACATTGCGAAACAAAAAGAGATGAAACTAGTGGAGGTGAAAATTATCGTTAGAAATGTATAAATTAACATTACATTATATACTTTTCCACCTTTAGACGTCTGTGACAGGAGTATTTTATAAAATTCTACTGTCACCGTGCCAGTTTTCACACTCCTCTGATAGGTCTAAAGGTGGGAAACTATGTAATGTGATGTAAGTTTATCTCTTTTTGTTTCGCAATGTATTACGTTTTCCATCTTTTGCGTTATTTTGCCGGTTATTAGCTCGTTCATCACTGTATATACATATTGCAATTAAAAAGGGGCAAAGAAAAAAGTATTTAACCTTAATTTTAGTTGCTTGTCAAATTTTTATCTCTAAATTGTGAGTTTTAATAACATACTTAATGAGTGAAAAATTATATTTTTCTACGACCGTTTAATAACATGCTTATTATTAGCTATTTTCTCATAGATAATAGCACCCATTACTGTACCTGTGAGTAATAATTCATTACTCACGGGCTGAAGTTACTCATGGGTCATTACTCACGGGCTGAAGTTAGATTCAAGTGGCGCATGCCACTTTTAATATTAATCGTTTATACACTGCAAATAAAATTACTTAAACTTGTTTATTTAATACAATAATTATTGTAATTTATACCAATAATTAACTTCGAAAAATTTTTAAAGGAATTTTAACTGTAACAATGTCAGTATATTTTTTACGTTTGTATCTTGGTTACTAAAAATTTTGACGTTTATCATTTAGTTTAGTGACAGTGACATTAGCGCATTTTGTTTATGTTAATTGGAATTGTAACTAATATTGTGTTTGTTTTTCAAGTTATATTGTGTTAAATATGTTGTAACATATTGTGTATAGTTATATTATTATATTATAAATAGTTAAATGTAAATATACATTATAACTATATATTATATGAAATACGTCCACCGACAACAGCCATTTCCTATTTATTAGATTCACTGACAGTAGGTACAAATTTAAGCTTATAATTTTTCGGAAACGAATAGAACTTATATTGACTATTTCTAGTTGTATTTTTACAATAAATAAGAATTTAGTAATAGTAGGCAACCAATTATGCAGCCACGTACTAGGGGTAAATAGCATTTAGGTATTTTTGTAACTTATTATAATTTAAATCTCGAGTAGTTGATAATTAATTTTTTACTAATTAAAATAAAAAAGATCGTAGAAAAAGTATAGTATTCTACTCGCATGTAATGGCTATTACCCACTCTGATGAATTACGACACTCGCCTACGGCTCGTGTCGCAAAATTCATCATCGTGAGTAATAGCCATCATTACATGCTCGTTGATTAATATACTATTACTTAATGATATTTATTTAATTTTGTTTATTAGTTGGTACAGTAAGAAAAGCAAGAAGTGACTTGAATAATTCATTTATTCCGACAGTCAAGCGAAAGAGATCGAGCTCCTGACATTAAATTCACTGCAGTGTTGTCAAGTATTTAAATATTTCTTTGTAGGGGAATATGTAGAATTTGGAATTACAATGAAAAGTTCAGTGAAAAATAAAGTATGAGCATAGTAGACACGAGAAATTACTATTAATGTGTTCAAGTTTACTCCAAAAGAAATTATTTTAGATACACTTGTCTTAGATCTGAAAAAAGTACAATAATATAGGTACAATTATTGTTTTTAAGTAAAACATTATGTTCCAATTTAAAGGACAATTTTGAGGAATGCCGAAAAATATAGAAAATGGTAGCTCAACTAATACAAACTTCAAACCAGACTAAAACTGAATACATTTGACAAATAATAAATAATCAAAAAACAAACAGACAAGAAAAGATAGACAAAAAGACATAACACATCTAATATAAAAACATATTTTAGACCATTATTAAGAAAATATAGCTTTTGGCTGATACACGAAACAATATCAGTCCCCAATTAGTAAAATCTCTAGAGGTGATATGCGTGTGTATAATATAGATCCTAAAATCAAAACGAGTTATTAGAATATGACATTGACTAATTATATAGGTGTTAAGAACTAACAGTATTCTTAGACGGAATTTTAACATGGACGGTAGTCTATAGTCTACGATGACTTGCATAAATTTTTTTACTGACTTCATATATTATATGTTTCGTGTATGTTTCTTACTGTTGACTGTTTAACTCTATTCGTAAATCT
Organism: Diabrotica virgifera virgifera; assembly: GCF_917563875.1. NCBI lineage: Eukaryota > Metazoa > Arthropoda > Insecta > Coleoptera > Chrysomelidae > Diabrotica > Diabrotica virgifera. The sequence goes on along the minus strand of NC_065445.1, from coordinate 46,173,309 downwards.
TCTACTTTGACTATTGACAATTTTTTTGAATAACATCATTGTTGCTTGTATAAAGGTTATATCTGTATAATTTTTGGGTTTTTTTTTATCTTTCTCAAAGTGAGATACAGTAAAAATTTTATGCAAGTCATCATAGACTATAGACTACCGTCCATGTTAATATTATTTGCCTGCTTCATTGGCATTCTATTCTACATAATTGTTAGGATATTTTTAATCTACAATTTGATTTAACGATGGAAGCAATCGCCTACCCTAAACTAAAATATAAGCTACACAGTAACTTGTTGTGTTTGCTTTCCTATGTAGAAAATGAAACGATGAAGCCTAGAACTGAAGATAATCAAAATAACGAAACAAAAGAACGCTATCTCTAGAGATAGTCTCTCTGTATGCTAGCCATCTACAGTCACATATCTAAGTTTGTGTAAACAAGCGTATCTTTCTTATATTTGTAGACTACGAAAAGGCATATGATACTATAGATTATCATAAAATGCTTCGAGCATCGGCTGTCTGTCGTATTTACTACCGTTATGTATTATCTTGATTAGGACTTAGAAAGAGGGAATTATATGGGAATTAACGTAACTGGAGAGCGTCTGAACCACCTAATATTAGCAGGTCAAGTTGTTAGTGACAGAATAAGAAATAAAGAAATGTACGCTTATTGGACGACATAATTATATAGAAAGACCAAGTCATTTTTTTGTATGCTAGACGTCAGAAGCAATCTACATCGCAAGAAATCATGCCTCACAGAATGAGCAGATCATCTAAATGAGAAAATAGTAATTTTAGTTATAATACAATGAAGTCTTATATTCTAAAAGAAGACTAAGTTTCCCTTCTAATGGCATATAAAACAACATATTGCTATTCTACATCCCACCAGAATGAAAACAATGGGAACCTTCTCTGGTTACACCTCCGAGGCTTCTACAATTTGCAAGCCATACGGATGCTGAGACTAAGGAAGATGAGGGAATTCTACAATTTACAATTCACGTCCCATCTGCTCAGCGCGGTAAAGTTCCAACGAGAATGGTTCCCTTCGTACTCTAATCAGAGTAAATGTAAATCAAAAATGAATAACCGTTTTCAATTTCGTTGCAAAACGAAAATACAGCCGAACCATATTCTAGTCCAATCAGAGAGTTCAGCAAGCACCTCTACCGGTTTCGAAACTTATTAGTCTCTCATCAGGAGGCACATATGCTGCTCTCTCCGATCCAACCAAAACAAACCCCAGCGTGCAGTCCCGGATTGCAACGAACGAAACGGCATAGATGCCCTAGCGGCAACTGCTAGCAAAAAGACTAAGTTTCCATTCTAATGGCATATAAAACAACATATTGCTATTCTACATCCCACCAGAATGAAAACAATGGGAACCTTCTCTGGTTACACCTCCGAGGCTTCTACAATTTGCAAGCCATACGGATGCTGAGACTAAGGAAGATGAGGGAATTCTACAATTTACAATTCACGTCCCACCTGCTCAGCGCGGTAAAGTTCCAACGAGAATGGTTCCCTTCGTACTCTAATCAGAGTAAATGTAAATCAAAAATGAATAACCGTTTTCAATTTCCGTGATTAGAGTACGAGTAGAGTTTCAACCGTGATTAGAGTAAGAAGGGAACCATTCTCGTTGGAACTTTACCGCGCTAAGCAGATGGGACGTGAATTGTAAATTGTAGAATTCCCTCATCTTCCTTAGTCTCAGCATCCGTATGGCTTGCAAATTGTAGAAGCCTCGGAGGTGTAACCAGAGAAGGTTCCCATTGTTTTCATTCTGGTGGGATGTAGAATAGCAATATGTTGTTTTATATGCCATTAGAATGGAAACTTAGTCTTTTTGCTAGCAGTTGCCGCTAGGGCATCTATGCCGTTTCGTTCGTTGCAATCCGGGACTGCACGCTGGAGTTTGTTTTGGTTGGATCGGAGAGAGCAGCATATGTGCCTCCTGATGAGAGACTAATAAGTTTCGAAACCGGTAGAGGTCCTTGCTGCACTCTCTGATTGGACTAGAATATGGTTCGGCTGTATTTTCGTTTTGCAACGAAATTGAAAACGGACAGAAAATCTCTAGTAGAAGACAGATAGGTACCTAATGAAATTCTAAATTGCCTAGGACGAGATCTGACCAAACAACTATTAAAATTTATACAAAAAATAATAGAACAAAACAAAATATACAACAAGAATGGAGATCAAGCATCCTAATACCTCTCTAAACACAACACAAAATAACAACCAAAGTGATATCTACCAAATAAACTAAATAAAATGATTACAAGCAGAAGAACAGCAAGGCTTTCGATCATTCACTGAGGCCATATTTATAATTTGGCAAGTTCAAGAGACATCATTAGAATACAACAGACCGGCATATTTATGTTGCGTGTACCTTAAGAAAGCATTTGACAGGGTCAAAATAAAGGATGTTATCCTCTTATTGTACGCAAGAAAGCCTCTAGGAATAATAAAAACGATCGAAAATATCTGCCAAAACAACACAATTAACGTAAAAGACGACGACGAGCTATACTGATCATTTATGAAATATTAAAAAAAAATAAGAACTAAAAAGGATATCAAACGGGAGAAAACCAACTTACAATAATCTGCTGTGCAGACGATGCAATACTCACATCTTAAATTGAAGATGATTTGCAACGTACGCTGCATCAATTTGCAATATAGGTGCCAGAAAATTTAACATAATGAATTACATATTAAGAAAATTGGGTTTCATAATATGCAGTAGTTTAAAGTTATTAGTTCCTAATGTAATTTAGTTGTTGCATGTTCTATTTAAAATTTATATAAATTTTGCAACATATTGTTTTTGTTTTTGCTTTACTGTAATACTCGTATATACTGTATATTGACGGTTTTATAATTTTAATAAATTGTATTTCTTACTGTAATTTTTTGGCTGTATGTAAGCTTTGTCCATCAAATTGTAAAATGTTCAGTGACAATAAAGCATACGTATTTTTATTCTATTCTATTCCAAGTCTATAAAACCCAAGTATACATCAGAATCTACATCTCTATAACTGTCAACTAGTACACGTATTGAAAAAAGTGCTTATCTTGTTCCGAAGTCATTATTAAAACAAAAGTGAGTTTGAGCGGTGTGTTCTTCTAGTTTATTGTATAGATACTCTATTGTGTATTATTCGAATGAAAAGTTTCAGCATATGATTCATCAGGCTAATAATCGTATGGTCTTCACATTTTTTGAATTTTTTTTTTCTTTTGTAGTTGGATAAACATCGATGCCAGCCAATCATTTGTTATTATGCTTGTTTCGTATATTTTGTTATTTATATCTTCCATCACTTCGATGTGTTCGTCTAAGAGTATTTTTATTATTTCAGTTACTGGGATATTATGTTCCCCACAGCTTTTTCGTTCTCTATTTGCTTGGCTGCTTTGATAATTTTTTCTTTTGTGATATAAGATAAACGTTCATATAAGATATACTACATAAAATATTCATCCTCTCTTGGTGTTGAAACATCTCTTCCACGTATTCTCCCCATCTACATATTTGATCTTCTATGTTCAGATCGGGTTCCCATGCTTATCTTCGATGAAAGACGTAGGTGTTTGTTTCCATATTCCAGCGGCTTCTTTTACTTTTTTAATGTAGGTTGAAAGCATCATGCCTTTGTTCCAACTCTTCAATTTCTTGGCATCTTTCACCTTTCTTTGGCTTTTTGGAACTTTATGCTGATTTTCTTATATATTTTCTTGTATGTTGTTTCATTTCTATGCTAGGTTACACATGCTGGTTTGAATTACTTCTACACCCAATGAGTAATACAGAAATTATTAAAGTAACAAACTACTACAACAAATTCACTTGTTTTATTATTTTTACAATACGTCCATTCTCGTTTTTGTGAAATGTTGGAAAATTTATGATAGCAAGATTTCTCTGAATTGGTATTTGTAACGTTAAAGTTTCTATTTATATCTAAAATTTTGCATAAAAACTTATGTAAACAGCCCAGATATGGAGTGGGTTGCTTTATAACACTCGCCCACAGTGGGTGAAAAAAACCACCTATTCACACAACGTAGGTAGGTTTTGTTTAAATATTCGGCCTAAAGTTGTTTTCTCCTAATTCGATTTTACTTCGAATTTATCTTAAACAATTAATGAGACACTAAGAGGCCCCGATATAGTCTATGGTCGTTTTTTCATGATTTTTATTTGTTACTTTTGATAATATTTTACAAAAAAACTGTTTTAAAGTTTTGGATTAAAATCTAAGGTTAAAGTAAATATAAACTTAAAAACAGTTCTTGCGAACCTAATTAAATGGCTATTAATTTTTATTAATATATGTACAGCTGCTTCCAAAAAAAACTGATAAGACTCTTAAAGCGTATTTTGTAGAAAATTGAGCAGTGCACTTTTTTTTTTTTTTTGGTCTCGCTGCAAGGCAATTACCAGCACGATTTATAGACGAACTTGATGTAGTCTGGCTCTAAACCATATCAGAATCGCTGACTATGTTCTTGTAAAAAGCTTTTTATGAGGTGTGATGTAATTAATATTAGTTTAATTATATTTAATTTATTATATTTTGAAGGATAAATACTTATTATTTACAGACTGTCACTGTCACTGCCAAATCTTAAAATTTTTCAGATAACTTCAACCTCAAAAAATGGCTGTTTGTTTGTTTATTTTATTATTTTTGTCTGTCATAAAAATTTAATGTCAGACCAATCATACACTGCTCAAAATTATCAAATCTTACTAAGAGTCGTATCAGTTTTTTTAGGAACCAGCTGTACCGGATGTCCCAATAAGAATGGCTCTGGGCCACATCTCAGGAACTGTTTAAAGTAGAGCTTTGAAATAAAAAATTTTATAACAAAAATTGCCTCAGGAAAAGCCTGGAAATTATTTTCACAATTGTGGGACCACCGCTAGAGGGCGTAATTGAATATCAAAAATTAAAAAATCTAAATTTTACAAAATTTTCCTAATGAAGGGGCACTGGAAATCCGATAGTCGTATTCTTCATAAAATTCTACGCATATTTGATTTGACAAGTTTAGGTCTACCTTTGGAAATAAGAGGTGGGGGTGAGTGGGAATCTTGTTATGAAAAACTGGCTGTGAGTCCGGTTCTGCTTAATCAAATTTTGCAAACTTGGTCTTGTTGAAGACAGATCTTTTTCGTCAATGTAAAAGTTATGATTCGAACCAACTTGCTGAGTAATATGCCAGCTAGAAGGCGTTATTTAATTTTTTTTCAGAAATCTAGTGTTCCTTGGAAAATATTAAATACAAACATGCATTTTTAATACCATATTACAAAATTAGACAAAATTAGCAACAGAATAGCGAAAACCGCATGTTAATACCTTTTTTTTATCTCGAGATATCTTACAAAACGTGTAAATTTAAAAACATAACTGTTATTGTCACCGGTAAACGAAATTCATTAAAAGTAGTGTGCTATGGAAACAACAAAAAAACATTTTCCAGCTGTCAACGTATATTAGGTCTTTTCAACGCTTCTCATTTGTTTCGAGCCTCGTTCATATCTCGTATATTAATATTATACACGGATTATACGGCATATGACAGAGGCTCGAAACAAATGAGAAGCGTTGAAAAGCCCTATTACAAAGAAATAAAAACAACTATTTAGTGATGACATAAACGTTATTTTTGCCCATCATTTTCGTTGCAAACATTTACTCTTTCAAGAGTAGATTGAACAGCAGTCTCAATTTCCGCTCTCGATATGCTTTAAATGGCGTTTAGTATTCTCTGGATAATGTATTCTAGTCTAGAGTAGTGTATGATGGGCATCAATTTGAATATTTAGGTCGTCACTAAGTAGTTCTTTTTGTTCTGTGTTATATTTAATTTTAATAGTATTGTTTCTCTTTATATTGTTGTTTTAATTAATTATATTTTTATACGTTGACATCTGGAAAATGTTATTTTGTTTTTTTCCACAGCACACTACTTTTCATTAACTTAGTTTACCGGTGATAGTAACAGTTATGTATAAAATTTACACGTTTCTCGAGATATCTTGAGATATAAAAAAGGTATCGACATGCGGTTTTCGCTATTCTATTGCTAATTTAATCAAATTGTATAAACTATGATTAAAAATGCATGCTTGTATTTAATATTTTCCAAAGAACACTAGATTTCTGAAAAAAATTAAATAACTCCTCCCAGCTGGCTTATTACTAATTAGGATGGTTCAAAATGATCACGCTTATATTGAACAAAAATATCTGTCTTCAACAAGACCCAGTTTTCAAAATTTAATTTAGCAGAACCGGACTTACAGCCATTTTTTCATAACAAGGTTCCCACTCAGGTACAGGTAGAGTTAAACTTGTGAAATCAAATATGCCCAGAATTTGATGAAGAATACAATAATCGGATTTCCAGTGCCCCTTCAATAGGGAAATTTTTTAAAATTTAGATTTTTTAATTTTTGATATTCAATTACGCCCTCTAGCGGTGGACCTACAATTATGAAAATAATTTCCAGACTTTTCCTGTGGCAACTTTTGTTATAAAATTTTTTATTTCAAAGCTCTACTATAAACGGTTCTTGAGATATGGCCGAGAGCCATTCTTATTGGGACACCCGGTACATACAGACACCCAGATTCAAAGTCTGTTTCAGAAAACACGTTTAAAAATATAATAACTAAGTCTGAAGCTGTGAGTACTAAAGAATGAAAAACTAATTCAAACTATTTCCCTTTTTATTCGGTCCATTCAGCATATGTATAACATTGTTTAGTAGATGTATTTATTGAAAGCTTTCAATATTTTTATTAGTGCCTATGTAAAAGTCCAGCTCTACATTCCATATAACAATGTGGAGAATATGTCTTATATTAGTTTCAAATTAATGTATTTATTTAAAGAATTGTCTTTTGCTTCCTTTGGCCTTTTTAGAGCGTACAAGACAAATGTAATAACAAAGAAAATAAAATTCCCTACCAAAAATCAAAAAAGGCAGCTATTAATTATCAGTGGACAATAACTATGTGTAAGGACAAAATAGATAATGTAGTGGAGAATGGCATCAGAAATATCAAGCAAATAGAAACAGCATTTTGAAATTACACTTAGTAGAAACGTCTCTACCATTTTTAGAAGAAAATTTAAATGGCTTTAGAGGTGGCCGAAGAGCAAAGCAAGTAAGTAGATACTAACAAGGGAGGAATAACAAGAAATTATTAAAGATATTAAGAATAATAAGGAAGCAGGTAGAAACAGAACCTACCAGAAGGTATTATGGAGGTCTCCTCTTTATATAAGTAATCTCAATGATAAAAATATCTCAAAAATATCTGAAATGATTTCTACAATGTAGTAAGATGCAAGATTAAATTCAAAATAATAAGCTTCCTTCTTCTTTACGTGTGTATTACACGTCTGATGTATAGTATTTTATTATGACTATCTCGAATTTGGATAAAGGCTAATTGATTAAAATATAAGTATATAGTCTTATATCGCAGTGGTCAACTTGTGCTACCCGCAGGCAATCGGAAATTGTATTGTGTTTTACTAAGTCAAATGTCTTCTCGGAGTCGATGAAACAAACATGAACATTCTTTCGTAATTGACAACTTTTTTATAAGAGAAGACGCACACATAATAGTGTCTCTAGTTCCTAGACCATTTCTAAATCCAAACTGCTGATTATCCATTCTACTTTCACACAAAAGGAATGGAATACTTGGTTTTGTATTATTCGTTAAAATATCTTAGTATGTAGTCCATCAAACAGAGTTGTCTAAAGTCGCTGCATTTGGCGAGCTTGCTTTTTGTGGTAATATTATTTACAGGATTCAGTCCAACCAATCATGTGGTATTTTTCCTTCGTAGTAAATTTTGTTTAAGAAAGTGGGTAATTAGGCAACGACTTCTTCGTCCAGCCCTTACCGGCTTAGTAGAGGTTTGATCTGGTCCAGGTGCTATATTATTTTTGACTTGCTATATTGCATTTCTGCTTCGTCAAAAAGGTTACTGATATATTATTTCTCCCATTCTTTGCACTGCTGTTCGTGATCATAAATTTTACTGTCAGCGTTTTTACGTGTAAGTGAGTATTTTTCAGTTTTCGAATTCTGGAGGAATATTTAAGTTTCTCGTGGAGGTTGAAACTGTCATGTTTATTTTGAAGTTTTTGCATTTCTTTATACAGTTCTCGAGTCAAAATTATTTGGATTGCTTAATTTTTTTTCGAAGTTCGTTAATTTCGTGGAATTTCCTGTGTAATCTACTCATCTTTTGCCAATATTGTAACTGTTTTTGGAGACTGCCTTACTACTATTGTAAATTGTAAATAGTAGAGATAATTAAACTGGTAATTAACAAATAAACATTTAATGAAGATGTTAGCTATTTTAATTCATAATATAGATAGGAGATCTTTTATAATGATTGTCTTCTTTGAAGCACTGTATTCCTGAAATGCGGTATTTAAAAATATTGCTGCATTCCACAAAGAGTCTGGTAGGCTAAGTTGATTTGGTTTATTATTATACAGGATTAGCCAAGGATCTATTTACTTAATTCAAGACAATCGCATATTTAACAACAAAAAATGCTTTAGATTTTAATTTGTTTTACCATAGGTAAAGAGGTAAAATTTTACCACATAGAGTAAAAATTTAACGTTAAAATTAACAATTTTAACTATTTAGAATGGGAAATAAGCCACAATATTATTAAAAAATGATTTTTATTAACGTTTATAAAAACGTTAATAAAAATCATTTTTTAATAATATTGTGGCTTATTTCCCATTCTAAATAGTTAAAATTGTAAAAATGCCACAAGAAAATAGCTTCAGAACAACGTTAAAATTAACGTTAAAAATAGAGTACGCTTTAACGTTATACGTCTAAAATAAAAATTTAACGGAGTAAAAATTTAACGTTACACCGGCCAGTCAAAATAAAAAAAAAATGGAATACTTATATTGCAGAAGCAAAAAAAAACAATAGTGGGATGAAAAACATAGTTCTACAGACCTTTTTAAAAATAAAGCAGAATCAATTTCAAACCTAAATATTATAAAATCAATGGAAAAATTCCAATAGTTGGATGTATACCTTAGTTTAAAAAAACTCATACAGAAGTAAAAACTTCAAGTTGTATACTGGTATTCTATTGGTTTAACTATTGGTTTATTAAAAAACTTCATAAAAAGTCGTGCAAAACGTTTTCGTTCTAAAACATCTTCAGTGCCTAGAATGAAGTATTTCCACGTTAGTTGAAGGCAAAAAAGTTAAAATTTTGACTGTTAATTAGAAAAAACATGTGGAGAATAATTACATTCTGCTGAGTAGTTGAAACTAGCACACCAGTAAGAGCGGTAACAGTATAATATATGGTTTACATGATATATTTAAATAAAATATGGTGAATACCAGTCGATGTTAAAAGATTAAAATAGTACATGCTTAAAAGGCAACATGCTTCCCTGCTCGAAAAACTAGGTATTTGCCAGTTCAATGGGCACAAACCAACTGATAAAATAGGAAATGTACTTTCAATATGACATGACAAGATAAGACAAAGTCAATTTTTGGTTAAGAACTTCAAAAAGTGTAGATTCAAGTTCGGATTTTGATTAAAATGTATTGATTGTTAAAAACTGTTTGAAAATGTAATTAAATTTGTATACAAAATTAGAATCTATTTTAAAGTCTAAATTAGCAACTCTCCATTCCAGAAAAAACTTTTGGATTGTAGGATTTAAGGTTGGTATAATCCATGGTTAAAAGTGCGACGTCATTGGTTGTAAAATGATAGGATGACATTTTAATTTATTATAATAAAAAGAGATATATACTACATGTAGTATAGCAGTGCTAGTATCAATTACTCAGCAGAATATAAGTATTCTCCACATGTTTTTTCTAATTAACAGTCACAATTTTAACTTTTTTGCCTTCAACTAACTTGCAAATACTTCATTCTAGGCACTGAAGATGTTCTGCATTAGAACGCAAACGTTTTGCACGGCTTTTTATGAAGTTTTTTAATAAACCATTTTATACCAGTATACAACTTGAAGTTTTTACTTATGTATGAGTTTGTCTAAATATTATAGGTAATATATTCACTTTTGGGTTCAAAGAGCCCGTTACAACAACAATTATTTTATAATGACAGATATTGAAACAGAAGTATTGCATTAATTCATAGAAAATGGTTAAATATGTAAATGAGTACCTTAAAAATGTGACTATATACAGTAAGAAAACTTAAGCGACCTTGCGTTTATGTTTTGAATTGATTATGATTCATTTAACACCTGAACGTGTGGGCTTACAAATCTCTTCCGTTTATAACTACTATTCTACGATTATCAGAAGTCAACAAATACAAGTGAAGTTATTAATATTTTTTTAGAATTCGCTATGTATGATTAAATATAACTTCCGTTCAAAATAACTACTCTTAAGTTTACAGAATTCTAATATTATTTCAGAAATTAACAGTGAATCAAATTTTTTTATAAATATCTATGACACAAACTTTTTTTATGCTACGAGATTGGATCAACACCTACAACAACCTGTATTATTTATCTTTTAAATAATAACTTTTATAGTTATGTGTTCTCTAAATAAAGAAATCTTATTTACATCGAGATTTATCGAAGAAATGTTAATTTTGTCACTTCCTTAAATAAAGAGTATTTATAATTATATCCTACATCACATTCTATATCGCTTCGTTTGTATTACGCATATTTAAGTAATTATTAAATTTACAATATTTTATTAACTAAGACGGTTTTTTCAAAATATTTTTGGTACATAGTATACAACACTAGAACCAAAAATAGATCATTAATTATTATTCCATTGATTTATCATGTACACTGTACACTATCATTTTACTTTTAAAAATTAAAAGATAAAAAAGCGATTTCTAACAATATTTCTGTTTAAAATTCTATAATTAAATGTATTTATTATTAGACTTAAATTTGTTTTGCTAATGCTGAGCATTACGAATCGTCGATGAAAAGTAATCCATTAAGTGGTAAGCAACTAACATTTCTAGCACCAAGTTGCGGTACATGCGAATCGGTCCTGCTAAATAGTAATATTTTAGCAAAATCCCAGTTTACCCTTAATGATATAATGGTAGAGGAGCCCAAGCGGGGATTTTTGCAGTTACTCGAGCGCGTCAGATTATTACATGGGGAGAAACCTTGTACGCTGAAAATGTACCTCTACCATATATTGGCTCTTAATGCAGGGGAGTTCGTTAAGGGAGGCCGAAAAAAAATCTACCCTTAGAAAAACTCAAAATTGTCAGATTACGATAAAGTAAGTTAAGAACATGCAAAACAGTGTATAACTTAAAACTGTATAACGATAAAGTAAGTTAAGAACATGCAAAACAGTGTATATTTAAAAAATCTGACCATTTGAGTGCGGCGGAAGGAAATGGGTGAGTACCAAATTTTCACAAGGAAAAAACCAATATTTCGCGAAATGAATGACAGATCAAAAAACTAAAAAATACCTAGTCAATATTTTTCAAAAATCTATGGAATGATACCAAACACGACTTCTTACGGAGAGGGGTGGGGGTAAATTTAATATTTTAAATACGAATCCCGCGATATTTCGAGAAATGAACATTAGATCGAAAAATTTTAAAAAACACGTTTTCGAATATTTTTGAGAAATCTATCGAATGGCACCAAACACGAAACCCACAGAGGTGGGGTGGGGAGGTACTTTAAAATCTTTAATGAGAGCCCCCATTTTTTATTGCAGATTTGGATTCCCTACGTAAAAGTAAGTAATTTTATTTGAGATTTTTTTAGAATTATGGATAGATGGCGCTATAATCTAAAAAACGATTATTTGAAATGGAAAATTAAACTAAAAATGGACAAGTCTCCACTAAAATGGAAAACTTTACTTAACTTTTTTTGGTTTTAGGACCTACTCTTCACAACCCAATAGTTCCCCAAAGCGCTCGAGTGACTGCACATAGGGTGATAGAGAAAATGAGGAAAAAAGAACAAGTATAAATGGTTATATAAAAGAAACAAAAAACTAAAGAAAACACCAAAAAAACAAATAGATATGTGAAGAAAGGGTAAGGGATATAATAACAAGTTTTATTTTTGAAATCTTACTGTAGTAATTGAATAATTTTGAGGATTTAAGACGTAAGTAACTTACGAGGGTTAGAGAATGCCGAAATTGGAAAATAAATTTAGTTTATCATACTAGGGATAACATTCCAGGCTAAAAGGGACAATAAAAACGGTGAGTACAACCTGCCGACTATGAAAAGTACTCTTGGAGCTTAAGTAGTTCGAACCCGCGGAATTATGGGTTTTCTCGAACATTTCTCAGTGATCACTACCCAGAATGTAGCTTTGCAACAATAATACTATGAATCTTAAGAACTGAAGCCCTTATCAACTGGAAAATTTACAAGAACTTTATATCGAAGGTAATTATAAAAACATGGTTTTTGGCGAAGGTGCCAACCAAGTATTTTTGATGTGAATCATCATCATCAGAATAGTATCTGTAATTTCTTCTGGATATTGGCTTGCTCGCAGAAGAGTCGCCAGTCGCCGTTGATTCCTAGAATATTCATTTCATCTTACCCTTAGAATATTAAGGTCTTCTTCTACATCATCAATTCATATTCTACGCGTTTTTTCTCTACTTTTTCTGACCTTTGGGTTTGTGAATGTGAATTTCTTTGTGTACTCATTATCTTATATCCTAGCAATGTGTCCAAGCCTCTTTATTTTATTTGATTTTACAATATCTGGATCTGTGTTTGCCTGGTATAATACAAAGCTTTACCATCGGCGTCATAGCTCATTTTTATTGACAGTCCCAAAATTTTACAGTCTCTCGTCGTTTTGGGATTAAGTCCGTATTTCAGCACTATATATCCCAATCGATTTATGAAGGTCTTGTAAATGTTAAGCTTTACTGAACGTTTTTTGTTCGTCTGTGTTGTGCAGATGTGTATTTTTCAGATCTTTCTGAAGACAATGGAGAGTACTGTTCCTTGCGGTTATGCGACTTTTATACTTCTACTTCGTTGCTTGTCGTATTTGTTGTGTTGACTATCGATTCCAGATATGTGATTCCTTTGACTTGTTCAAATCTGTAGTTGTTAATTTTAATTCTCTATTGAACATTTTGAGGGTTTTATCAAATATTTGGTTTTTCCTTGTTTACAAGTTCTAGTTCACTTGCCGAATTTTTTACTAAGCATCAACATTTTTGTTCAATTCATTAATATTTTTTTGTATTTTGAGAACGGCATCCGATTTTGACGTCGAAACGTTAATAAAATCATTTAAATTTGACTTATTTCCCATCAAAACTAGTAATTATAAAAATGCCACAAGAAAATAGCTTCAGAATAACAGAAAGAAAAGAAATAAAAAAAGGAAACGTAATAGCAAAAGGATAAATATGGAAAGTATAAATAAAAAAAGAAATGATAACCAGAATTTATAAAAATATAACACACAACATGAACCAATGAGAAAAAAAAAAGGTGATAAAGATACAGAAAAAAAGAGGATAAAATGACTTCCTGAAAAAACATCTACCAAATGGGAAAAATTCCCTGAGTTATTCAGAGTTGTTTTTTCTATTATCTCTAAATAAAAATTTATGTTTCTGAAATTGATTTCTTTTAGTAAATGGGTTCAGTTCCCGCAGTCATCACAAAGAAGGAAAAAACTGTATTTTATGGCTTTTATTGTGGATAGTCCTTTAACGAACAATAGTTGATAAAAAATTTGCATTTACTTTACTTAAAACAAATAAACAACAAGACAAAAATGAATAAAAATAAATAAATAAAAAGTTGGGTATCATTAAAAAAATTACAGACTAGATTTAACTTATCAATAATAGACGTCATCTATTTTAAATTTAAATTAGATGACAAAGAAAAGAGTTCTCAGGAAGTCGATTTTTCTTTTCCTTTGAAGAACATTTTATTTGGAATAGGGGCCTTACGCAAACCAACCATTAAATGATAATAAATTAGAAAAATTGGAAAATTTCAAGATATTCATTATTTAGGTTAGACAGTTGAGGAACAAAAGTCCAAAAACCTATCTACTTACGCCAATCATATATTTTTAAGCTAAAAGAGGATATTCCCGTTTAATATATCAAAAGGTTTTTAGCTATTTTGCTTAACTCGTTCTTGTTCTTGTATTTTTTTGAATATTTTCATTTGATACTCGATTTATATTAAAAACCAGGTAGGTAGTTAATTAAAACCGAATACAGTATAGGTCAGTATTTATAAGTGATCATTACAGTACCAATAGTAGGTACAAATAAATATAAATTAGAAAACTATACTAAAATCACAATAGAGATGCACTAGAAATAAACAAGCCAAGAGACGTTGAATGTTACTAGGAGCACTACTGAATCGTGGCTTACATTGCATAATATATATTTTATATCCCAAATAAGGAGTTAAAAAATGTATACATTGTAAATCATGATTCCGCAGTGATCTTTAACGTCCCCTTGTTTGTTTATCTCTAGTGCATTATTGTGATTCTAGTATATAAACACATTAAACTTTTATCAGTCTTGGTATAGGATGTTTCTGAAGATAATAATTACTTAACGACTAATAAACAAACTGGATAGCTCTCAGCCCAGGAACAGGCAGGAGTTAGAAAAGGTTTTATCACTACAGATCATAGAAAAGTAATAAGAATTATTACGTTTTTATGGAATTAAGTTACAGTTATGTTGAGCCTAATATTGACGTTTCGTTTTCCACTTCGGAAATCGTTCTCAAAAAATAAAAAAGCTATTCTGGAAAATTGTGAGCAGATTCAATAGTCTGATTTTATAGGTTACTTATGTGTTTCTTCTCAAACAAAGAAAAAATTGGCCAGACTTGGACCATAGCAATGTGTAGTTAAAAAATTGTTTGAAAATGATATTACAGCCCTAGATGTAGGTATCAATTTTTTTTCTTTGTGTAATTTGTACCGTAGATGTAATTAGTAGATGACTTACAACCTATAAAATTATTGGATTGATATAAAATTTTGAGGCATTGTTAGGGAAGACAATATCTACCCAGCCTTGGGGTAACAGTAACAAATATCTAGGTTGCTTTTTACGACAGTTATAGGAGAATTAAAGATTTTGCCTTATTTTGTACTTTTCGAAGCAACAAATTAATTTTACAACTTTGAGACATCGTCATTTTAAACCGTTTTTATGTTTAAAAAATAAAGTTTTGTAATTTTACCTCAAAAATGTTAAGCTTTGGAATAATAGGCAAATAATCGAAAAAATGGCATTTTTACACTAAATTGTTAATACCTCAAAAAATACACTGAAATATGTTCTGAAGGCTTTCTTTTTATAGGTAATATATAATATAATAACTAAAAAAATCAGTTACCTGTATTCGCAATTCCGAGTGAAATCTTATTTCAATGAGCTGCATACCATTTTAGATATTATTTAAAAAGATCCCTCTAATTGATATTACATTTAATAGTTTAACTTTGCATCAAATTATTATTAGAAATCGCTTTCCGTTTGCAGAACAGAATTTTCAAGTTTTCATACTTAAATTGCAAATTAAGTTTTTTCTGTAGTTAATTACGTCCTCAAATAAATAACGTATTGAAATACTTTCATAAACTTTCCAGTAACATTAAAATAAAAAAATTGATTTTAAGAAATATTTTTAATATCTTATATTATCAATTGGTCTAGAAATTCGTTTAAAACTTTGTTAAAAATAAGGAAGTGATAAAATCAATCTTACCTATCTATACAATAGAAATAATAGGACTCACTTGGGGTTACGTTAACAAAAAATCACTAAAATCGCCATGCTCCAGTGAATGCTCGGTAAAGTCTGTATGCAGAAGCGCAGGTAAAGAAGGATCGCTAAAATCTACAGGTGATAAAGAAGGTTCTGGAAAATCTGGAGACGTAAGCAACGATCCTGAATGATCTGATATTGATTCTCCATCTGACTCCAAGAAGAGACAATCGAAATCACTATAGTCTGAAAGTGACTCCAATTCCGTTGATCCATTCAAAGCAGCACTCAGTGTCGAAATGTATTTCATAGCTAGCCTCAAGGTGGTGATTTTTGTTAGCTTCTCGTTAGTTCCCGGCATATGAGTAGCTTGCATATGGGGGATGATTCTTCTCAACGTTTCGAAAGCTGTATTGATCTCCCTCATTCTATTCCTCTCCCTGGCATTTGCAGTTTTTCGTCTATATTTACTCAAAGGTGCTGCTTTCTGTTTCGGCTTGTGGGGTTTACTTTGCCGGTGCGTGATTTCTCCGAGAGATTCTTTAGCAGATTCTGTCATTCTTCGCATTGATCTCGGCCGAAGAGAGTACTTATCTTCTTTCGCAGGAACACTACTTTCGAAATCATCGTTATTGTTATTATCGTCTGGAAAGGCTAGCTCTGGTAACTGCGAGCTAAGCCTTTCCGTAAGACTGCTGTACTGAAGTAACGAGTCCATTTTTTATAACACTAGCTAGTCACTGTCCTTTTAATCACAATATTTTTAGTAGTATAACCCTAAAAGCTATCAATATTTCTTATTATAAATCTTATTTATAAATAAAAGGGTTTCTGTTGTTATCTACTGTTGAAGTCTCTTTTAAGGCCCGGTTAAATAAACGAGTTTGTATTGTGATCGCGAGTTTATATCTCTCGTTGAGAATACGTCGCGATCAATGTGAAGAGCTCAACTCGAATGCGGTGTTAAGCGGATGGCTTCGAGCTGGTTACTGGAGATTTGTCTGGTGTCTCCCATCAGTGGTAACGTGAGTCCCCACCTGAGCACACGCTAAGACTAACATTATACAATACATAACATGCATCAGGCGCGGAGAAATGATGAATTGGAAGATCAGTGTGAAGGTGGAATAAACGATGATAAAGATCTTGAGCGTGAATGATTAAGAGCTCAGATTATTGTGAAATAATGTATGCGTATCATTAGCAATGCCACTTTTCGGAGAATTCGGTACAATGGTTTTTGTTTCGGACGTTTCGCACTGTTGGCATTATCTTCAGGGATTATAAAGACATTGCGAAAGTAATTTTAATACTTTAAGCGGATCTTACTAATTATACGATTTAAAGCACTGGTCTCAGTGTTGCGTCAATGAAATCGTGAAATTAAAAAATTGAGTATGATTAGCTTAAAAAATCAAAGTGAATTCCAAATATAAATAAATTGTGGATTCAAGATTATAAACTACATACTACATTATATTTTAGAAAAAACTTTTATCATGTATTATGTATGAAACTAGTTGCATTCATTTTTAAACAATATTTACGAATTTTATATAACAACAAGTTCGTACCCCCTCTGTGGCGCAGTGGTAAGAGCGCCTACCTTTAAAACGAAAGGTCGGGAGTTCAAATCCTACCAGGGGCAGAAATTTTTCATTTATTATAAATTAATAAATGAAAAATAGTTTCTGTCCTTGTGGGATCGGTACTCACCGGAGGGACCGCAGACGTTCGGAAACAATTAGCGTCTCGTTGCAAAGACAATGACGTCGACTTTGCAAAGTAACAAGACACTTACTCAACACACACACTACATATTACTCCCCTGACTTAGTGATAAGTTATACAATTACGTGGCTAAAGGTTCTAGTTCTAAACCAAAGCCAAAATCAGAGAAAAAAAAAACAAGTTCGTGTTTTATGCCTAACATTCTTTTTTACCAACTAACATTGAATAAAAATAATATTTTTAACCCCCTCTGTGGCTCAGTGTTAAGAGCGCCTACCTTTGGATCGAAAGTCCGAATAGTCGTGAGTTCGAATGTCACCAGGGTCAGGGATTTTTCGTTTATTATAAACTAATAAATGAAAAAGAGTTTCTGTCCTTGTGGGATCGGTACTCACCGGAGGGACCGCAGACGTTCGAATACAATTAGCGTCTCTTTGCAAAGCCAATGACGTCGACTTTGCAAAGTAAAAAGACACTTACTCAACACACACACTACATGTGGCCCTAGGTACCTAACTGCAAAAATTTACCGTACCTACCATGCCAATGGCCATTAGTTGTAGAGGCATTAGCTAAATAAAAAAAAATATATTTTTAATTATAAAAATATTGTTTGATGGGGATTTCAGTAATAATATAAATAATTTTAAAAGATTAAATAGCGTGCAGTGTTTGAGATACAAAATATTTATACAGGATGTAACGAAAATACAGGTCATAAATTAAATCACTTATTCTGGGACCAAGAAAAGTTCGAATGAATCTAACTTACCTTAGTACAAATATGCACATAAAAAAAGTTACAGCCCTTTGAATTTACAAAATGAAAATCGATTTTTTCGAATATATCGAAAACTATTGGAGATTTTTTATTGAAAATGGACATGTGGCATTTTTATAGCAGGAAAATCTTAAAGAAAAATTATAGTGAAATTTGTGCACCCCATACAAATTTTATGGGGATTTTGCTCCCTTAAACCCCCCCAAACTTTTGTGTACGTCTCAATTAAATTATTATTTTGGTGCCATTAGTTAAATTCAATATTATTAAAACTTTTTTGCATCTTAGTATTTTTTCGATAAGGCAGTTTTTATCGAGTTGAGGCTTATTTTTCAATATGTTTACATAAAAATTTTATGGGGGGCTTTGTTCTTTTAAACCCCCCAAATGTTTGTGTACGTTCCAATTAAAATATTACTGCGGTACCATTAGTTAAACACACTGTTTTTAAAACTTTTTTGCCTCTTTTTTTTTTTTTTTTTTTTTTCGAAAAGGCACCTTTTATCGAGATGTGACTTCTTTTTTAGTATGGTTCAAAATATCCCTAAAAATGTAAATCATATATAAAAATGTTCATATTATTACAGTCTCCATAATCGTACTTAACCATATACAAATATGTGGTGGATTTGATAAATATTCGAAATATCTCGATAAAAACTGACTTTTCGAAAAAGTATTAAGAGGCAAAAAAGTTTTAAAAATATTGTGTTTAACTAATGGTACTACAATAATAATTTAATTGGAACGTACACAAAAGTTTGGGGGGTTTAAAAGAACAAAACCCCCATAAAATTTTTATGGGGTGTCCAAATTTCACTATAATTTTTTCTTAAGATGCTAGTGCCATAAGAATGCCACATGTCCATTTTCAATAAAAAATCTCCAAAAGTTTTTGATACATTCGAAAAAATCGATTTTCATTTTGTAATTTAAAAGGGCTGTAACTTTTTTTATGTGCACATTTGTACTAAGGTAAGTTAGGTTCAATCGAATTATTTTTGGTCCCAGAATATGTGATTAAAATTTATGACCTGTATTTTTGTTACACCCTGTATGTATTGCCAAAATCGGGTTCAGGCTTTAAAACATTTTTTTTATTTACCAAAACCCGCTTTAACCTTATATGCTAATTAGAGGAGCGGTAACAGCTAATTACATTTTACTTAGTAAATTAAAGTCTTTTAAAAACAAAAGTAGGTTATCTATAGCGTTATTTGAATTTAAAATATCTTTAAGAGTGTTGATTGGTGATTGAACTTCTCGCACTATTCCAATAGTACATGTTTTACATGTAGTAATAGGCGAGCCAGAGGCAGGCAGCCCCAAATTGACATCATACTGACCACGGTGTGGTAAATGGTTGACTTTCATCATACCTTATGTTTTTGGTTTTCATGGTGCTGAAAACGAAAATGAGGTTTATGTTGAATTTTAAGTGGGGGAACATTGTCAAAAACGCAATTTTATCCTAAAATTAAAAACAAAAGAAATCACGTTTTTTGCGTTTAACTCACTACAACTGTTCGGTTTTAATATTTTTTTCTAAAATTTTTATAGCATACATTTCTCACTTTTCTGAAGATTATGGGACCTATTTCAAGCCTTCCGTCTTATTCTGATAAAAGTTATAAATGTTTTAAAGAAAAATGTGCACATTTGTGGTTTGCAAAGTTTTATCGCAAAACTTTAGTGACAACATTTGACATTTAGCTTTATAATCACGTTCTTGTTAAAATATAGAGCACAAAGAACTTTTTTGTGAGTTTTAGATAAAAATGTTTTATAGAAAAAAAAAAATGGTGCAACTTTTAATGTCGACGTTATACACCCCCAAAATAAAGCTTATTTCTCGAGGTACTGACCACGGGTGGTGAATGGCTAGTTTTGGTCTTACATTATGTTTATGACGGCGCTGAAAACGAAAATGAAATTTATTTTAAATTTTAGGTGGGGAATATTGTCAAAATCGCAATTTTATCATAAAAATAGAAAAAAGTGAAATCACGATTTTTTGCGTTTAACTCGCTACAACTCGGGTCGATTTTAATATTTTTTTCTAAGGTTTGTACACTACATGTTGCTAACTTTTTGAAGACAACGGTATCTGTTTTAAGATTTTAGTCTTATTCTACTAAAAGTTATGAATTTTTTAAAGTACAAGATGCAGATTCGTGAATTGCAAAGTTTCAATCGCAAAAGTTGAGAGGCAAAATTAAAAATTTATATTATTAATCACGTTTATGTTAAAAAATAGAGTAGAAAGAAGTTTTCTGAAAAGATTCAGTTACAAATGTTTATTAGAAAAAAAATTGCGAACTTTTAATAAATATAGACGTTATACATTCCCAAAATAACACTTATTTTTCGAGATACTGACCATGGGAGGTGAATGGCTAATTTTGGTCTTATTTCATGTTTTCGATGGTGCTGACAATGAAAAAGTGGTTTATTTTGAATTTTATGTGAGGAAACATTGTCAAAATCGCAATTTTAACCTAAAAATAAAAAAAAAGTGAAGTCACGAATTTTTACGTTTAACTCACTACAACTCTGTTCCATTTTAATATTTTTTTTCTAAATTTCTGCAGCATACATTTCTTACCTTTGCAAAGACAATGAAAGTAACTGTAGTCTTTCAGTCTTTTTTTTTATAAAAGTTATGAATTTTTAAAAATAAAAGGTACAGATTCGTGAATTGCAGAGTTAAATCGCAAAAATAAAGTGACAAAATTTAAAATTTATCTATTTGATTTCGTTCATGTTAAACCATAGAGTTCAAAGAAGTATTTTCGTTTTCAGCACCATCAAAAACATAAAGTAAGACCAAAATTTGCCATTCACCACCAATGATCAGTATCTCGAAAAATTTGCGTTATTTTGGAGATTTATAACGTAAATGTTAAACGCTGCACCATTTGTTTTATATAAAATATTTTGATCCAAAACTTTCCAGAAAACTTCTTTGTACTCATATTTTATTTTTGATTTTGACTTAAAATCTATATTTCAAATTGTGTCAGTCAAATTTTGCTATTAAACTTTGAAATTCACGAATCTTCACCTTGTACTTTAAAAGATTCATAACTTTTACTAGAATAAGACTAAAAGCTTAAAGCAGAAACCATTGTTATCAAAAATATGAGCGATATATTTTGTAAGAACTTTAGAAAAAAATATTAAAACAAGCCCGAGTTGTAGCGAGCTAAACGCAAAAAAACGTGATTTAATTTTTTTTATTTTTAGGGTACAATTGCAATTTTGACAATATTCCCCCACCTAAAATTTAAAATAAATTTCATTTTCGTTTTTGTCACGGTCAAAAACATAATCTAAGACCAGAATTAGCCATTCACCAGCCATGGTCAGTATCTCGAAAAATAAGCGTTATATTGGGGACTTCTAATGTCGACATTAAACGTTGCACTATTTTTTTTCTATTAAACATTTTGATATAAACCTTACCAGAAAACTTCTTCGTACCCTCTACTTTAACATAAACGTGATTAGGAAGCTAAATTTTATACTTCGTTACACAACTTTTGCGTTTAAACTTTGCAATGCACAAATCCCCACCTTTTCCTTTGAAAAATTCATAACCTTTATCAGGATAAGACTAAAAGCATAAAGCAGGTACCGTTGTCTTTAGAAATGTTAGAGCCATATACTGTAAAAATTTCAGAAAAAAATGTTAAAATCGAACAGATTTGTAGCGAGGTAAACAAAAAAAAACGTGATTTTATTTTTTTTTATTTTTAGGTTAAAATTGCGATTTTGACAATGTTCTCCCAGATAAAATTCAAAATAAACTTCATTTTCGTTTTCAGCGCCCTCGAAAATATAAAGTATGAATAAAATTAGCCATTGACCCCTCCGTGGTCAGTATCTCGAAAACTAAGCGCTTTTTTGAGGGTGTCCCGCTCGTGTATTACCAGTAAAACATCTCAAGCTTTAGTAATAGCCTAGTTTTTTTTTTAATTTATCAAAAGGGGTACTTGTCAAGGTTTCCATGTTTTTAATGTACTTAATGGATAATTAAAGAAATATTTAGACTTTTTCCTTTGCATTTTTACAGCTATGGATGGATGTGATTTTAGGGATTTTAAGGGTAGTAAGCAATTAAAATAGAAAACTTAAAAGCAACTTTATCCAGCATATTTAAAGTATAAAATAGGAATTTCTGACTTTTTTTCACAAAAGGGTAATTTATACCCCCATATACTAAAAAAGCTATATCAAGACAATATAACTTTTGAAGCCTGGGGACAAATGAACATGGGTATACCAATATTCAGAAAATTTATGCAATCCGAAAAAATGAATAGCTCATTTTCACCTTCTGTTACTAAATAATATATAGAAAATATAGAGAAGAAAAAAGCTTGATAGAAAATTTATAAGATGTTATCCCTTTTTTTTGAAGTCGTATATTTAATAATAACCAATAGCGTAATAAATCTTGTGTTAAGCTGCTCTCAGTTTAATTACTTTTTCTAATCCGCCAACTGAATCAACTAAAAAATATGCACAAAAGGGTTAAATTTATTGTCTAATAAATCTTTTATACGCCCATTGCAACACCTATAAATCCACATTAAGTTATCAACGGCGCAATAATTGACTTCCAATAAATGTGCAACGATGGTGAGTCACTGAAATGTCAATAACTACTTATCCATAGTAAAATGTTCAATTAGCGTGTTAACACAGCAATTGCAAGTAATTCCCTTTGCCATCAAGCACCAATCAAATATTATTTTAACCATACAGTTCTTAACTAATAACAGGTATTTATTCTGGTCTCGTCAGTTGTAAAAGACACATTATGATGTGAATATGTAATGTAAGGAGACTTGTCTGAAAGGTCTAATGATGAATCAGCGTCAATGTAATCATGCGAGTGATTGACGTCCTAGAGACTGGAACCCTTGTAACTAAAACATAAGCTCTCTAGTGTATATTGTCCGCAAATTGTTTATCCTGGCAGCTGATTTTTAGATCGTATTTAGCAAGAATACAAAAAGTTTTTTTTAAGTAATTTGGTTTTTAGACCAGAAGAAATTATAAAACACACCATGACCAAATTATTAAATGACCTATGATACTGATATGCTTTATCAATAATTAAGCTAAACTAAAGATTTTACTTATTAAGAAATAAACACTTCTTCTTCTTTCTTCTTGTATGTAGGCTTTAAAGCCTGTTACTTCTTCAATATTAGCCTCCTAAATTGTTTAAGCTATCGCACCATCTTTTTCTTGGTCTGCCAATACTTCTTCGTCCATTTCGTGACTTATCTCTTGCTATTCGTACTATCCTATCCTCTGCCATTCTACTAATCTGTTCGTTCTACTCCTGTTTCCGTTTTGTTGCGGATGTCTTCTACATTGCATGATCTTCTTATTATATGTTTTCGCTCCTCTCCCTATTCAACAGACTTTTCCCTGATATTCGTCGGAGTATTTTCATCTATGTTGTTTCTAGTAGTCGTCTCGTTTTAGATGTGTCAGGTCTTGTCTCCGCCGTGTATGTCAATATAGGTCTAATTGCTGCTTTATAGATTCTTGCTTTTGTGTCTTGTCTTAGGTGTTTGTTCTTCCAGATTGTGTCATTAAGAGATCCCGCCGCTTTACTAGCCTTTAAGCTTTGCTGTCCTACTTCCTCTTCAACATCTCCGTAATGGTTATATCTATTCCCAGATATCTAAACCTTGCTTCCTGCTTTATTATTTTCCCATCAATTTCAATTTTACATCGTAGTGGGTATTTACGTGTTGTCATAAATTTGGCTTTTTCTGCTGATATTATCATATTGTATTTCTTGGCTGTTGTATTAAAGATGTGTGTTAATCTTTGGAGATCGTCTTCTTCTGTCTCGGCGATTAATGCGGCGTCGTCTGCATAACATAATATTTGGATTTCTTTTTTCCCCATTGTATAAGCATGACTTTACGTACTGCTTCTATTATTTCGTCCATTATTAAATTAAAGGGCAGTGGGTTTAACGAGTCACCTTGTCTGACTCAGCTTTGTACTGGTATAAACTGCGTTAGTTTTCCATTTATCTTCTGCTTTGTGTACAAGTTCTTATATCGTTTTAAAAATGGATATCCATTTTAAATGACTGCGTTAATCTGTTTTAATAAAGTTTATATGAACTTACATACCAACAAAGTTCCTGTAACTATAAATAGAGATTAGAAAAAGTTGTAACGAAAATCCCAACTTGAAGTAAGAAAATATTCCACCTGTTGTCAATCTGGTGGTACGGAGGCGATATTTATTGTCGTTTTCTGCGCTACTTCGATTGATAACTTAGTTTGTTTTTCGGTAGATGGCCCTAGTTCATCCGTGACATTTCTTTCTTTGCAATTCGGGAAGGCCCAAGCTATGGTACATGGTTAAAGCGGAGAGAAGAGGATATGGGTTTACTGATGAGGGAAAAATATCTCCGAAACCGGTATAGACTCTTCCTGCACTCTCCGCTTTAACCAGATTATTATGGAGCTGCTGCATTTTCGTTTTGCAAAGAAATTGAGAATGTTTATACATTTTTAATTCATTTACTCTTTTGTTTGAGTATTAAGGAATCTTTCTTGTTGGAGCTTTACCACGCTGAGTAGATGAGTTGTGAATTATTTAAAATTCTCTCATCTTAATTTCCTCGGCCCTTGTATGATTTATAAATTTTGAAAGTCTCAGGAGGTGTAACCAAAGAAAGTATTCCATCTGTTGTCAATCTGGTGGTACGGAGGCGATATTTATTGTCGTCTTCTGCGCTACTTCAATTGATAACTTAGTTTGTTTTTCGGTAGATGGCCCTAGTTCATCCGTGACATTTCTTTCTTTGCAATTCGGGAAGGCCCAAGCTATGGTAAATGGTTAAAGCGGAGAGAAGAGGATATGGGTTTACTGATGAGGGGAAAAAGATCTCCGAAACCGGTATAGACTCTTCCTGCACTCTCCGCTTTAACCAGAGTATTATGCAGCTGCTGCATTTTCGTTTTGCAAAGAAATTGAGAATGTTTATACATTTTTCCATTTATATTTGCCTGTACTCGATTATAAAAGTAGATGTTTTCGACGGTTTTTATAATATTGATTGGTATGTTTTTTCTATATAGTAAATGTAAGACGTCTTCAACTTGGATGCGATCGAAAGCCTGTGTCAGGTCTATAAAACATATACAGGGTGAGTCATGAGGAACTGTACATACTCCTACCTCGTATAGAGGCTCCTATGGGGAATAACAAATGACCATTAAAAAGTGCATGATCCCATTGTTTAATAATATATAGGGCGAGTTTCGCATTTTGACAGAAATTTGTATTCGTCATAATTTTGAACGGTCAGATCGATGTGTCTCTTATTTTGGTCAATCGTTACACTATTACCACCTAATCAACTGATTTATTCAAACTAGAAAAAAATCAGGTCCGGCTTTAAAAAATTAGTTCGTTTGGGTCTTAGAAAAAATTTCACCCTGTATACGCTTTTTGAAAACTCTATTATGAATTTTACAAATTAGACAAGTAGGCAATTAAAATGGCATATTTATTTTTTTCCGCACACGATTACTTAATTTTTTATAAAAAAATCAAATTTGACTATGAATTAAAAGTTTGGTAAAGTGAACCATAGATTTAAAAAAATTAACTTTTATTACAAAAATTAATTTTTTTTTGAACAAATATTTAATTTATGTTACCACTTAATCAACTGATTTATTCAAACTAGAAAAAAATCAGGCCCGGATTTAAAAAATTAGTTCGTTTTGGTCTTAGAAAAAATTTCACTCAGTATATGCTTTTTG
This sequence comes from Diabrotica virgifera virgifera, assembly GCF_917563875.1. Lineage (NCBI taxonomy): Eukaryota > Metazoa > Arthropoda > Insecta > Coleoptera > Chrysomelidae > Diabrotica > Diabrotica virgifera. The sequence continues at coordinate 46,147,119 of NC_065445.1, read as the reverse complement.
AAAACTCTAATATGAATTTTACAAATTAGACAATTAGAAGATTAAAATGGCATATTTATTTTGTCCCCCACACGATTAATTAATTTTTTATTAAAAAATCCAATTTGTCAAAATCGGAATTTTAACCACCTAAAAATAAAAAAAGAAATGAAAAGGTTTAAATCGCTACAACTCTGTTCCACTTAATATTTTTTTTTTCTGAAATTTTTACATTAAATCTCTTACTATTGTGAACACTATGAAAATTGTTGTAGACTTTCAGTATTCTTCTCGTAAAAGTTATGAATTAAAAAAAAAATAAAAGGTGCAGATTCGTGAATAATTGTAAAGTTAAATCACGAAAATTAAGTGAAAAATTTTAAAATTAATCTATTTGATCACGTCCATGTTAAACTATAGCGTCCAAACGAAGTGTTATGGGGAGTTTAAGATCTAGACGTGTTATAGAAAAAAAAAATGATAAAACTTTTAATTTTAAGAAAAACGTTGTTTTTGTAAATTAATTTTTGTAAAAAAAGTTATTTTTTTTAAATCTATGCAAAAACTTTGCCAAACTTTTTAAGCAAAGTTAAATTTGATTTTTTAATAAAAAATTAAATAATCGTGTGGTGAAAAAATAAATACGCCATTTTAATAGCCTATTTGTCTAATTTGTAAAATTCGTATTAGAGTTTTCAAAAAGCGTATACAGGGTGAAATTTTTTCTAAGACCAAAACCAAGTTATTTTTTAAATCCGGGCCTGACTTTTTTCTAGTTTGAATAAATCAGTTGATTGGGTGGTAACATAAATTAAATATTTGTTAAAAAAACTAATTTTTGTAATAGAACTTAATTTTTTTAAATCTATGGTTCACTTTACCAAACTTTTAATTATTCATAGTCAAAATTTTTTTTATAAAAATTTAAGTAATCGTGTGGGGAAAAAATAAATATTCCATTTTAATTGCCTATTTGTCTAATTTGTAAAATTCATATTACAGTTTTTAAAAAGCGTATACAGGGTGAAATTTTTTCTAAGACCAAAACGAATTTATTTTTTAAATCCGGGCCTGATTTTTTTCTAGTTTGAATAAATCAGTTGATTGGGTGGTAACATAAATAAAATATTTGTTAAAAAAAATTAATTTTTGTAATAAAAGTTAATTTTTTTAAATCTATGGTTCACTTTACCAAACTTTTAATCCATAGTCAAATTTGATTTTTTTATAAAAAATTAAGTAATCGTGTGCGGAAAAAAATAAATATGCCATTTTTATTATCTATTTGTCTAATTTGTAAAATTTATATTAGAATTTTCAAAAAGCGTATACAGGGTGAAATTTTTTCTAAGACCCAAACGAACTAATTTTTTTAAAGCCGGACCTGATTTTTTTCTAGTTTGAATAAATTAGTTGATTAGGTGGTAATAGTGTAACGATTGACCAAAATAAGAGACACATCGATCTGACCGTTCAAAAATTATGACGAATGCAAATTTCTGTCAAAATGCGAAACTCGCCCTGTATATTATTAAAAAATGGGAGCAGACACTTTTTAATGGTCATTTGTTATTCCCCATAGGGGCCTCTATACGAGGTAGGAGTATGTACAGTTCCTCATGACTCACCCTGTATATGCTGGTTTATTGTACTCAATGGCCTTTTCTAAACACCAATGGCCAGAAGTAAACACGTAATATTTAATCTTGGATTGCATGTTATCTTTCTATTTTATCAGATGTTGGCGAATAACATCCTGTTGGTTCTTCTTACTTTGTGGAATTGTGGACCTGCCACGAACTATGTAGCTTTATCGGAGTATACTTAAGATTCCGTGGATTGACGTAGTTACAAACGAGGAAGTTCCCAGAAGAGCGAAGAAGATCCGAAAGGTACTGACTGCCATCATAATATCAAAAGCTAGAATAGTTCGGACACATCATGCGAAATGAATCTTGCTATGCCATCTTACAAGGAAAATATTTGGAAAAGCCAGGTCCAGGAAGAAGATCAACATGCTGGTTAAAGAACCTTAGCACCTGGTTCAAGGCAACATGTTTTCCACGCTGATGAAGATAATATAAAGATTGCAATGATGATCGCCAACTATCGTCACGGACAGGCACGTCAAGTTTTTGAAGCCAAGAAGTCTAGGTCTTTTCTCTAGTTATGTTTTTCCATATACTTTGGACTAAATAATGGGTTACACCAAGCTATATCTCTCCTAATTCCTCATAATATAGTCCGGATATTGTAATTTGCGGTCTTTTCTATCCGACTCTTTACTATTAGAGGACATGTGTTCAATTCTAACTATTACTAGAGAATTTTTATACTTAGCTAAATGGTCAGTATATTTGGATCAATCATATTTATTTTACGTAACTCTAATGGTATAAAAAGGAAGTTGTAAAGAGGAGTTTAGTACGGTAAGAAGTACGGAATCAAACACATGATAGAAAAACGTGGAGACAGACATTCAGAGCTAAACCCAAACCGTCTTACAACTGAAGGTAGAAAGGCTTAGGAATAATTAAGTAAGTAAATTCTGTAAAAGAATTTGACAGAATTTACATTATTTGCGTACTTTACAAGCACTAACCCTTAATATCCTGAATTAATTTATTTAGAAATTTTTTTTTATTTTATGTATTCAGGAGAAGGTTTTAAAACAAAAAATATACATTTTTTTTATTAATTATTTTTGATTTTTAGAAAATTGCCGTTACATATATGTAACGCTAGGAAGATATAGGAGCAAAAATTTTTAAAATATTTCCGATTATAAATTCCAAAACAACAAACAAATACAAAACTAGATAAATGAAAAATCATAATCAAGTTGTTGTAGATGAAAATATATGTTGCACTTGATTCACATTCCCACATTCCACTTGCAATCCATGGTACGCACATATTATGAACTACAACATTCATCTGCAAAGCGTCTCCTTTTCTTATCAGGAATATAGGTCAGAAGATGATCAATCTTATCATCTCTTATATCTACGACTACTTTGAACGAAGATGGTCTGCCTGCATCTTTTGGTTTGGTACCATACTTCGTAAGATAAGATATTACTAGATACCTTCGAAATTCTAGTTGTGGCATAGGATCATAGCATCTATTATGTCCAGTTATGTCCAGCATCAATGTAAATAGACCATTATGTCCATAGTTATGTCCGGCATCAATGTAACTATACACCACCACCATTTTTAGAGCAAATTCCTACTTAGTATCTAGCTACATTCTGGTCCATAGATCAACTTCAAATTTCTTTCACTAGTTTTTTAGCTCTTGCTGATCATCTGGAAGGCTGAGCCTCGTTAATATCATATTTCGAAATCTCTTTCACTATTTCGTAAAACAAGGTTCTCTAAGAATTCTTTCGGACAGCCTGTTAAAATCATTATATTCCTCATCACCAGACTCCTCGGCTGTAAGCACATTCAATTCTGGGGGTTCCGTAACTATATGTATGTATATAGCATCAACGTCTAAAGTTTCAACGGCACCAAGCATCTCAAGCGCTTTTTGAAGAGAAAACCCTTTTCTGGAATAAAAAATTCGTTTGAATTCTAAAATCTCCGATTTTTGCTCCCATATGTTCCTAGCGTTATTTTTTACAAAACCAGGATAAAATTTCCAAAAATTTATATTATCAATAAGAAAACACATTAATTGATTCTCAATTGAAAACACTTCAAACAAAATATAATAAAAAATAATAGTAAAAATATACTTACTCAAACTTGAGATCCATTTTTACAATAAATAATAAACACGGTCACATAAAACACTCAACTAAATAAACAGGTTATATCAAATCCTCGAACCAACTGCTGAAAACTAGTAAACAAGTGTCCCTTGAAATTCTTGCATCACCATCTAGTTAAAATTAGAATCACTTCCCGAATTTAAGGCTTAAGATTTTAGCGGTTTCTGCGTTACATATATGTAACGCTAGGAGCTTAAGGGTTAAAATCACAACTGCTTTTACACGTCTTTTCAAAATTCTCTAGAAACACACTCACTTGATGATGAATAGGTGATCACCCACTATCTGTTTAGACAACAAAAAATATATTATTCTATTCACATAAATAACTATGCATTTGTAAGTTTGTGCTTAAGAATCAATCGTAATAAATTTTTCAATTATGCAAATAATCGTGTGTCGTTGAGAAAAGCTAATATAGTAAATACTGGTGCCAACTTGATCGTAGGTCAAAGTCAAGTGTCTGAATATGCATCTCTCTCTCTCTCTCTCTCTCTCTCTCTCTCTGTATCTGTAAATTAGAGAGAGCAAGTCAAGTTCTACAGCACTTAGGCCACAATTGACCCATTGTGCACACTCCCAGGGAGCTGTCATCCTTAGCTCATTGTCCATCTTGCCATTTTCAGGAAAACGTGTAAAAATCACCCAGATACATTTCTCTTATTTCGGGAGGTGTAGGCCAGAGCTCGCCGAATGCATATTATTGTATTGACAACTCCGGACATTCACATAGGACATGATCGGCAGTCTCGTTGTCCTATTCACACTTCCTAAATAGAGGTACTAGACCCAGTGTTTGGAGGTGTTTGCTTAGTTAACAATGGCGAGTGAAAAAACCAACTGTCAAGCGTAGGTTTTCCCTGGTCATTTCCAAGTACTTTTCTGATACTGATTTTGTAAGTGTTCCTTTGTGTTATCTCGGCAAGTATCTGTGGAAATTTTGCAATTTCCACGATTGTTGCAGTTTAGCAGTGAAAAATATCATCAGGCCACAAGAGTCGTAGGCCTGCTTTCCTAGCTATCTGGTCAGCAATGCGGTTGCCTTTAATTGCATTGTGTCCTTCAACCCATCTCGGGATAATATTACTATCCGAAGCTTGGGCTAGTGACCCATGACACTCAATTACTAACCCTGAAAAGATACGTGGTCTATTCCGGATTAGTAGCGCTTGTCTGCTGTCTGTGCAGATTATTATGGTTTTACCGGCTATGCCTTTTCAAGTTATCTCTCTTGCGGATATGGAAATACCAGCCAGTTCAATCTACACTACACTAGCGTTTCTGCTCCTACCCCAATTTATAGTTAGGTTTAGTGATCTGGAGTATATCCCGTATATTGACCCTTTTTCCATCTTTGAGTCGTTTCAAATACATCTGTAATATTTTTATTTTTGGCCCACAATTTGACCTATATTAGTTAGCTCTCATTCTGTTGTTCTTTCACTAATCACTTCGTCTGGTAGCCTATCATGGTATATTCCTCGAATTCCTTTAGTCCATCCAAAACAACAAAGTTCAATTAGATTTGACTGTCACCTAGTTTATTTCCTTTTTCTGTTACTAAATTTATTACATACTTTTATTCATTCTATTATATTTTATTTAAAATCACATCTTCAACATCAACGTTTACTTCCCTATCGGTATTCTTTAGTTACTTTAAATGTGAGCGGCCGTGGAGTAACGGCATAATCGCTGGCCTCATACACCAGTGCACGTGGGTTCGAGCCCTACCAAAGACAAACCATTTTCATTTCCAATAATGACACTAGCCGTCTCACCGTGCCTCGGAGAGCACGTTAAGCCGTTGGTCCTCCTGGGCTAGTGTACATCGGCACTAGTTACTTGAAACAGGGTTATAGATGTAAATGGCGCCGGAATTGTCCGAAAGGATCTCCCCGGCAAAAATGCCATACGATATTATTATTATTAGTTACTTTAATTCTTCCACAATTTCTCTTCCACTTTTAACAGACATAATTAATCAGTACAATAGTATTCTACTAAATTTTTTTTTATTTAAATTTATGTGTCTCGACAGCAATGGCCATTGACACAAACAATATTGGTTATACAATAATTAATTACAATAAGGATTTAAAACTAATTATTATTAACAGTTAATTTCTAAACCTTAAATAACATTAGGTAAAAATTATGAAGGAAAAAAATTGGATATACAATCATTGGATACTATAGAGACGTACAACTAATTATAAAATTTCTTCGGTCTTCTTGGGATACTTCGGACGTTGTTTAGTCCTAGTAGCAGTTGCATATGATCTAGTAAGATTACTGGAAGAATTGGGTCCAGACATGGTGATGCTAAGAGTGGGGGAACATTGATTTAAATTGTTACTCATGTAGTCAAAAGTAACTTGAATTTGTTTATATTAACGCTTTGGATGTCTGGAAATAAGTGATAACCTTGGATACATCACTGCAATACTGGTTGCCTAACCGTTGGCGTCCGTTGGTACGGGATAGCAACAGTGAAAAACTATTGACAATTTGACACTGAATGGGTTTAAATTGGAAGATTATTAAGTACAACATCTCTTACTGACTGAAGTTACAGCTTGTTCTTGATGATTAACACGTAACACAATTGTTATTAGTCACTATTTGAGTGAAAACTAATTTTAATAACTAGTATTTACAGAAATAATTACAAATTTCGGCACCAATTTACAGATCGATACATACACGTTCTGACGTTAGTTTGGCAGTCCGCTTTCTACTAAATTTAAACACATTAAAATAGTCGCTTTCTGCATATACTGTTTTCCTCACAATAATCGGACCCTTACCATCATGTTAGGCAACCAACAGTACATTTTTGATTTATGTAGCTTCCAATTCTTTCACGTCAGTTTAGTAATTGTTTACTTTGTAGTATATTTCATTTTATTAAACGAAATTAAACTTTCATCTCGTTATTTTACAATCGATGACGTCACACATTGAACCATGAAATATACCCACCTTAAAGCTAAAAATCCATAAGTTTTTCTGGAATAGAGAGTTAGTAATTTAGACTTTACAATATATTCTAATATTTAAATAATTTAAATTGCGTTTTCAGACATTTATTAACAACCATTATATTTTACTAAAAATCCAAAATTAAAACTACACTTTTTGAAGTTCTTAACAAAAAATTGGCTTTATCCTGTCATGTCACGTCACTCTTGTCATATTGAATGTCATATTGAATTTCCTATTTTATCAGTTGATCTGTGCCCATTGAACTGACAAATACCTAGTATTTTCGAGTGAGCATGTATTAAAATAAATCTAACAACATCGAGTTGTAGTCACCATATTAAAGTACATATTAAAATATATGTAAACCATATAATATGGCGTTACCACTTTAAATAGTGTGCTAGTTCCAACTACTCAGCAGAATGTAAGTATTCTCACATGTTTTTTCTTTTTAACAGTCACAATTTTAACCTTTTCGCTTTAATCTAACGTGTAAATACTTCATTCTAGGCACTGAAGATGTTCTGAATTAGAATGAAAACGTTTTGCAATCCATTTGGATAACATTTTAGATAGTTTTTAATAAACGATTTTATACCAGTATACAATTAGAAGTTTTTACTTCTGTATGAGTTTTTTAAACTATGCTATACAGCCAACTATTGGAATTTTCCCATTGATTTTGTTTTTATTTTTTTTGTCATCAAAATACAACATACCGATGCAAAAGTGAAAACTCTAAAAACTAAAAACTAGACTTCTTTCCAGTCTCATTTTTGTTTCGATAGTTATTTCATGGCCTTTCCAAATTTGAAGACGTTACAAATATGGAAATCAGAATTGCTTCTAACCTCTTTTCAAATTTCTCAACGAAAAGACTCAATCTGATGATGAATAGCTGATCACCCACTGTCTCATCAGATAACAAAAATATATGACTCTATTCAAATAAATAACTATGCATTTGTAAGTTTGTGCTCAAGAATAAATCGTAATAAATTTTTCAATTATGCAAATAATCGTGTGTCGGTGAGAAAAGTTAATATAGTAAATACTGGTGCCAACTTGATCGTGAGGCGATAATTAGGTCAAAGTCAAGTGTCTGAATATGTTTATAAGGCAGTATATCATACATATGGCATGTCAGATACAATAATATAACCAACATTTTAGCTCATGAGCGTGATAGTACAGGATAAAGTGTTATTATATTAAACCCCGGAGAGGCTCATAAATACTAATAAGTATCTATGATATCTCAAGCGTGTTATTTGAATGCATATCTTAGATGGTTTTCTGAAAGACTGAAAGGTAATAAATACCGTAGGTTTATTGTTGTGCTAAACTTTAGTTTAGTTAAATAAACCGAAGTTTACACAGACCGGGCAGACGTTAATAATAATTGATTAAAAGTTTAACTTTAGTAAAATTAAAAATAATATTAAAAATAAAACTTTTATTGAGACCAAGTTACTGGTAACACCTTCGTGGTTTCCACAATTTACAAACCAATTGAATGCTGAAAAAATGAAGGCTAGGGTAGATTTATAAATTGCATCTAACTTCCTGCCCGTTCAGCGTGGCAAAATTTCAACGGAAACTTGGTCCCGCATAATCGTTTAGGAGTAAAGCTAAAAGAAAATATGTTAACGCCTTCGTTGTTTCTACAATTTACAAACCAACCGAATGCTGAAAAAAGGAATGCCAGGGGAGATTTATAAATTGTATCTGACTTACTGCCTGTTCAGCGTGGCAAAATTCTAACGAAAACTTGGAAGGACACCGCGGAAGGACAAATGGACAGTGGACAGTGGACAGTATTAAATTATAGCATCGATTTTCTTTTTTTTTATTCAGTCCAATATTTCACATGTAATTAAAGTTGAATATTGTTCTACCCCTATAAATTTTCTCATGCGTCACGATTCATTTTCAAACAAATCAAGTCAAAACATAAAGTGAAACGAACGTCGATGTGTATATACATTTTGTATACTGTATACTATATACTACACACATTGGCGTACGTTTCACTTTATGTTTTGTCTTAATTTGTTTGAACATGAATCGTGACGCATGGGAAAAGTTATTATAGCGGACGAACAAGATAAATCAAAGAATCATGAGCAAGATATATGTTTAATATATTTAAATCAATAAATAATGGATTTGTAACAAACATTTTTGTCATACATTATGGTGCAAATGTTTGGAATAAATTCTTTATTTCGTAAGCCAGTGACTTTAAGGAAAAATACTGAGACAGGTCGATTTATGTTTTTAAATTTTGATTTTTTGTGACATATATCATACTAGTGACGTCATCCATCTGGGCGTAATTACGTAATCGATGATTACGTAAACGACAATAGGGATCGTGTGATAGCTTATTTGAAAAGTTATTCAATTCTCTATTCAGTAATATAAACATTAACATAATTATTTACACAGGGTGTTCAAGAAAAAATTTGTTGAATTAAATTATTTGAATGTATGTAACAAATTCATTTAATTTAAAATATATTCTACTGCTGTCAGAAAACAAAAAAAAAAAATTTTTTTGATAAATTAATAAACATTGATTTTCGATTAATTTCAATGTTCGAGCTGCCACCCATTACCTTGACAGTTTGAACATTTAATTTAAGCGGAAAACAATGTTTATTTGTGAAAAAAAAATCTGTTTTTTGTAACCATTAGAATGTATTATAAATTAAATAAATTACACACATTCTTATTTTTGTGTCAATTAATTTATTTAAAATAATTTTTCTTAGACACGCTGTATAAGTAATTATATCAACGTTTATATTACTGAATAGATAATTGAATAACCTTTCAAATGAGCCAGCACACGACCCCGATTCTCATTTAAAAAATCATCGATTACGTCATTGCTCCCAGATGGATGACGTCACTAGTATGATATTTATGTCAAAAAATCATAATTCAAAAATAAAAATCGACCTATCTCAGTATTTATCCTGAAGGATTTATTCCAAACATTTACACTATACTGTATAATAAATCACTATATTTGGAAACTATTTGTGTATCCAGAAGGTCTTAAAAAAATAAAACAACACATCTATTTCAACCGGTGTCATAATATATCTTCACCTGTGCCTATATCTAAGACTATACTGAACCAATTTCAATCAACACGCTTTACCGCAACAATTTATCCTCCAAGAATTTCTCAAGAATGCCGTCAAACCATAGATCGACTACTAAAAAGCAGTTTCTTCTAAAAATGAGTTTTTCCCTTTGATTCGCACAAAAGTCACATATCGAAGTGTTCAGTGCGAGAAACGATTCAATAAGGAAAAAATAAATTCCAATGGAGGCATCAATTACACGAAAACATTAGAAAGAGGCAATCAGTGGCGCGTGAGCCGTTTGGTAAAAGGGAAGCAAATTTTATTAGTGACACATCAAAATATATTAATATTAATTAGTCACTATAATAAATTATAGCAGTTTCTGCAGACACAAACAGATACAAAAGAGTAGAAAAAGAGGAATTCTTTTACTAAATCTAGCACACATAAAAGGTCTATCCTATTAAAAAGCGATTTTATCTAGTGAAGTTGAGATATCTTCTTTTTCCTCTTTATAAGCATTTTTTTTATTTAGAAAATACAGCGGCATCCACCTTAATGTTGATTAGCGGCGGCTACAGAATACAAAGTTAAATTTTATAAAATATTCCTATGAACTATAGAAATTTTACAATATTATCAAATGGTTAACAGTAACTTGTACATTACACATTTGACATACAGCTGGATCGCTTTTAGACAATAAATATGAATGAATAAGTCTCGTGTGTCCAATTCTCAATCGAGTTATCACCAAAACTGTTCTCTTCTGTTACGAGTTAGGGGTTCTTAGGCTGTAATGTCATTTTTAATTAGTTTCAGTGACGTTTGAGACGATTGCCATTCGTTTTTCCACTTGCACAAAACACGACTCTTAATATAAGCTTTTATATCACTCGCGGTACTTCGACACTAATCTTTTTCTATGTCGGCCCATATTATGGCAATTTCACTGGCGCACTGGTCGGCATTTTCGTTGCCTGCAATGCCAATGTGGTATGGTATCCATATAAATATTACATGGAAATATAAGTTTACTGGTTAACCTGAGATGACTCGCACTCGGATTCAGAGACCTCGTTACCCAAGTGCCATAGGATTTTTTTTCTGAGAGTGGTGATAAAACGTTTCAATGATCTGTCTTTCAATTGTGCATAAATTTCAGTTAACATATAATAAAAGATAAAATGGAACAACTATAACTCTACACTATTTTCCAGTAAAAAACCCGTATTGATTATCTGCAAAACTTATCCTATGATTCATTAGTTCTTGTAAAATTTTAGTTGTCAGTTTTAGGGTAGAATTTAACAAGTTTTTTGCCTTTGAACATACCTCTATACCTCTATAATTCTATACCTCTGTAGTTTTTATCTTCTTTTTTGAATACTAGATTTAGTTCGCTAGTTCCTCATTATTCCGCTATTCTATTGTGATTTATAATTTTGTTGATTAAAATTGTTAACTTGTCTGTTATTGCTGCTCCACAATATTTCAGTAACTCGTTTGGTGTTCCGCCTTTACCTGCAGCTTTTCTATTCTTTAGCTCTTCAAGGGTTTTTTGAACTTCTGATAGTGATAGAGAGAATTATACTTTATTGATAGTGTGCACCAAAAAGCCATCGACCGAAGTCTTTTAGCCACCCCTTTCAGCCAGTGTACTGATATGTATTAACTTCTTCTTTTGTGGTAATTTCTAGTGTTTCTAGTCCTAGCGTCGCTTGTTCTTCCTCTGCATAGAGCTTTTTTAGACAGTCGATCCATGTATACTTTTCCAATTGTTTTGGTTCTATAAAATTTGGTTCTCCGTTTTTGACCTCTTATAAAGCTCCAAATATTCTTTTGGAAACCATTAAAATGATTTGCCTACAAACATAAACCATAAAAGTCATTAAGCTTATATAAGTTCCGTAAGTTATCCAATTATTCTGAATTCGTTTGCTCATTGATCCACTTCTTTCAACTTCCTCCACCGTCTTCTTCTTTTTTAAGTACCGTGCCCAAATTTTACGCGTGGGTAGTTCTCGTTCATGTGCGGCGAGTAATAGTTTATCTGCTGATAAGCCAGTACATTGGCGAAGGTTTCGGAGCCATGGATATTTCTTCCTACCAATTCCTCTTTTTTTGTCGATTTTTCCATTGCGTTTATCCACCCATTTATATAATTTTACGAGAAATTAACCTAACAATTAAAAAAAAATTGGACTGGTGGAGTTGGTCTGTGCCCATTGAATTGGCAAGTACCTAGCATCTTCGAGCAGGGAACCATGGCACCCTTTTAGCATGTGTTCCACTATATCTATTAACATCGACTTGTAGTCATAAAATTTTAATATATTATATTATGTAAACCATATATGATGGGGTTAACACTATATACAGTGTGCTAGTTTCAAACTACTCGGCAGGATGCACTGAAGATATTCTGTATAAAACGAAAACGTTTTGCAATCCATGACATTTTAAATAGTTTTTAAATAAACGATTTTATACCAGAATACATCTCGAAGTTTTTACTTCTGTATGAGTTTAATAATTTTTTCATTAATTTATAGATGAATTATTGATCTATAAATTAATGAAAAATATTATTGGGTTAATTCCTTATAAAATGACTGAAATGGAACGTTTTTTCTACTTCCTGAAAAAAGTTGACTTGTGGGTTACAAACTTTTGCCTTTCAACCGTCGATATAATATAAGTATCTATATATTGACTCTGCAATTACTACGTCTTTGGAATTTAAAGACTAAGAAATACAGTTATATTACGTTTACGAACATCTTCAGAGGGAATTCTCACGTGTTTTATGCTTTAAGTTTCTATTTCTGGTATCGAATAATTCATCGAATCCGCTCAATCAACTCGTCCGTCTTACAGAAGCCGAAGTCTTTTGGTAAAAACTGCACCGGACCACCAGCGGACTGCATGGGAAAGTTTTGTTTCATTTTGTTTAAACTTAGATAAATAATAATAGGTTTTTACGAAGGACCCCAATAAAGCAACTTTTTCAATAGAGGAAGTTGATTAAAAGTCAAAGTCAAATAAAGATGTAGTATCTATCTATTTTTTGGTTAATCTTCCTAATAGGTACTAGGGGGAAAATTTTCGCCTTCGTTTGACTATTTTCGTTAATATTTTTATTTTTAGTGTACTTACGAGGTTATCGATGTGTTTATTAGTTCTTAACCCTTAAGTACTAACATCTTAAATCAATGACGTAAACACTAACTAACCGCCTGACAGACGGGTTTAACATTTTAGTGGTAATTTTTGTTTTTGTTAAATATTTTAATGCAAAAAAATATCTCGATGACTTACTGAAAGTATTGATTATCTAAAAAACACAGTAATTAATCTAGTTTTTCTGTACTTATTAAAATAAAAAACATTATAACAAGATTGGAAGGATTGTTTGTGTACCTTTTTACTCCTGAAAAAAAGTGTGATAAAAATTAAACAAATTAAAGAATCTTAACAAAAATTTATAATCGAGTTAAAAAAAGAGCAAGACAAATGAAAATAAAAAGGTTTTTAAAAAATGTTAAAATAACAAAAAAGTGACAGGTAGTACAGTCTAGCAATGGTAGTCAGTGGCAACGTTTTCATCACAAATTGATTCCACTTCGCTTATTTCGTCTTCTACCTCATCAAACCATTTCAAAGGAGTTTCCTCAGGGTCTTTATTCCCTTATTCGATGTTTTTTTATGAACTGGGGCACATTATGTGTAATGACGAACTGGGCACAAACACTAACACCCCGTCTATTAGACGGAAATCACACTTCAAGCCTAAATATCTTTCGAATGAAAACCTGTCGAAAACTGCCGAATTCAATACTACTAAAAAACAACCCAATTTGAAAAGACATAAATGGGTGACCTTCAAAATTTTCTAGGAAGGGAAATATCCCACTTTCAACAAGCGATGCCGTCTAAGAGACGGGGTGTTAGTACTTAAGGGTTAAAATTAAGAGATTATTGTAAAAAAAGGTAAAAGCGTTGTGGGGCGTTATCAAAATGTGCATTATTTCAATATTCAGTTGAATGTGAATCTGTGTAAAAAGTCGTTTAATACTTTAATTTTATATTTTTTATTTAAATGTGCATAAAAAGTTTTATATTTTGTCATATTTAGGAGACAATATTCCGCAGTAACTAATATTTTAGCGAATATTATTTTATAAAATAAGATATGGTTGAATGCTCGGAAATATAAATTTTAGAAATAAAAGGCAAATAGGCATCGAACAAACTTATTTATTAAATTGTGCTCAAATACCGACCCCCTCGAACTGGTGGCCAGGTAATATAGCAGGAGACCTGAAAGCGAAAGAAATGGACGTGGAGAAGTAGAAGGAGATTGCTTAAGATAGGGAAGAATGGAGGAATGAAGAGCAGACTAAAACCCACGGAAGGTTGTAACGCCACAGAGCAATAGTCTAAGAGCTACAGCCTAAAAATCATCGTCATAAGTAATATAGAGTTTGGCATGTGAAATGTGTTTATTGTTTATTGATAATTATGACCCCTTCCACGCTGACACCTCAGTGGATACAGGAAGTAGCAATAAGGGATGAAAGGGGAAAGTTAGTGTAGTCTTTTCACTTCAAAGGTTTTCATCTCCTATTTTGTTAAACCTCCATCGATTTGCATGAAAATTGGTGACTAGTTAGAACGTACCTCACGAAATAAAAATGGTTTGGTGCCAACTTGCACTTTTAGCCTGGGGATGTATACCACCCCTTCTCGGGGGTGAAAATAATTTTATTAAAAATAACCCCACAAATCAATAGAGGGACAAATTATAAATAAAATTTTTTATATCATGTTATTAAAATAAATCAATACTTTTTGAGTTATTAAAGATCAAAGATTTTTGTCTGTTTAAGAGCACATGCGTGAAGTTACGGATAATAAAAAGAACATATTAATTAATTGTATGTTACTAAAATATTATTTTCATTTTATTTCGATATTATAAATTTAGCAAAAGTGTATTCGAATATGTCAAATGTACCCATTATTGGGCACCCCCAGTTTCTGGACATATTCAGTTTATAATGAAAAAAAAATTCACTTAAATCTTGAAATAATATAAAAATAATATTTTACTAACATACAATTAATTAAAATGTTCTTTTTATCATCCGTAACTTCACGCATATGCTCTTAAATAGACAAATCTTTGATCTTTAATAACTCAAAAAGTATTGATTTATTTTAATAACATGATATAACAAATTTTACTTAGAATTTGTCCCTCTGTCAATTTGTGGGGTTATTTTTAATAAAATAGTTTTCACCCGCGGGAAGGGGTGATATTCACCACCAGGGTAAAAGCGCAAGTGGCACCAAATCAGTTTTGTTTCTTGAGGTATGCTCTAACTAGTCACCAATTTTCATGCAAATCGATGGAAGTTTAACAAAATAGGAGGTGAAAAAATTTAATGACTGCACTAACTTTCCCCTTTCATCCCTAATTGCTACTTCCTGTATCCACTGAGGTATCAGCCTGAAAGGGGTCATAATTGTCAATATACAATGGACACATTTCACTGGAAAGACTCCATATTAATTATGACGATGATTTTTCGGCTCTAGCTCTCCGTCTATAAGTAAGGATTTTCAGTAAGGATTAAGTATACTTTCGCTCTCAGAGCTCCATCCGGGGCATTCCGCCAGAAAGGAAGATATCCCAGAATGTCTCAGATATTTGTTTACAAATACCAAATGACACATACTGGATAAAGGTCAAACATAATAAAATATTTGAATGCTGCTACACTGTTCGAAGTTTGGAGGTACATTTGGAGATACAATGTAGCAGCATTTAAATGTTTGTATGTCCATTCTTTGTCCTTTGTCCTGAATGTGTTATTTGTTTTCTGTATCATTAATTTTAAATAAATGTCTACGACATTCTAGGATATCTTCTTTCTGACGAAATACCCAAGTAGCACCGAACAGGTTTATTAAGTCTTTTAAGGATGCTTTAAAACTGTAGAATAAAACTAATATTAATAAAATAATAATTAATAAAACATTAAAACCATTTGGTTTTTAAGTAAACCTTAAGGTTGCAATGAAACCGCTTTCAGCATAAAAGGGCCTTCTCTGAAAGAGGTCAATAAAACCAAAAATAAAAACCTTCTTAAAACTTTGTTTTCTTAAGCAACTGGTTTAGCTGTTGTGATGGTGCTTTTAAAACTATGTTAAAAGACACTTTAAATGCAGGCAGTTTTATAGCAAACTTAAGAAGGTTTCTTAAATGGAGACTTTTAAAGACAATTTACCATATTAAATGATTCTTTAAACCCATATACTCAATATAGACAAAAATTTTTTACATGTGTTATGATAGGTATTGTCCTTTTCATGATCATTTTTCAGTGCGTAACAAATGATAGGAAAAAGGGTAAGTCCGTGATAATACACATTTATGACATTTATTCTAACATGACATTTTAGTTAAATCTGACAGTTGTCACATTTTATTTTCAATTTGGAATAAAAACAAATCAAATGTGTTTCTTGCATTTATAAAATGGTATTTTCTTTGATTTGTATAGTCTTATAAATTATACAGATTATATTTGTAATATTATTATCTAATTAAAAAAAATATTTTTTATTATGGCGCTATCTATCGACAATTAGAATAACTAGAATAAATGTTATAAAAATGTCACCGACGAAATGTAATCACCGACGTGCCTTTTTTCTCTCACATACAATTTAATGCGTTAGAAAGAAATCGAAAAACTGTGACGCAATGAAAGATGATTATGAGAAATACTGTAGATACGTATTTGTAACCATAAAATAATAAAAAGTACTTGGTTATTTCGGACTGCCAAGGTAGAAAAACACTTGCGCACCCAACTTTATTGATAATGTTAACAAAAATAGGTCTAAATAATTCAGGCGCCATAAAATTTCTGACTTTTGGCGATTAGAAATAGTTATTTTCCTAACAAGTGCAGAAAGTCATACTTTTCCGCAGGCGACTGCAGTTTGCCGAACGACGCGAAGCGGGAGTTCGGCAAGCAGTCGAGTGCGGAAAAGAGACTTTCTGCAAGCGTTAGGAACAATGTTTTTTTTTTCGAGTCTTTAAAAAATGACCAAATCTTAATCAATTAATTTAATTAATATAAAAATACATACACAAATTAATTCTTTGACAAGGTTGTCAAAACTAAACTTTCAGCATAATTCGTTAGCATGACGACGATCTTGGTTTCCATGACGACGATTCAAAACCACTGTTATTGTCTACTGATTTGACTTTCGAATATTATGTCAAAATTATTTTATTTCATCGAATTCTCGCGTTAATTTCATTAAAACATGAACACAATAAGATATATTTGAAATAAATTAGTAAATAGTAAATAATATCTAAATATTAGTTTATTGCATGTATTTTAATTACTTTAAGGCCATATTAACATATCTAAATTAACACGCGTGCAGAAAAGTAAAACGTGTGCGGAAAAGTAAAACGCGTGCGGAAAAGTACCACGCGTGCGGAAAAGTAAAACTTTCTAAACTAAAACGAGTGCGCGAAAGTTGGGA
Organism: Diabrotica virgifera virgifera; assembly: GCF_917563875.1. Classification (NCBI taxonomy): domain Eukaryota; kingdom Metazoa; phylum Arthropoda; class Insecta; order Coleoptera; family Chrysomelidae; genus Diabrotica; species Diabrotica virgifera. The sequence continues at coordinate 46,129,691 of NC_065445.1, read as the reverse complement.
CATTTTTGCACGCTCGTAGAAAAAATAAAAATAACAAAAAAATTTAAATCCGAAAAATAATAATTTGAAAGAAAAATAATTTTATCTACAATTTTAATGTTTTAATGTTAAAATAAATCAAATTTATGTCTTTAAGTCGCTTATTTAAAATTTTTATGTAAGCCTTATATTGTAATCTATCATGGCTTTCAGCATCTCCAAAGAGCAATATGGCCGAAATCCAAATAAAATTATTTGATCTATCAACACAGAGCATATATTCTACATAAAAGCAAGGTTGCCTTGTAATTAAAACCGTTTGGTTTTAATGCTGCTCTCAATAATGCAACTCGGTTTTAATGTGAATCTAACCTAAAATCGAGGCGTCGTAGTGCTGTGTGTGTTGTATTTTTCTTTTAAAATGAGCAGTCCGTTTATATTTTAAGTACTTGCGACTTATTTCTTCCATACTAACTGTACTTCCACTTCTTCAACACACTACACCACATTCGCTCTATAACAAATGGCCGACTATTTTGGACATGAAAGAAGCGGAGATGAGTTTAGTTTTATCGTTTCTAACAAAAAGCATAGTTTAGTCTTTACGGTAACCAAATTGATTCAGTTAAGAGCGTTTGGTTTTAATATAGCCTACTATATTGATTTTAAGAAAGCAACTTTAAAGAAAACTAAAAAATAGTTTTAAGGCATATGTTTTACTGACATAATAGTCTTGAGATCAAGTAGTTTTAATAATAGGTTTTATTAGTCATATTAGGAGAATCTTTAAAACTGCAATAAAATTAAAAGGTAACAAACTAGAATCTAATAAAAACAAACAGTCCGGAAGTTCTTCATAAAAATGATTAGTTTTAAGGGGAACTGAGAATATGCCATTTTATAAATACAATAAGACAAATTATCCATTAAGATTAATTAGTCTTATTTGATATTGCTATTAGATACTTTAAAACTAGTGACAAATGCTTAACAGTTTTAAAGTTCTGGCAGTACATCCGCAAGGTAACTTTAAAACCATTAGCTTCTTATTTCCCACAATAAAACCTTTATAAATCTTAAATAAAATTAAAATGTTTTTATTGTGCTACTTGTGTTCCCCTGATGATGATCTGAAAGCAAAAGTACACTTGGGCAAGGTTTAATAAATCACAGTGCTCGATATCTGCCTTTTATTTCTAAAATTTGAATATTATTTTCGACAATAAATATAAAAATAAAGTAAATGACACGATTGTGAAATGGGGCATAACTTATCGAATCAATTTATATGTGAAAAGCTTATTTGATTGGGCTAGAAGTTTTGGGATTTTGCTGAAGTACCGGATACTGTTATTATGTTGACTATTATACTGGCAAAACAATCGCAAAAATGGTCGCGAATATTTGACTTTAAAATCAAGAGTAGCACATGATATGTTAGATTCAATTTCTGAAACTGCAGGTATTACCTGGGAATTTTTTAATAATTTATTTACCACCAGATATTTACTATTTTAAATACAAAAATGTGAATACCGAGCATCAGGAACCATTGCAAGAAAATAGATTATTGAAGTGTCTTATACAAGATATAAAATTAAACAACTTTTGGTAAAAAAGATCGTGGATGTCCAATCGAGCAAGTGAAAACATTCAAATACTTGGGAATGATGGTGAATGACCAATAGGATCCTTAACAAGAAATAAAATGGCGTACCGAACAAGCAAGACAAACTTCTAGTAAATTTAAACCGCTACTTTAAAACCGCAATCTTTCTTCAATCTCCGTTACAGAATGATTAAGTGCTATGTATGGTCCATATTGTTATATGGCATGGAGACATGGACGTTGAAAATATCTTCGATTAATAAGTTGGAGGCCTTTGAAATGAGGACCTTGCGAAGAATGTTCCGCATATCATGGACAGATAGGGTGAGAAACGAGGTTTTAAGAAGAGCAAATATAATGAGAGAATTGCTCAACTTGATCAAGGTACGAAAAATTGGATAGGATTAAAGATTGGATGACCTTGGCCATATTCTAAGAGGGAAAAAATAGGCAATCCCTCAACTACTCATCCAAGGAAAGGTTGAGGGTAAAAGTGGAGTAGATCGCAAACAAATGTCGTGGCTACGAAATATAAAGAACTGGACAGGCACAAATAACATTGGCGAGTATTTGCATGCCGCAAAAGACAGTCATCTGAACTTAACGCCAACCACTATAGTATAAGTGCCAACGCCCTATAGGTGGCAGCATAAGACAAAGAACAATTTGAAATTTGAAAAAAATTGGCGTTAATGGATTAAAAATATAATGATCATATTTTTATGTTTTTTTATTTTTCAAGTACACCATACTAATAGTCCAGAAAGCCACTGCGCATCCGCTAGGAAAAATATTCTAATTCGGATTTTTTGCACAATCTTACTCAAAAAGGACTCCTTTTAATAAATTTGCATGTTGCCAGGACCAAAAGGTGGTCAAAAATTTTTTAAACGTTTTTTTTTTGTTTTTTTCCTAAAATTATTTTTTTTTGCATGGAAAAAAGTTTTTTTAGGTTTTTTGGATAATTACAAACAAAAAAGGACTTTAGTGACTTTTCTCTAAAAATGATAGTTTTTCACATATAAGCGATTAAAAATTGAAAAATTGCGAAATCGGCCATTTTTAACCCTCAAAAACTATGTGAAAAACTGAAAATTTTAATGTTGCCAAGGTAGGTAGATATTCTTTAAATATCGATTGCTGAAATCCCGAAGAGTTTTTTGCAATATAATATTCAAAACTCCTTTGTTTATTAATTGCTAGTCAAGCGTGCGCGACACTATTTTCCACCGACAGTATGGTGCAAATGAAAGGAATATATTCGGTATTTCGTAAACCGGCGACTTTAAGGAGAAATCCCGAAACAGGTCGATTTTTATTTTTAAGTTATGATATTGCGGCATATATGGTATACTAGTGACTTCATCCGTCTGGGCGTGATGACGTAATCGATGATTTTTTTAAATGAGAATAGGGGTCGTGTGGTAGCTCATTTAAAAGGTTCTTCAATTCTCTATTCAGTAATGTAAACATTTACATAATTATTTGTACAGGGTGTCCTTCTACTTCTTTTTTTGGTCAAATAATTTAATTTAATAAAAAATTGTTGGACACCCTGTATAAATAATTATGTAAATGTTTATATTACTGAATAGAGAATTGAAGAACCTTTCAAATGAGCTAGCACACAACCCCTATTCTCGTTTAAAAAAATCATCGATTACGCCATCACGTTCAGATGGATGACGTCACTAGTATACCATATATGCCACAATATCATAACTTAAAAATAAAAATCGACCAGTTTCAGGATTTTTCCTTAAAGTTGCCGGTTTACGAAATATAGAATTTATTCCTTTCATTTGCACCATACTGTCGGTGGAAAATAGTGTCGCGCACGCTTGATTAGCAATTAAAAAACAAAGGAGTTTTGAATATTTTATTGCAAAAAACTCTTCGGGATTTCATCAATCGATGTTTAAAGAATATCTACCTACCTTGGCAACATTAAAGTTTTCAGATTTTCACATAGTTTTTGAGGGTTAAATATGGCCGATTTCGCAATTTTTCAATTTTTAATTGCTTATATGTCAAAAACTATCATTTTTAGAGAAAAGTCACTAAAGACCTTTTCTGTTTGTAATGATCCAAAAAACCTAAAAAAACTTTTTTCCATGCAAAAAAAATAATTTTAGGAAAAAACAAAAAAAAACGTTTAAAAAATTTTTAACCACCTTCTGGTCCTGGCAACATGCAAATTTATTAAAAGGAGTCCTTTTTGAGTAATATTGTCCAAAAATCCGAATTAGATTATTTTTCCTAGCGGATGCGCAGTGGCTTTCTGGACTATAAAGTTTTTTGTTCTAAATAAGTTAGTTTTTTACATTTTTAAATACTTTTTAAAACAGTCTAAAAGCTTGCATCTTTAACAACTGCAGATAATCATGCAAATTTCCTTACTTGTAATTTACTTTTAAGTTTCTATCCTTAATTTTTTCTAGCATTCTTGCCATTACTATATCTCTGATTATAACATAAAAATTTTCTCGGCGTTCCTGTTAACATCGACGCAGACCACTATGCTCAGGCAAATTCACAAATTACAACAAAATTAATTTCCCCCTTTGCAAATCTCCATGGAATAGGCGTAAAAATCCCTGTTTTCTAAAAGATTAGAATTCAAATGGACTCACGACTTCCATGTATGCTCATCCTAGTTGTACATCAATGGGGATAGGTGTCACACACAAAATAGTAGAGAGCTGTGTTATCGGCCGACAGCGGCAAAAGAAGGAGCGCATATACGAGTGCTCGCAAGCGTATCAGATGGTGTTAACCTCAAAATATGTGTTCCTTCATTCGTCAGTCAATAACATAGATATATAATACTCTAGATTGCGCCCTGCGATCTTAAAATGGGTGACGGTTGCGACAGAGATAAATGAGCCTATTTGGTCGGTAGTCTCTTTTTAATTTAAGGGGAATATCTACGACGTGAATATCCCACTTTATCGAGTAATATGTGTTGACAGTTGGAGCGGGTGGTGACGGGAAATGGTCTTTGGTCTTCGGACGTGGATAATCGTGGTTCGAATCCCATACCAACTTTACTTTTTTTATTTAATCAATATTGCGTTTATTAGATATTTTTACATCTGAAAAATGGACCTAAGTAAATCTAGCAGATAATAAATGTATGTATAGTAAGTTAATATTGGAATACATAATTTGTGAACTGCATAGTAAAATAAAAGTCATTCGTTATTAATATAAATTCGTCCTTATTCGAATGATGTGAATGTTTGTTTTGCTTCTACTTTTTTAAAAAATTGTAACAATAGTTTCATAAATAAAAATAATGTCTAATTACTTATAATTGAATCGGTCATTTCAAAAACAGCAAAGTCCACAATTTTCAGAAACTAACTTTTTGAGAGGAATAGACTCCGTTAAGATAAACGTTGTGTGCAAAAACGACACCAGTCCAGTAAAAACATTAGGAACAAAACTACAATATAACTCTGAATTTTGATGTCATCCATTTAATCCATCTTTTTACTATATAGTTTCTTTGCTCTTCTGTAAAATTAGGAATATGTCACTCATGTTGTTTTTGAAATGACCGATTCAATTAATAAATCGATGGTACATTATGTTGATATTAATTATTGGTAATTTTTTACGAATATTTTTAACAATTACTTTATACTATTCTACAATTAACTTATTAAAAAAATAACATTGGCTTTTATATTTTTAAAAATCTATAGGTACCTACACAGTTTTTCTTATTTGTTATATATTTCTTTGCATAGATTTACTTTAGAGATGTAATAATATCTAACAAACGCAATATTGATTAAATAAAAAATAAAAAAAGTAAAGATTGGTATGGGATTCGAACCAGGATTATCCACGTCCGAAGACAAACGACCAGTTCTCGTCGCCATCCGCTCGAACTGTCAAACCATCTAAAATACTCGACGACAGAGTAGGATAGTGACGTCGTCGATACTCCCCTTGAATTAGAAAGAGACTACCGACCAAATAGGCTCATTTATCTCTGTCGCAACCGTCACCCATTTTAAGATCGTAAGGCACAATCTAGAGTATTATATATCTATGGTCAATAAGGTCTTGATTACTTAAGGTTAATGTCAATCTAGAGTTAGTATACACTTGTTACGACAGAGGCGGATTTTACGTGCTGAATTAAACTTCTAGTATATTTTAAATTCAAACTAACATAGCTAATAGGCATACGATAAAACACTTCTTCAAGAAATTAACGTACCACCTTAAAAATTTGTCATTTTTAATATCTCGAATTTCCTAAACCTGTTGTCCGATTTAGGTGATTTTTGAAGATATTCTTCTTTAGCGGCGATTCGATTGAGAGTAAAATTGTACATAAATCTGCGCCCCTGCGCACACAGACAGCATGTAGTTCATTGCTAATCTTTCAAGATAGGTATGCATGTATCTGTAACCGTGCAAATAAGTCATTAAAAGAATATATTAGTGTTTTTAGTAAATGTATTATTTATTATAATTCTTGTGTTTTTGGATTTGTGTTTCTCTGTAGTAAAATAATAAAATATTATGTAGGCATAATATTTTTACACTATTTGTCGCCGTGTTGTGTAATTATATCCGAAACTTACACGTCAATTACAAGGACCTCGCTGGAGTAGTTGGTAGGGCGTTAGCTCCAAGATTGCAAGGACGCGGGTTCGAATCCTGGGCGATTCATATTTTTTTTTATTTTTGGTTGTTTTAATAAAAATTTTTTGAAAGTGCTAGATAAGAAAGTTAATTTAATTTTTAAATAAAATACAAATAACCTGTTAAGTATATTTACTTCGTTTAAATTACCTATAGTCCAGGGCCCATCTGTTTTGAGATAGACGTTGAGAGGTGACTCAAATTTTTTTGCAGAAATTGCTTGAAAATAACTCAAATAATAATATTTGAGTTATCCTCCCTCTCAAAAAGGTCCGGAACATTGTTTAAATAATCAAAATGGCAAAAAATTAAGGAAAAATTCGATTTTTTTATTCGTTTTTTGATTATAACTTTAAAAGTATTCATTTCCGAGAAAACATGTACTGACATAAAAGTTGCGTAATTAAATTTCCTACAACATAGAATTGGTTAAAAATTTAAAAAGTAGTCACCCTTGTTGCAAAATAGCAATAATTGCGAAAAAACCATTCAAAAACAAGTATTCGCATTTTACGTTTTTCAACCATGTATTCTACACTTAGGACCTTCATATTTCACCCAGAAAAACTTTATAATACAGTAAAATAATACTGTAAATTTTATTAAAATCGGTTTTATAGATTTTGCTAAATAAATTTTGCAATCCAGCTTTCGCAAAAAAAATTCATTTTTTCAAAATGTTCATCATCATCATCCAGCCTCAAAAGTCCACTGCTGAACATAGGCCTCCTCCCCTCGTTTCCAACCCCATCTATCCTGCGCCGCCCTCATCCAGTTTTTATTTACCTTTCTTAAGTCGTCAGTCCATCTTGTAGGCGGTCGACCGACGCTTCTCTTGTCTTCTCTTGGCCTCCATTCCAATAACCTCTTCGTCCATCGCCCATCTGTCATTCTGGCTACGTCTCCACTTCAACCTGGCTATCCTCTCGATGACGTCAGTCACCTTTGTTCTTCTCCTGATTTCTTCGTTTCTGATTTTGTCTCGCAGAGTTATTCCTAACATTGACCGCTCCATTCTTCTCTGCGTGACTCTTAGTTTGGTAGCCGAGGCTTTAGTTAAGGTAAGTGTTTCTGATCCGTACGTCAAGACTGGGAGGACGCACTGATCGAATATCTTTCTCTTTAGACATGTGGGTAACTCACTTTTAAAAGTTTCTCTCAGTTTTCCAAATGCTGCCCACCCAAGACCGATTCTTCTCTTCAGCTCATGAGTCTGGTTATCCCTGCCAATCGTAATTTCATGTCCCAGGTATTTATATCTATCTACGAGTTCTATTTCCTTCCCACCAATACTGATGTTCTGGTTGGGTACCAAATTTGTCATTATTTTTGTTTTTGAGATGTTTATATTTAAACCAACATTTTCTGTAGCTACAACGAGTTCTTGTACCATCTCTCTTGCCATACCTAGATCCTCAGCTACTATGACTATATCATCGGCGAAACGTAAGTTGTTTAGGTATTCTCCATCTATTTTTATTCCCTTTGTCATCCAATCCAAACTCTTGAAAGCATGTTCTAAGACCGTATTAAAAAGTTTAGGTGACATTGGGTCTCCTTGTCTAACCCCCCGTTCTATTTTTATGCGATTACTGTTAGTATGTAATTTGACAGTGGTTGTTGCCTGTAAGTATATTTTGTGTAATAATTTTGTATACCTATAATCTAGCCTGCATTCTTTAAGCGCCTGTAATATTTTGCTAAGTTCAACTGTATCAAAGGCTTTATGAAAATCGATAAAAACTAGAACTAGGGGTTTATTGTATTCCACTACTTTCTCTATCAGGGTTTTTATACTTTGTAGATGGTCATTTGTTCCGTAATTTTTTCGGAATCCTGCCTGTTCTCTTGGTTGATAAGTCTCTAACTTTCTTTCCATTCTCTTAACTATTATTCGCGTAAATAACTTATATAAATGGCTGAGGAGGCTAATCGGTCTGTAATTCTCTAAATTGGCTTTGTCTCCTGCTTTGTGTAATAGAATCATAGTAGCGTTGTTCCAGTCTGTTGGAATATTGGCGTTGTGAAGGCAGATATTGAAAAGTTGTTTAATTTTTTCAAGTAGTATGTTTCCTCCAATTTTTAGTGCTTCTGATACTATTCCATCTTCACCTGGGGTTCGATTATTTTTCATTTTCTTCAGAGCCTCTTTGATTTCTGATTTTGTTATATCGGGCATTAAATCCGATCCTTGATTTAATACTCCAGTTTTTACTGTAATTGGAGGTTGCGCATTGTCATCTTTTTTTCTTGATTTGTATAACTCTGTGTAGAACTCTTCGACTATTGTTAATATTTCATCTCTGTTTGTAGTTTCTTTTCCAGTTCTGTTTCTTAGTTTGTTGATTTCTATTTTTCCTTTTTGTACGCTTACGTTCTTCAAAACTTTCATGTTCTTATTTTGCTCTATTGCTTGTTTTGTTTTTTCTACATTGTAGTTTCTTATGTCTTTTCTTATTGACTTTGTGATAGTCTTATTTATTTGATTTAGCGCTTCTTTGCTGGAACTTGTATCTCCTTTCATCTGTCGTCTTAGTTCTATAAGGGTTTTAGTAGGTTGACTTAGTTTTTCATCTTTTTGGTTTGTTGGACAGTATTTAGTTTGAGCCTGTTGTATTGTGGTGATTATTTGCTTGTTCAGTATATTAATCTCTTTTGTTGTTGTATCTTTCAATGTATCATTAATATATTTTTCGAACTCCTGAATATTAGTTGGTTTTACCCATTTCTTTGGGTGTTTCTTATTTATCATTTTGAGTCTTTCCTTTTCGATCGATATCGTTATTTTAGCTCTTACTAACCTGTGATCACTGCTTGTGTTGAACTGGTTTAACACATTTACGTCTTTAAATAATTCTTTTTTATTTGTTAAGAAATAGTCGATTTCGTTCCTTGTTTTTCCATCTGGACTTTCCCAGGTCCATCTTCTGTGTTTTTTCTTTTTAAAGAAGCTGTTCATTTGATAGATATTGTTTTCCAAAAGAAAAGTTAACAGTTGTTTGCCTCTATCATTTCTGCCTTCGCTTCCAAAATTTCCCAATATTATTTCAGAGGGGTCTTCCTTGGTACCTATTTTGGCGTTGAAATCACCGCCTATTATTAAGAAGTGGCCAGGATTTTCCTTGATTGCACAGGATATTTGGTCGTAGAATATTTGGACTTCTTCATCTGAATGGCCTGTAGTAGGTGCGTATACTTGAATGAACTTTAGGATATATCGTCGCATTAGTACTATAACTTGATAACTCCAAAATTGACGTTTTTGAGATAACTAGTTCACAAGATGTATTTTATTTGCCTCCATATTATGTAAAAACTTGATAGCTCACTTCAAACGGGTTAAGTATTTATTTATGATTGACGAAAGTTGATAAAATTCAAATGCCACTAATATTCAGTGCTAAAACTTGACAAGATAAGTTATCGAGCTGTTATTTAATCGAAATAATCGTGAATACGACATACACTAAATGCTATAGCTAGATAACTCGAGTTATTTAGTTTTAGCACGGGTTTCTTTGAAACCATTGAACTTACCACATAATTGCTATGTGTTTATTTGGTTCATTTTAATGCAACAATTCGAAAATTGTGAGCAGATCTGGCAACCTCCATGGCAGAGGGCTAATTTTCAACAAAATAATGTTTAAAATATTAGTTGTGTTAAAAAGTTCACTTATATGCGACTTAGCACAACATGCGACATTACCAAATGTTAACATTATGGTAGTGCTAAAAGTTGATAACTTTAATTTTTCATGTTTTTTTCCATATTGGAAAACAAATTTACACCATATTTCTAAATAGATCAGTTGCCAAAAAGTTAAGGAACAGTATTTTAGAGCCGCAGAGTGAATTCCGTATTTACCAATATCATGGTAGCAGCACAAATATCTTTAAAATCTTTAAACTCGTTTATCTCAAAACTACTAATTTCGAGTTATCAAGTTATAGTATTAAGGCGACGATATCTGGTGCTCATTTTGATGTTTAAGTAGACCACCCTTGTTGATATTTGGTTTATTGACACAATTCTGTTCGCAAATCTTTTGTGAACAAAGAAGCCGACTCCTCCGACTGTCGATTCCTCTTCTCCTTTGTAGTACCACAGATGGCCTGATGGGAGTGAGATAAGATTCTCTCCTTTTTTTCTAACTTCGCTGATACCCACAATATCCCAATTCACTTTTGAAAGTTCTTCCTCCATTTCTTCGAACCTTTCTTCGGTAGAGAGCGACCGAGCATTATATGTGGCGATGTTGAGGTTTATATTTTTGACGCACTTTGAATAGGGTTGGTTTACACTGGTCGGGTTTGTGGCATTTAAACACCGCGCTTGCCTTGCATGTTGGTGAGTATTCATATTTATTCCCACGAGTAGCTGGGGATCGTTGTCGATTCCTGTAGAGCCCCGCGTACAGGAACAAGGCTAATTTTCAATGGGATTTCGCCCGGTGTCCCAAGAGCATCGTTAGCGGCCGCGTGACGTGCGACCATTCAGTTTTTAGCACGATAGCTTCCACCTTAACTTACGGATTTTTTGCATCTGGTTTTCTCCATATTTTGTTGGGTAAGATGGGGAGGGAAAAAGGTGTATATGGGAAGAATCTGTAGTAGAAAGAAATATAGTGACCCGTCTGCCTTCGGAAACCTAATCGCCATTCGGGGTCGGAAAAAAAACAAGAGTTAGCCAAGAGAGGCTGATAGACAAGATTAAAGAAATTTCACTCAAGACAAGTTGAAGAAGAGTAAAATGTGAAGGCCCTTATGATCCGCCAGGTGCGTTTCATAAGCGTATGAGTATTGGTACGCTTTGTGTTCCCGCTCATACTTCGGGGTGTTGACTACAGACTGTATGGCTCGTCCAGCATGCCATAGCATGGAGGATAAGGTTCACGTAATTTTTTACAATGTAGACACCCTAAACTCCATGGTCTGACATTGTTCAAAATGTTACAGGACTGAAAATAAAGTAGATAGCAAGTTGAATTTTTTTTGCGTATAGAAGTGTACTGTACCTTTTACTTGCAATTTGCAAAATTAAAATCGATGAACCACCACGGCGTCAGGAATTTAAAAAAAAAAACATTATTTATTGGTGCTACGCGCAGGACAGCGGTGTTCGATTCACACAAGTTGATTTCCACCAAAATTTCTTCCAATCTTTATCTAATATATTATTTTCTTACTCTATATTTTGTTGTATTTTAATATTTTAATTCCACAAAAATCAAACTAATTTTATTATTGTTTGTGAAATATTTTTTAAACAATTGCATATGTTTAAAAATAATAAACTTTTATTCTCCAAGTTAAAATACATGAACAAAGAAAGTTTTTGTTAAAAAAGTGTTATTTCAAAGGATAGAGTATGTGTTTTTATTTTGCAATAAACAAATTTATTTATTTATATCGAAATATAATAAAAATTAAAATGTATCAATCATTATCAAAGGTTATTGGAATGCCCAATCAGAGGAGACTATCCGCTGTCCTGCACGCAGCGCCAATAATTAATGTTTATTTAAAAAAAATTTTGACGCCGTGATAGTTAATCGATTTTAATTTTGCAAATTGCAAATGAAAGGTACAGTACACTTCTATACGCAAAAAAAAATTCAACTTGCTGTCTGCTTTATTTTCAGTGCTATATTATTTTGAAAAAATTAATTTTTTTTGCGAAAGCTGGATTGCAAAATTTATTTTGCAAAATCTATTGAACCGATCTTAACGAAATTTACAGTATTGTTTTACTGTATCATAAAGTTTTTCTGTGAGAAATATGATGGTCTTAAATGCAGTATAAATGGTTGAGAAACGTAAAATGCGAATAACTGTTTTTGTATGTTTTTTTTTTCGCAATTATTGCTATTTTGCAACAATGGTGACTATTTTTTAAAATTTCAACTAATTTTATATTATAGAAAATTTAATTACGCAACTTTTATGTTAATACAACTTTTCTCGAAAATGAATACTTTTAAAGTTATAATCAAAAAACCAAGAAAAAAATCGAATTTTTCCTTCATTTTTTGACATTTTAAATATTTAAACAATGTTCCGGACCTTTTTGAGAGGGAGGATAACTGAAGTATTATTATTTGAGTTATTTTCAAGCAATGTCTGCAAAAAAATTTGAGTCACCTCTCAACGTCCAAATGTACTAATATTTTTACAGATGCGCCCTGGTCTACTATATAATAGAAGAATATCTTCTTACGTGCGTACAAAGTACACACACATTCTTTTTTTTTAACATATTATAACCTCATTCTTTAAAAATATCATTATAGTAATACTGTTGCTAGACAGATAAATTGTCACTGTATACCGGGTGCACCAATCAAACTGTAATTTTTTCTCAGGGGACATATTACCCATATGTGCGCCAATGGTAAATATTAAATTTCTAATTGTATATCAAAAGATGCGCAATAACTAGATACCTCTTAAAAACCAACCAAAGTTCATTTGTATACCTTAACCGGTTTTAGAGTAATAAATTAATCGTCAGTTTGTAAGAAAAATTTAATTAAGAAGTTAATTGCGATTGAAACTATGCATTTTCATTGAAAAAACTCTCGTTTTATAACCGTTTTTCATAAATAACTTAAAAAAATTTAATTTTATAGAAAAAATCAATAAGATTAAAACTGTGGCTAATAGAAAACAAAGAGGTTTGGGTCAGAAAAACCTAGGTAAACTCAATAACGAATGAGTTATTGCTCTTTAAAGGATGGTTATTTTCGAAGGACCTCGAAATAGAGAACCTTCAATCTCAAATAACTCTAGTGTGGTGCAATTTTTTGGGAAAACTTGAGAGACATCTTTTTAAGTTTATTAAGAAATCTTTCAAATAAGCTCTGATAAAGTTTTTTGCATAAGAACTGACTAACTTATGACGAAAATAAAGTCACTCTGCTTTTTTCTTTTTGAAATGTAAAAATTAATCCCTCATCGTTACAATCCCGATAGAAATGAATAGCTTCTCATTTGAAACTAACTTTATTTAGGTATAACTAATATGATCCATGTGATTCGACCGGTTTGGAATGCTTAGTTTAGAAAAAACAGTTGATTAAATCGAAAATGATATTATTATAATTGAAAAAACAAGTGCATTTTTCTTAAATATACCTAAAAGTATTTATGATACAGAACAAAAAAAAATAAATTTTTCAGTAAAAGAAATTCTACAATTAATATTTGAAACATTTTGTCATATCATGAATACTTCTAGATTTATTTAAGGAGAATGCACTTTTTTTAATTTTAAAAATATCATTTTCGATTTAGTCAATTATTTTTTCTAAACTAGGCACTCCAAACCAGTCAAAGCAAATGGATCGTATCAATTATACCTAAATAAAGTTAATTCCAAGTAGGAAGCTATTCATTTCTATTAGGATTGTAAGGACGAGGGTTTAATTTTTACATTTCAAAAGGAAAATAGCAGAGAGCGACATTATTTTCGTCATAAGTCAGTCAGTTATTAAGCAAAAAACTTTTGTCAGAGCTTATTTGAAAGGTAGTTTAATAAACTTTAAAAGATGTCTCTCAAGTTTTCCCAAAAATTGCACCATATTCGAGTTGTGTAACACTAAAAGTTTTCCATTTCGATTTTATTCGAAAATAGCCATCTTTTAAAGAGCAATAATTATAACTTTTTGGTCATCGAACGTGGTTAGTTTAAAACTTTTACTATTTCTAATTATGTCTGGTTCAAATATGGCAGACGATGAAGCTGTTAGTTTTGATTCGACATTAATTACTATTTCTAACTGAACTATTTGGTTTTTTTAAATTAAACTTCAAATCGTTGTGTTATTGTTTTGTGGTTGTTTTGAATCGTTTTGTTGTTCTTGCAATTTATCTATCTTGTAGCAATTTGACCTCTAACTGAAAATTTTCATAAATTTTGGATAAACTAATTATGGTTTCTGACAATAGAGCTGTTTGTTAATAAAATTCAATGTTTGTCGCAGATAATCAAAAAGATTGAAATACTTTAATTCCTCTATTCCTATTAGACTATAGCAGTTCGAACCTCTAATATAGAAGGTCGGACCAGATGATCTGACCAAATTCAAAATTCAGGGAGCCACTCATTCTTGGAAACTTTTAGAGCAGCTGAATCAGAAACCGGTGGAGAAAATTTCTCATTGATTTTTTGAAGGAATTCAAGTAATAGCAAAATCGTACAGGGAAAATTAGAACGAAAACGTACGTACGTGGTTCAACATAACAACCACAAATCTTTTCATAGCAGCAGTGAGCAAAGTACAGATTTCCATGCTGGTCGCCAACCTCCGAAACTGATAGGCACTACAAGAAGAAGAAGTTAAATTAATTTTAATTTTTCGTTTTATTCATTTTGTGTATAAATATGTGCCGATCTAAAATAAAGCTTTGTAGGAATTATTTAATGGGTGACAGGAAAAACAAGTGGTAGTGTAGTTTTCGATTGCACTTTATAAATATTATCTAAAATAATCTATAAATTATTTTGAAAACACATATTATTTACTATAAAAAGCCGTGGTTAAAAAAGGGTTTTTAATAAAAGTAGCAAAAATATTGTTATAATGATATAAATTATAAATATAATATCTAGATATAGTAAATGCAGATTTTAAAATGAAGCGACTTTCTTATTTTTCTAATGTTAAATCCGGTAAATCCGCACCTGAACTGCAGAATATACAAAGCTGGGAAACTTTCCTTAGCGGTCACATAGAGTCCTTAAGAGGGCAACGTATTCGTCAAAGGTAACTAATGTTTTTTATGGAAGTAATATTTTGCTGGTCAGTAGATTGGTGATTTTTTCGACGGACTTTACCATAAACGAATTCAACAGGTTTCGAACGCATTAAACAATTACAGAGATTCTGTAAAGCTGTTAAAAATTTAACGAAATAATTTTTAAAGTGTCTGCTAGGTTATTTCAATTTACTATTTTATTTGGGAATAAGCCACAATTTAAATTTGAAATTAAATTTATTTGACGTTTCCACTCAATATACAAAATTCATTTCCATCAAAATACAAAACAATAAAAAATCAACAGATTTTGTTGTTGTTTCCTGGTAAAAAAAATTCTCTAATAATTTAATTCTATCTGACTCATTCATATTGACAATTATTCGGACATATATTTATACATTTTTAAGTAAATTACTTTAAATGATAGTGCCAATATTTATGAGTTGCGTTCCTGGACGACTTTATTGGATGATAGTATGAAATCAACTTTAACTTAAGAATATCCGTCAGAAAAATCATAGCATGTGATTTGTCTTAAAAAGACAACCACATGCAATAATTACAATAAAGTTCTCGGGTCCCATAGTGATCCCATAGTAAATCACGAGGAAAAATCTAGGAAAAAAACCTCATGACACTATCCCGACATAGCAAGTGTTTGGTCTTACATTTAGTTTACTGTCAAAATTAACTCCAAAGTCTTCTTTTATATAATATTATATATCTTATTTAAAATATAAATGATGTATCCTCGATATGTTATTGATTTACTAATCGAGGTATTTTCTTTTTATTGATTTCTTTTTTTAATATAGGTCCCCACATCCTACTGCATTCTGCCGAGGAATTTGCGACACAATTGGTTTTATTCTTAATTTGATACCGTTTCTTTGATTTTTCTCTTTTTACCATCTGTTTCTTTCAGGACTATACTTGCATCTTTCCACTAAACTCTTTATTCATTTTCCCATGCGTGTTTATATATTATTTATTGCGTTCACTTATTCTAACTTTTAATGATCTTGATTCGCATTCGTAAGGAATTTTATAACTACAATTATTATTCTTTGTACCTAATTATAAAATAAAATAGTATCTAAATTTCATAAGATGCCACAAGGAAATAGCTTCAGAAGAATAATTTTTTTAAGAAATAAATTCAATGTAATAATTTTGTGTTAATAAAACCGATGACTATGTTGTCACTAATTAAATGTTGCATTATTGCACTTTAGCATAATATGAAGCCAGTAATATTCGTGTAAAAGTTGATTTATTATTAAAACGTAATAAACTAATATTTTATTATGTACTTCACATCTTGGTAGGAAAGTCTATAATTTAACCGTCTCTTGTGTAAGTTCACTCGCCTGTAAAGTGTCAAGCAAAATATCACCTAAATGTTAGATGTCATCTTATTAGGTAACCGTTTTATGGACCTTTTCGTGAACTGTGTCTCTATTAGTTACTAGGAACATATTATATCGACATCTAAGAGTAATCCGATGACCAAATGAGCGTTATGCCCAGTGCAACATACGTAGAACGACTTTTATTTAATAGAGGATCTATTATGGTTTGGAGAGGAATTTCTTTACCAGCGAGGAGAGATCTTGTTTTCTTACGTGGAAGTTGTTTAAACAGTGAAATGTATTGTTATATTTCTATTTGATATGAAAATTAAATTTTGATAATTATAAACAGAGTTCAATTTAATATAAAATATTTTCAATTTTCTCAACCACGGGCATATAAATTTAGAACAACCTGTATACAACAAATTGTTATATTTAATTTTAAGAAGTGATTAGAATAAGCGTACGAAACTCGGAACAATGTGCTTAGATAAACAAAGTGAATGACGCGTACCATTATCGTTCTTCTCGGAAGGTCGATCATTAGCCTATGCTAAATAAAACTCAGTGAAATAGATGATAGTTCATTATCGTTTTTCGCGGAAGGTTTCGATCATTAGCCTATGCTAAATAAGACTCATTTGAAAGAGAGAATAGGTCATTAAAATTTGTAAATAGTTAGAAAGTATTTTAGAATGGGAATTAAATATTTTCTTTTGAAATCCATTAAGCATATTTAGAAAGATTAAAAATTGGTTTTGAGGAATATTACGAATGAGAGTTGGTGGTGGAAGATTGATTTGTGAATCTGGAAGGGATATTTAGAAAGTAGGGGAATGGATGACAAAGTGAGATCAGAATGTTTTGAGCTGTCGAGAAGTGAAGTCGAGTAGTAGACGGTAGTGTTCGAGGAGTGAGATAGCCGGTGTAGTTCCGTGAGTGTGGAGTATCTATCGTGGAACGAGAAGTAGGCCAGGTCGAGAGTAAAAGAACCTCCTTGAGCCCAGAGTGTCCCGGTAGCTGATAGCAGTTTCGAAAAAGGTAGAACACAGCATCACGACAAAAGCAGGAACGAGAGCTATTCGAGCTAGTTTTTCAAAGGAGAACATCACTGGAAGCCAGGACGAGGTTTGATCGCAGCCAAGGATAGCAGGAAAGGGTTTTGTGTGAGGACATTTTCAGTTCACCAGGAAAAGGTCAGTCTCATTTGTTTGGACATGAATGTATGGGTTTTTCGTATTAAATTCCACATAAAAAATTGAATAACATAATCAATAATATCAGAAAAGCTTCATCAAACTTAAATAGAGTTGTTCCTAATAACTCCTAATAGTTAAATGTTAGTAAAAACTTTCAATTGAAAACCAAAAGGAAATAAGATTCCCATTTGTAAATGTTATGTTTAAGAATAATAAGAAATAGCAAATATCAAGCATTGATTGCCTTTTAAATAAAATAAAAAATATTTTGATTATAATTGTAACCCATATGTGTATTTTTTTTACTCTTTTCTTTTCTATCCCGATTAGGAACCATTAAGAAATATTTAGAAGCCACGGAAGTAAGTAATTAATTTATAATTCGCCCTGAGATTGAAAACATATTGATATGTGATCTGGTTAATTAATTGGATTAGTATTAATACATTGATTAAATTAAGTAACATATAAGAATATTATCTCATATCAATAATCAAGATCACATCAGTATATAACCGATATTTTATCTGAACACGTTGTACACATATTGTACACACGATAATGCAAGACCACGAGTTGTACGAAGTGTAACCGAATACATATTTATAAGAGGTAAACCTTCGGACTTTGAATTGGCCACCGCATAGTCCAGATCTTAACCCCATTTAACATTTCTTCTTCTTCTTCTTCTTCTTCTTCTTCTTCTTCTTCTTCTTCTTCTTTTTCTTCTTCTTCTTCTTCTTCTTCTTCTTCTTCTTCTTCATCTTCTTCTTCTTCCTCTTTATAAGCAATTCTGCTTGTTCAATGGCGGATTGATACCTCTATGGAAGGTTGCCACTCCATCTTTTGCGCGGTCGGCCGATACTTCTTCTACCAATTGGTGATTTATCTCGTGCTATTTTGAACACACGTGCCTCCCCCATTCTGGTTATGTGGTTGTTCCAATTATTATTATGTGTCCATTCGTTTATACACTCTACGTTACATTGTCTTCTAATATCTTCGCTCCTCTTTCGATCTCTCAGTGTATTTCCTGTAATTCTTCTCAGTACTCTAATCTCTGCTGTTTCCAGTAGTCTTTGTGTTGTGGCTGTATCGGGTCTGGTTTCTGATGCATATGTCATTATTGGTCTTACACTGGCTTTATAAATTCTTGACTTCATCTCAGTGTTAATATGTCATTTTCGCCATATAGTGTTATTAAGGCATCCTGCCAATCTATTTACTTTTTGTACTTGATTTCTCACTTCTTTGTCTAGGTCTCCCTAACTATGACAATGTAATTCCAAGGTATTTTGCTTCCATTACTTGTTCAATACTGATACCATCAATTTCTATTTTGCATCTGATTATTTCTTTACTGATTACTATTGTTTTGGTTTTATTCTTTTGCTCTTATGTTAAAATTGTGGACTAATATTTGCAGACTATCTTTATCTTGGGCAACAATATTGCGTCGTCTGCGTAGCAGAGTACTTTTACTTCTTTGTTTCCCATTCTATATCCTCTTCCTTTGTTGACGTTTTTGATGATTTCATCCATGATTGCATTGGAAAGCATAGGAGTCAATGAGTCTCCCTGTCTTATGCCACTGCCTATATCTATAGGTTCTGTAAGTTTTCCATCTATTCTGACTTCCATTTTGTTGTTTTGGTAGATATTCTCAATAGTTTTTTGATCGAACATTTGTGGGACATAATTGGCAGAATACTACGACAGCGTTTGCGTCCTCCTAGAACCCTACAAGAAGTAGAAACAGTAGCTCTCATGATTTGGTATAATATTGATCAATACCAAATAGTAAACCTCATTTCGAGTGTGTCTCGTTGATGTAAAGCCGTCATTAAAAGTAGAGGCGGAAACACTAGCTACTGACGCGTAATTTATTGGCTTATTTTTGTTGCTTTAATGATATTATAATCTGGTTCTTACGTTATGCTAATAAAAACGTTTTGCATTATAATAAAAGTACATATCTCTTTAGCTTGAACCCACTTGTCACGGGTCAAATCCTTTGTATTACGTTCCATTTTCACCAACCACCATGGGTTTAATTGAAACTTTAAATAATATATGTACTTATTTTCACAACAAACTGGAGGCTTTTTGACTGTTGAAATCTATCAAATTGTCGATTTCTCATAGCCTACTTTAAGCTTTTTTATGAAACTAAGCAGAAAAGAGGATTTATTATTGAAAAACGTGGCTAGTTGTTAACTTAACTAACTTTTTATTATCCGCCATAAGCAAATAAATAATAAAAAAAATGATAAGAAAGCCTAAGGCTGCAATTGTGTTTTAATTTCAATATTTTGTATATTCTTGAATATTCCACAGAGTGTTCCCCGAACTTTGAGGAAAAACACAGTATGCTTGTTACACCCGGTATACAATAACATTTACCTTTCTAGCAACAATATTATTACATAGATATTCTTAAATAAGGAGGCTAGAACACACAAAAAAAATCACTCAAATCGGACAATACGTTTAGGAAATACGAGACGTCAAAAACGTCCCATTTTTAAGGTGGTGCGTTAATTTTACTGCTTAGTGTATAGCCTTTTTACCCCTTATCGGTTCTAGCTTGTATGATGGAGAAGCTCTGAACTGTTATAGGGAAGTCCTTAACCCCGACACGGCGCTTCCCAATGGCTAATAGGAAACATTTAAAATTATACATGCCACAAGAAAACAGCTTTAAAATATGTATCCCCTTTTGAATTAAATATTTAAATAGTGAACACATCATCATTGTCAAGTTTTTAAGGAATGGCAAGGTGGAGAACTATAGTAGGAAACAAAATCAAAAGCCTACTTTATGCTGATAACACTTATATTGACGTTTTACCTAAAAAAATGGAACGCAGACACAATTAATTCAACACTAGAAGAACTTAACATAAAATCTATACTCACCACAACTCCGGACCTCGGAGGTAAACTACACTATGTCATTTTAAGCAACTTTTCAGTAGAGCAGTTTGAATATTTTAAAAATCTTATATATCCCATAATTAGGTATCTTTCGCTCTAAAAGACAATTTGATCATATTTTAATCATAACATATAATTAGTTTGTACAATACAACTAATAAAACGTTAAAATTTGCCTAATTACTGCAATTAATGATATTTTACATTGACATAGTGCAGTTTACCTCTGAATGTTCTAGAAATCTTATATAGGTATCCCATAATTAGTCATTTTGCGGTATGAAACACAACGTGATCGTATTTTAATCATAACATATAACTAGTTTGTACAATCCAACTAATAAAACGTTAAAATTTGCCATAATTACTGTAATTAATGGTAATTTTCAGTGATATGGTGAAGTTTACCTCTGATAGGTTTGATCTATACTTATAAAATATTTAATGAATTTAAAGGTATTTAAGCCCAAAAAAATAGCTACGTACTTCTCATGAAACAAATTTTTATTTTAGTTAAATGTTATTATAGTAAAACCTGTGCTAACGGCCACCTGTCAATATCGGCCACCTGTACTAACGGCCATTTATACAGGGTGTCCCGAAAAGATTGGTCATAAATTATACCACACATTCTTGGGTCAAAAATAGTTCGATTGAACCTAACTTACCTTAGTACAAATGTGCTCATAAAAAAAATTACAGCCCTTTGAAGTTACAAAATGAAAATCGATTTTTTTCAATATATCGAAAACTATTAGAGATTTTTTATTGAAAATGGACATGTATCATTCTTATGACAGGAGCATCTTAAAACAAAATTATAGTGAAATTTGTCCACCCCATAAAAATTTTATGGAGGTTTTGTTCCTTTAAACCCCCCCAAACTTTTGTGTACGTTGCAATTAATTCATTATTGTGATTCCATTAGTTAAACACAACGTTTTTAAAACTTTTTTGCCTCTTAGTATTTTTTCGATAAGCCAGTTTTTATCGAGATGCGGCTTCGTTTTTAATATATTTACATAAAAATTTTATGGGGGTTTTGTTCCTTTAAACCCCCCAAATGTTTGTGTACGTTACAATTAAACTATTATTGTGGTACCGTTAGTTAAACACAGTGTTTTTAAAACTTTTTTGTCCCTTAGTATTTTTTTGATAAGTCCCCTTTTATCGAGATTTGGCTTCTTTTTCAAAATATAACTAAGAATGTAAATTATAAATAAATTTTCAGATTATTAACAGGTTTTTATAATCGTACTTAAACCGTATACAAATATGTGGTAGATTCGACAAATATTCAAAATATCTCGATAAACACTGGCTTATCGAAAAAGTACTAAGAGGCAAAAAAGTTTTAAAAATATTGTGTTTAACTAACGGTGCCACAATAATAATTTAGTTGGAACGTACACAAAAGTTTGGGGGGGTTTAAGGGAACAAAAACCCCATAAAATGTTGATGGGGTGCACAAATTGCACTTTAATTTTTTTTTATGATGTTACTGCCATAATAATGCCACATGTCTATTTTCATTAAAAAATCGTTAAAAGTTTTCGATATATGAAAAAAAATCGATTTTCATTTTGTAACTTCAAAGGGCTGTAACTTTTTTTGTGTGCACTATTGTATATAGGTAAGTGAGGTTCAGTCAACCTATTTTTGACCCCAGAATCTGTGGTATAATTTATGACCAATCTTTTCGGGACACCCTGTATAATACCTACGTGGCCAAATAATCTCATTAATTTTTAAACCCATTTCATAGAAATTTACCAGTTAATATCGGCCAAAATATTTTTGTATAGGTACTTGTTGATAATACCCAATATTGTGACAAACCCAATACTATTTTATTACTTGTCGTATTTATCTAAAATGAGATTAAAAATAATCTGCATAATAATAAGAATCGGTGTCGGCGAACACAAAGTTCTTAAAGCTCTATAATAATATGTCATAAAATAGGAAACCTTTGCCGCTAAGAAACATAATAAAAATATAATAGCTGAGAAAGTGAAAAGTCTGGTTTAAATTCACAAAAGTTGGCCGAAAAATAAAGTGTTGTAAAATTATCAAGCTGTATTATATAAAAAAATAAAAGTGAGATGAAGAATTCTTTAAAACGATTCACTAAACGTTAACATCAGCTGCTTAACACCTGATAACAATCTGAACAGATTCTGTTTTTTCCGTAGTATACAGTCTCTGGCCAAATTATTAGACGCACTATAAAAGATTTAAAAAAATGGTTATTATGAGGTAATACCATTGTAATACTAAATAGGTTTTTTGTATGTGCCAGACACAAGATATGTTGTTTGGTTGTCCATTTAATGGTCTATATTTTATCACAAATAGAACATTATTATTAATGAACCAATATGTATTTATTGACTCTTGAATGAAAACAGAAATAACAACAATGTTGTCAATTTGTTGCTGACATATTGTGGCTCACCAAAATAATAACATTTAGTAATACTTTTTGTTATTTCTTTTATATTTTTTTTAAATTTAGCATAATTTTAAGTTATGCATTACTTTTGAAACTATATGTATAATACTATTCGAAATAGAAACACCAATTTTTAAGACAAGGTATATAATATTTGTTGATTGTTTATTACAATGTATTAATAAGCACGATTTTTCTAAAAACAACAACTATGTAACTATAAAAAAAAGACTAGATAAAAACAAAGAGATTTATTTCTGTTAAGAAGAACAGTTACCTATGACCAGTTTGCCGCTAGTCATCATAGTGTTGTTTGTCATCAGCACGCAGTTAGTAACTCTGGGGTAAAAACACCCAAGTTTACATGGCGCTTTTTACCTCTCAAGTTATTTGAACATGGTGTTCTATTTTTCTGGTAATTTCATTTTCATGGTCATTAGTATTAAGTGTAGTATACATCTAGAAAGCTTTTGGAGAGCTGAGTGAGTTAAAGGAATAAAAACAAAACAACACCATGTCGACATAGTGTAGTTTACCTCCGAGGTCCAGAACTATCAATCTAAATTTAATATACTGAGATATTTTAGACATATATAACTAGATATAAGTAGAAAAAACATAGAACGATTGGTAGTTAAAGGTAACGTAGCAGATAAAAGATCCAGAGGAAAATTTCCAGCACGATGGTCGAATCAAATAGAGGACATAACTGATTACTCATTCTCCGAAGCAAAACAGCGCGCACGGAAGAGAGAAAATTAATGGAAAATTATCAAACAATTTTTATAACGCCATTACATCCTTACGAAGGATGAGGGATGGAGAGGGAGGATCTTTTTAGCAACATTTGACTCCTTCTGAGTTTGCTCTCCGTGACATTATGACGTCCTTAGTAACCATTTCTCCCAATTTGTTATTATAAACATAAAACATTGATTTATAAATGATCCTTACAAATTAGATCATTATAATTTCATAACACTTTCTAAAATGGTACGTAACCAAACGGTAACAGCCACCTTTCTTGAACCTCTATTTTGTTGTTCTATTTATTCTAGTCTCATAACCAATATCACCATTGGCTAACATATTCGCTTTGCTATCGTGACCTTATTGACAGCAGCTCTGAATAATGATGTAGTCGATTTTCCGTACCATTATATTAGAATTTTTAGCCATGATGTTTTTCTTCTACCAGGACCACGTTTACCTTGGATATTTTCTGAATTTTGTTGTCAATTCATATAAATTTTATATTTTAATTTTTTAATAAACTAATATAGAAACTGTCTCGTATACAAAATTTTTTTCTCTTAACTACTAATTTATTCATTTTCTGCACACGCATCTAATACTTCTAGTAAAGAAGGCGGCATAATATTGCAAAATGTCTTAAACGCATACAAGCAAAGATAGCATCAGGAAAAAATCACATATAACGAGTCGTCCCCCGCTCATCATATGAATATTCATTACTTTACCATAATAATGGGTCTGATAGTGAAGACATAGCCAAACGTGTTTATTTGCAACCAGATTTATATCTTCATATGAAGGCAATAATTATACCACCATTACACCGTTGATAAGAAAATACTGTCACTCAATTAGCGAATAATAAATATGCGGTGGAATTTCTAAGATATATCTATTCATTAGTACACACGGAGCGCATACAGTCAATAATAAGCTTGCACTCCAACATTTATGTAATATGAGTCTTACAATGTACCTACTAATTTATTATTTAGTTAATCAATAAACCTAAAGTACCTTTGGATGTAGGGTTAATTTAACAACATTTCATAATTAATTACAACACATTACAATACTACAGGAAAATTAAAGAAGAATTAATTTATTAAACACAACATTAAACTAACAACCAAAGTACTAACAAACAAACTGAACGAAATTATAACACTAGCAGAAGGACAACAAGGTTTAAAGTCGGGACAATCATGCACCGACTCTATATTTTTATAATGAGCAAAGATGAGACATCGTTAGAATACAACAAACTGGCATATTTATGTGTCATGGGACTTTCTTTATTTCTTCTTTCTTTCTCCCTTTCCTAATACCCTTTCAGGTGTCAGGTTTCGGATTAGTTTAGCTACATATTATCTATTTCCTTTCCATTTACAGAGGTCACGTTCCATGTCGCTATTCCTATTTGTCATTTACAAACTTAGTATTTGATTTTTCATTATTGTTATTACTACTACTACTACTTATACTACCTATAGTACCAATATTTCCACCACCCATCCTATTTGTATTAATATGTTTAACATTTGAATTATTCCTAAAACTAATAATATCACTAATCAAGTCTATACTTTTATTTTCATTGTCCAGTGTATTCGTAATTTCCTTGTTTTCTGATCCTTGTCTGGCCTCTACTTCGTCTCTTCTCTGTCGCTCTACTAGTTTTTTGGACTCGATACCTCCACTACTTTTTCCTCATTGTAGTCCCATCTCCATTCCTTACCATCCACTGTAATTTTGTTGTACCCAATTTTCACTGTTTTTCCGTTATCTCTCATCTCCCTTGGTTTGTCTCTCAGAGGTTCCATTTTTTCTGTCTCTTTTTTTGTAAAGTTCTCTGTTATCCATATTTACTTGGGTTCAACATTCTTTAGTTTGTTCCTATTTCGTATAATGTCTGTTTTTTCTTCTCCGTTTCCTAGTTCTATTAAGCATGTTCTAATTCCAATCTTACATGCTCTTTTAATATTAATATTTGCTCCTAAATGCTTCCCAATCATATTTAATGCTCTTCCTTTCAGTGCTGCTAAATCGTCATTTCGCTATTTCTAACCCACTAACAATTAAATTATGTTTCCTTTTGACTTTATCCATTATTTCTCTTGTTCGTTGGAGTTCTTTTATATCTTCTGTTACCTTTTTATTTTCTTTTTTAATTAATTCATCCTCTTCTATCAAGTCTTGTCGTTCCTTAGTCCATTAATTTTTAATTTTTTTGATTTGTAGTTTTATATTATTTATTTCTTCATTATTTTGTTTTATCTCTGCTTTTAGTTCTTTTATATTACTTCTAGTCTCCTTATTTTTTTCCTTCATTTCTGTTTTTAAGTTATTTATTTCTGTTTTAATCTCCTGCTTCAGTTTTGCTAATATTTTCTTTGTTTCATCCATTTCTTGTTTTTCTTTGTCGTCTTTTGTGGTGGTGTTCTTATTGTTGACTTACTTTTCTTAAATGCTTCCTTTACGTCAAGCAAATTATCATGCTTCCGTTTGCTCCTTTTATTCTTCATTCGAGTGAGACTATACCCGTAACCTTATTTTATTTAAAGTTGGCGTCAGGCAGTGCCTTCCACCTTGACCGTTGGGAGAAAACACTACCTACCAACTTTAATTTAACTTATCTTCCACCTGATTAAATTTTCCAAAGCCGTCCCTGACTTTTATGTTTAATTTTTTAATTTTGCTAAATGGCTGGTCTTAAGAGGGAACAGTAGCGATCAACACATAGCAAAAACGCGTTCCAAGATTGCGGCTGTAATTTTGAATATTTTTTAGAGATATTTGGCACACGTATTCGTAATATAATAGAAAATGGCGGTACAGAACTAAATTTGAAAAATATCTTATTATGTGGAAATTACTCTGCAATTGAATGCAATATTAAAAAAAACGAGTCTGTACCGCTATTAAGAAGAACAAAAAAATATACTTTCTTTAAATAAACTTTTTTATCCGATACCTAGATTTTGTGTCATTTTGGAACTACTAAAATTTTTTATTTCATTAGTAGTTCCAAAATGACACAAAATCTAGGCATCAGATAAAAAAGTTTATTTAAAGAAAGTTTATTTTTTTGTTCTTCTTAATGGCGGTAGAGGCTCGTTTTTTTAATATTTTATTTAATTACAAAGTAATTTCCATATACTAATATATTTTTCAAATTGGGCTCTCTACCGCCATTCTCCATTATATTAAGAATACGTGTGGCAAATATCTCGAAAAATATTCAAAATGACAGCCGCAATCTTGGAACGCGTTTTTGCTACCTGTTGATCGCTACTGTTTGCTCTTAATCTATTTTCGACAAGTTTTTTGTTTGTCGTTTATTTTAATTAGTTTTTGATTATATGCTTAAATATTAGGTATAGTACTGGATTTTTGTTAGGTATTTTTATTAGGTGCCATATTTTGATTTTATGAATATTAACATATGCATGCATTACCTTACAATTTTTTAAAGGCTTTTGTGTTGTGTCTTACACTGCACTTTCCTTTAACAATTTATCTTATTTTTAATATTTGATTATTTGTTTATACCACTTAATTTTTGATTTTTATGAGAGCTAAATTTTTCACGTTGTTCACTTTCGATTTCCAGGACCATGTGACTTAAGAAGGTATTTGACAGGGCAAATTAAAAAACGTTACTCACTTATTGTACGCAAGAGAGAGAGAGAGAGAGAGAGATATCTCTAGGAGTAATACAAACTACTGAAAATATCTATCAGAAAAACACCATAAAAGTAAAAGTAGAAGAAGAACTAACTGACTCATTTGAAGTTAGCAATGGGAAGACAGGGAGATTCCCTGATTCCGTTATTTTTCAACCTCATTATGGATGAAATAATATAAAAAAAAATAAGAACTAAAAAGGGATACCAATTGGTAAAAAAGTTTCAAATAAGAGAAATTCAAGTTAGTGACATTTTAAAGCTAAAGTGGGATTTAAAAAAGTGGTATAGTGAAAGTGGAAATGTTCAACAAAAAAAGAGGAATAAAACTGAAGGTGTCATCGATACTACGAGTATAGTGTATATACAAGGCGAAAACGGCGGGTTCGTTGGGAAAAATATTCCCATGAGATTTTTTTGCATAATTACATTCGTGAGACATCCCAGAATAAGGTTCAAGAAGTCGCCCACGTGAAAAGTGGGCAAAATTTTATTTAAAAATTTTATTTTATTCAAATTGCAAAAAACAATATTTTTGGCCCGGACAATTTTTTTATAGGTTTTTTGGACCATTCTGGATAAAAAAGGTCTCTTATAGTTTTTCTCTAAAGTTGATCGTTTTCAAGTTATAAGCAATTTAAAATTGAAAAAAACGAAAAATGGCGATTTTCAAGGCTTAATAACTGGGTTAAAAGTTATTATTATGAAAGTCAGAAAGTGACTAAATCAAAGTTTAATGCCCCCCCTACAAGATCCCGCAGAAATTTTTGTCATTATTTTATTACTAAGCTGTTATTTTTAAGTAACAATATTGAGCGCCATGCACGTGGTAGGCGGCCGTAAATGTGAGTGCAAGTAAGATGCACAATTGGACTGCCGCGCCGGAGTGGCATCTCTCTCGCACTCCGCATTTACGGCCGGCTACCACGTGCATTGCGCTCAATATTATTACTTAAAAATAACAGCTTAGTAATAAAATACTGACAAAAATTTCTTCGGGATCTTGTAGGGGGGGGGGCATTAAACTTGGATTTTGTCACTTTCTGACTTTCATAATAATAACTTTTAACCGAGTTATTAAGCCTTGAAAATCGCCATTTTTCGTTTTTTTCAATTTTAAATTGCTTATAATTCGAAAACGATAAATTTTAGAGAAACATTATAAGAGACCTTTTTTATCCCGAATGGTCCAAAAAAACCTACAAAAAAATTGCCCGGGCCAAAAATATTGATTTTGCAATTTGAATAAAAAAAAATGGTAAAAAAAATTTGGCCCACTTTTCACGTTGGCGACTTCTTGAATCTTATTCTAGGATGTCTCACGAAGGTAATTATGCAAAAAAATCTCATGGGAATATTTTTCCTAACGAACCCGCCGTTTTCGACTTGTCTAGTACGATTGGTTTTGTAAATAGTGATGAGAGAATATTCCATTATCTGGACCGATAATAAAACAAAGAGTTTTAGAGGCGGCTAAAGAACTCAATTTGAATTTTAAAGCTTCATCTGGTTGGCTTGACAAGTTTTGCTTAAGACATAACATTTTTAGAGCAATTTCTGGAGAAGCTGCAAATGTTAGCCTTGACGACATTTCAGAGTGGCAAAGAAAATTGCCAAATTTATTAAGTGGCTGTTTACCTGAAGATATTTATAACGCTGACGAGACTGGTCTGTATTATCGAGCCTTAGCAAGTAAATCTTTTATATTTCGTAATGATAGCTGCATTAGGGGTTAATCTGCTAAGGAAGGCTGACCGTATTATTGTGTGCAAATTTAAATGCGGAAAAATAAAAACCTTTGCTGATTGGTAAAATTAAAAATCCTCGATGTTTTAAAAATTTTCATGTTGATAAACAAGTCGACTGTTACTACAACAAAAAGACCTGGATGACCAGAGATATCATAACAGATTGGCTGCACAAATTTGACAGAGAAACACAACGCCAAAAAAGAAAAATTTTCATCTTGACAACGCAACAACCCATCAGGATATTCAGTTATTTAACATATCGATAATATTTTTGCCACCTAATACTACATCACATTGTCAACCGTTAGACCAAGGAATAATTAAAAACTTGTATTAAATCCCTGTATAGAAAGTTTTTGATGAGAAGAATGTTATCATCTATAGAATGTTGTTTATTAACGGCTGAACTGGAGACGTCCATAATGAATATTAATCCCTTAAATTGGATTGTGGCAGCATGGAGAGATGTTTCAACCAAAAGAATTGAAAAGTGTTTCATTAGGTGCGGTTAAAAAAAAAACGATAATAATGAAGCAGAAATTGTGGAAAATCTGGAGTTACAAGACCTGGAAGAGGTTTTGCCATTGTAAACCTTTTGCAAAAGGCAAGGAGATGAAATTTCTTTGAACTACATAGAGATTGATGCAGCTCTATTGACGGAAAATCCTGAAGTAAACTTAGCTAGTTGTGTCAGTGATTTTAAAGAAAACGAACAGATGTCCAATGTTTCCGACAATGAGAGTGACGATGCACTAGAACTTACTACAAATGTAAATAATTTAAATGATGCTTACCTAAAATTAACAGATTTATGCCTGGTTGCACCAACAGATCTTAGGCCTAAGACGTGCCTAGAGCTCCGATTACGAAACATACGCGTTGCTCCATTGAGTCTCAGGTCAATTTTCAGCTTGGCACAATGAATTGTATCTTAAGCTTATCAGTTAAACGTTTTAAGATAGACGAGCCCTATTTATAAGCTGAGCTGGGATAAGCTGGAGCTTAAGACTTGTTAGTGCAACCACGCATTAGAATAATTTTTATAATATAATGGTAATGCAAGAGTACGTCAGGAAATATCTGATACAATAATTTTTAACGTTGAGTCAGAAATTGTGAAAAATATTGTTCAAAACAAAAAACAAACCAACATTGATGATTTATTAAAGAAGTATAGACAAGGAAGGATCTGTTTTTAGGTGGATGTGAGAGGTGGCATTCGGATTTTTGCGGATAAAGTTAGGTAATAACTTCGTTAATAATAATTGCTTATGCTCCTTCTCAAATATATGCCCGGAACATTAATAAAAAAAAATAAAATATTTAAAAATTTCAAAAAATTTAGTTTTTTTTTTCTATTTTCTTTGCTTATAACTTTAAAACGATTCATTTTGGAAAAAAGTCTTATTAAACCAGGGCTTATCTGTAAAAATATTAGCACATTTGGACGTTGAGAGGTGACTAAAATTCTTTTGCAGAAATTGCTTGAAAATAAATTAAATAATAATATTTGAGTTATCCCCCCTCTCAAAAACGTCCGGAACATTGTTTAAATAATCAAAATGTCAAAAAATGAAGGAAAAATTCGATTTTTTTTTTGGTTTTTTGATTATAACTTATAAAGTATTCATTTCCGAGAAAAGTTGTACTAACATAAAAGTTGCATAATTAGATTTCCTACAATATAGAATTGGTTAAGTATTTAAAAAATAGTCACCCTTGTTGCAAAATAGCAATAATTGCGAAAAAAACATACAAAAACAAGTATTCGCATTTTACGTTTTTTCACCATTTATGCTACACTTAGGATCTTCATGTTTCACCCAAAAAAACTTTAAGATACAGTAAAATAATACTGTAAATTTCATTAAGATAGGTTCAATAGATTTTGCAAAATAAATTTTGAAATCCAGCTTTCGCAAAAAAAATTCATTTTTTCAAAATGTTGCAGGACTGAAAATAAAGCAGATAACAAGTTAAACTTTTTTTGCGTATAGAAGTGTAATGTACCTTTCATTTGTAATTTTGCAAAATTAAAATCGATTAACTACCACGGCGTCAGGAATTTTTTTAAATAAACATTCATTATTAGTGCTACGCGCAGGACAGCGGATAGGTTGCTCTTATTGGGCATTCCAATGACCTTTGATAATGATTGATACATTTTAATTTTTATTACATTTCGGTATAAATAAATAAATTTGTTTATTGCAAAATAAAAACACATACTCTATCCTTTGAAATAACACTTTTATTAGCAAAAACTTTATTGTTTATATATTTTAACTTAGAGAATAAAAGTTTATTATTTTTAAACATATGCAATTGTTTAAACAATATTTCACAAACAATAATAAAATTAGTTTGATTTTTGTGGAATTAAAATATTAAAATACAACAAAATATAGACTAAGAAAATAATATATTAGATAAAGATTAGAAGAAATTTTGGTGGAAATCAACTTGTGTGAATCGAACACCGCTGTCCTGCGCGTGGCACCAAAAATGAATGTTTATTTAAAAAATTTCCTGATGCCGTGGTAATTAATCGATTTTAACTTTGAAAATTGCAAATGAAAGGTACAGTACACTTCTATAAGCAAAAAAAATTTCAACTTGCTATCTGCTTTATTTTCAGTCCTGTAACATTTTGAAAAAATGAAGTTTTTTTGCGAAAGCTAGATTGCAAAATGTATTTTGCAAAATCGATTGAACCGATCTTAATAAAATTTACAGTATTGTTTTACTGTATCATAAAATTTTTCTGGGTAAAATATGAACGTACTAGGTATAGCATAAATGGGTGAAAATCGTAAAATGCGAATACTTGTTTTTATATTGTTTTTTCGCAATTATTGCTATTTTTCAACAAGGGCGACTATTTTTAAAATTTTTTACCAATTCGATATTGTAGGAAATTTAATTACGCAACTTTTATGTCAGTAAAACTTTTCTTGGAAATGAATACTTTTACAGTTATAATCAAAAAACAAAAAAAATCGAATTTTTCCTTAATTTTTTGACATTTTGATTATTTAAACAATGTTCCGGACCTTTTTAAGAGGGAGGATTACTCAAATATTATTATTTGAATTATTTTCAAGCAATTTCTGCAAAAAAATTTAAGTCACCTCTCAACGTCCATCTCAAAACAGATGCGCCCTGGACTATATAGGAATAAAACAAAGATAATTAAATTTTCTATCAGATACGATTGGTAAAAATATCTTAATTTAACGCCCTTGCTGCAAAATAACAATAAATATAAAATAAAGGGGCAAAACAAGCCTGTCTTTATTCAATGTTTTTCCATTACTTAGGTTACACATGGAACCTTCCTAATTCGCTTAAAAAATTTTTGTAGTGTGCTAAGCTAAAATTGTCCACCAAATTTCATTAAAATTTACTTACTAGATTTTGCATAATAAATTTGCAATCTAAACTTTTTTAAAAAATTAAAATTTTTTAAAATCTTGCACAACAGAAACTAGAAAATACAAAGATTTGTCAATTTTTTTACATACAAAGAAGCACTCCACCTATCTAATGCACTTTACAAAATTTAAATCGGATTATTTAAGCAGCCTCAGCGATGTTTTAAAGTTATAAACAAGTTTTTGGCTTATAAACAAATTAGACAGGGGGATTGCTTTAGTCCTTTAACCTTGTTCAACCTGATCATGGACGAAATAATAAAAGAAAGTAAGAACTAAAAAAGGATACCAAATGGGAGAAAAACAACTTAAAATAATCTGCTATGCGGACGATGACCAATCTCTCAAAGTGAAGATGATTTACAACGTATGCTGCACCAATTCAACATAATTGCCAGAAAATTTAACATGTTAATTTCCTCAAAAAAGACAAAATGCATGGTTATAACAGCGGATCCAATAAGATGTAAATTGGAGCTGGAAGGTCAGATAATAGAACAAGTGATGGAGTTTAAATATCAAGGCATCACACTATCTAGCTAAGGAAGGCTCGAAACAGAAGTGGAAGATCAAGTGAATAGAGCAAACAGAGCCGTAGGTTGCCTGAATGACACAATATGGAGAAATAAAAATATCGGAAAAGAAATGAAAGGCAGAATTTACAGAACAGTCATCAGACCAATAATGACATACGCGGCAGAAACACGACCCGATACAGAGAGGACAAAAAGATTGCTCGAAACAGCGGAGATGAAAACCCTTCGAAAAATCGATGGTAAGACTCTATGGGACAAAGCTAGAAGTACAGATATATGACGGAGATGCAAGGTGGATAACATTAATAACTGGGTAAGAAACAGAAGAATAGAATGAAATGACCACATAAGCCGAATGACAACAAATAGGGTAGTCAGGACAGTGAGAGACGGTTCCCCAATAGGAAGACGATTAGTGGGAAGACCACGAATACGATGGATCGACAACTTAGAGGCACATTGAAAAAACAGACAGAGTCATGTCTATACAAAAAGAAGAAGAAGACGAAGATAAACAAATTAGTGCTGTGTCCAGGAGGGGGTGATACGGACTCCTTTATTTAGATGGACTTACCCAAGTTTCTTTATGTATTTTGACCCGTAGAACACGAATTTTTTGGGTAACAGTTGATCCGGATGTCGATAAGATTGTTATAAACAAAGAACTTGAAGAATTACATAACATCTATTTTTCGCAAATTAAAACATTTTTTTGTATTTCTTGGATAATTCTAAGCAAAAAATGTTCTCACAAGTTTTTTCGTAGGATGCATAGTCTTCGAGATAAACGCAGTGGAACATTAAAAAAATCGAAAAATTGCAATTTTTCAACGAGAATAACTTTTGATTAAAAAATAAAATAGCAATTCTGCTGACAGCATTTGAAAGTTTAAGTCAAATTATACCGGCTTTAATTATTTGCAATGCTAAAAATTATTTTTTTTTGTATTATTAAACAAAGCTATTTGCTTATAAGCCAAAAATTGTTTATAATTTTAAAACATTGCTGAGGCCCCTTAAATAATCCGATTTTGATTCTGTAAAGTGTATTAGATTGGTAGAGCACCTCTTTATATGTAAAACAATTAGCCAACTTCTTAATGGTCTACTTTTTTTTCAGAAAGATTTTAAAAAATTTGAACTTTTTTAAAAGCATTTATATTGCAACTTTATTATGCAAAATCTATCAAGTCGATTTTAATGAAATTTGGTAGACCATTTATGTAAGTTATAAGAATTTTCTAAGCGAATGACTTAGGTACTAAGTGCCACCAAAGTGGTTAAGAGACACTGAATAACAACAGGCGTATTTTGCCCCCTTATTTTGTATTTATTGCTATATTGCAGAAAAGGTAATACCTAAGACATTTTTGACCAGTCGTATATCATACAAAATTCAATTGTCTTTATTTTATTTCTATACGACTTTGTTCCAAAACGAATCATTTTAAAGTTATAAGCAAAGAAAGCAGAAAAAAATCGATGTTTTTCGAAATTTTTAAATATTTTAATTTTTTTATTAATGTTCCGGGCATATTTGAGAAGAAGCATAAGTCAATTATTATTACTGAAGGTGTTACCTAACTTTATCTGCAAAAATCCGAATCCCACCTCTCACATCCAAAAATACACCTTTTTTTAAAGATTGGTTCGTGTCTAGTAGGACCTACTTTATTACAGTAGATTTTATTTGTTTTATTTGTGTATACGTTTATGCAAAAACACGAAAATGTATATTTAAAGATCAAGCAAATCGAACCCATTTTTTATTTGAATTGATTAAGCGATAACTCTACACAACGGACAATTATTTTTCCCCGTTGATGTCCGCTATGGAGAAGTTTCACTGTACATGTATATGAAACAAATACGCCACATTTTTCTCATTCCTACATTAAAATGTTAAGCGAAATGTATAATGTATGTCACATTTTTAAAACAAAGCCCCATTGTCTGTCAAATCCATAGGATATATCTTATGCTTATCCTTTTACAGTAAACATCATAACATGAAATATTCTGACAACTTCATTAACGAAAATTACGATCTTGTTTATTTTAAGTATGATCTTACTCTCGAACAACCCTTTGATTGTGTTTTATTTATTGTTTACGTTTGCCATTATTTCTTACTGCCGGTTAGTACTTTGCAATGTTTATCATATCTTATGTTTTTCCTTTATATAGATTTAAATATATGAAACTTAATAAACCAAAGACTTCATAGTACATAATTTGTAATAATGATAGTGTTATTAATAGGATCATAGTCTGTAGATACTGTTTTTAGAATCACTGAGAGTTGTGAAAAAAAGAGGGGTGAAGGTCAAACTACAAAAACCGAAGTTAGGAAAACAACAAAGATCACAAAATTTTCCCTTCCCATACATCAACCACCAACAGCTTGAATACGTAAACCAATACAAATATTTTGGCTGCTGGTTCAACAATCAACTTGATTATAAACAAGAAGTAAGAGCGAGAATAGACGTATCTCGACAAGGCTTTATCAAAATGAAAATCCTATTTTGTAATAGTATCATTAATATCAGCCTTAGATGTCGTTTTCTGCATTGTTACGTATGGTCAATACTTTTGTATGGAACGGAGGCCTGGACGCTCTACATAACGCTGATGAATTAGTTAGAAGCCTTTGAACTGTGGCTTTGTAGAAGAATCTTGAAAATACCTTGGACAACCCACACCACGAACGAAAATGTTCTGAGGAGAATAGGTACAGATAGGGAACTGCTAAAGATCAGAGATAAAGTTAGAAATGTTAGTTACCTGGGACACATAATAAGAAACTATATAGAATTACCGCCTCGCGCAACTTATCATCCAGGAGAAGTTATAAGGATAACGAGGCCCCGGTAAGTGTCATATTTCATGGCTTAAAAATATTAGCTTTGATTCAATATATTTGTTTAGAGGCGCATTGGACTGAGACATATGTGGCAGGATAGTCGCTGACCTCCAATAAAGGAGAAAGAAACACAAGAAGAAGAAGATAGTGTAATTAAATCTATATGAAACTCCAAAAGGTCGACATTGACCTTCGCCCTTCTGTTTTGGTGCTTGCTGATGACCATCGTTTCTGTCTTCATTGTACTCAATCTTATTCCAAATTCTATACAGGCTGTTGTTACTCGGTGCGTTAGGCGTTGCAGTACTTCAGCATTATCTGCCAGAATGACCGTGTCATCAGCGTACCGCAGGTTTATTATACATTGTCCGTTTATAATTACACCATCAGAGGTGTCTTCCAAAGGTTTATTAACCTTTAACTACCCGCGCATTAAGTTATAACGTAACTACACGCGTGACGTACTTTATACGCCACAAGAAAATAAACTTAAAAACAGGGGATTTGTTTATTTAAAAAAAAAAAAAAAACATAATACATCGAGTCCTGATAGCTCAGTGCTAGAACGTTAGGCCGGAGATCTACTGGTTCTGAGTTCAAATCCTACCTCTCGCTTACCTTTTTTTAATTTTTTTAATACATAATTAAAAGTTAATATACTTAAAATTCATACTTTATAAGTTAATTATTATATATGCCATTTTAAATAACCGTGGTATTATAAAAAGTACTTTTTTATACTAGTGTAATGTTTGGAATTATAATTTGGACCTCGGAGTTTAAACTACACTATATATTATTTCGAGTAACTGTGTTTAGCGTGTGCTTGCAACAAAGTTAAGAGCACTTAGGATGTTGATAAAAATCTGATATATCTCATAATTGGTTGAAAGACCATATTACAACGACAGAAACCGCAGCCGGCTGCGTTAATAAAATAATGCAGTGTTGGTTCTTGTTATTTCGCCGCGGCTTTATACAAAAGATGACGCTACTAGTTTACTCGGTTGATGTTTACTTTTAATAGATGGCGTTACTTTATATGTCATATTAATTTCATATTTTATTTGTGAAAACTATTGAATATTATTAAAACCTTTTTATATACTTGGCTTGGTTGGTGTCACGGACTTCGCAAATTTTGTAATCCATTTTAAAAATAGTTCTAGGCTACCTAGGCACCTGAAAATTTCAGAAAAGCTAAGAACTAGCTAACAATGCAATATTTAACTGCTATTATACAGGGTGATTAATTAGTGGGGTAAAGCTCCGTAGATCCGTTATAGTAATGTATAGCGATAAAACTTAATATCAAAAATTGTAGCGAAAAATAAGCAAAAGGCAATGGTTTATTGAAGTCATATTATTTTACTTATTGTCAAAATTTTCGTAAATGATTGATATTGCTAATTTTCTTTATATTGAATACAGGGTGAGTCAAAGTGCAAGTAAATTATTTTCTCAGTAATTTTAAATAGAACACCCTGTATTTTATATCATCGAAAAGTACCATTACCATACTTTAATTTTTATATACCCAACATTGCCTATGTGTAAATTTATTAGTTTTCGAGATATTTTCATTTTTCAGAGCAAAATTATGAATAAATACGGGTCTAAATCTTTCCAAATTTTTAAGTAAGCCATGACTGAATTGTCTAAAACTGACAATTTACGATTACGGATTATCAATCTATAATCAAAGTTACAATTTTTGTTATTAACTTTTATTACTATCTATTACTATAACAAATCTACAGAGCTTTACCCCACTAACCAATCGCACTGTATGGATAAATCGATTTTTTTAAATTTCAAACTATTTTAAAAATGTGACTAATGCAATGATATTTTAAATTACGTTAATAAATCGATATCTGCTACATAAAACTTGATGGTGGCTCAGTGGCATTAGACTGCAGATCGAGAGGTACCGAGTTGGAACCCGGCTGTTGCGTATCTTTTTTTAATTGCTTTAATAAATAATTAAAAGTTTATATACTTAAAATTATATATACTATTAAACAACCGTGGTATTACAAAAAGTACTATTTTATACTAGTGTAATTTTTGGAATCATAATTATAAATAACAAAATACACCTACTAAAAATTCATATTTTCTAAGTTAATTATTCCTTCCAAACATGCTGTGCCATATAATATACAATAACAAAACCGTGATATTATAAAAAGTACTTTTTTATTACAGTGTATTTTTGGAATTTTAAGCATTTTATATCGCTAAATTATTTTATATTCTCTCCTATAAATAATAAAAAGGTTTTCTATAAAAAAAGTTCTTTTTATAAAAGTGTAATTATTTTAATATAATTTTTCATTTCCAACAATCGTTTTTCCGATTATATCGCCATCTATCCATAATTAGAAAAAATTTTTTTTTTTTTTTTTTATTTTACAAAATAGTCGCATCAACCTCGGAGGTTATTAGCGACATATACATATACATAAGGTAATTTATTTACAGATGTTAGATTTTGTTAAATACATTGATATCTTTAAGGAATTTTACCAAGTGTTCAATTTTACAATTTTCTCCTAAGATTTCACTTGTTGATCCGATGATGTGGTTGTTCTGTCTCTGCAACTGGTATTTTGGACACTCTGCAAGTACATGCTTAACACTTAGTGGGATATTACAGTTTTCACATAAAGTGGGATTAGTGTGACCAATTATGTGTCCGTGGGTAAGTCGGGTATGTCCTAGACGAAGGCGAGTAACAATGTCATGGTGAGTTCTGTTGTGAATTTGAGATTTCCACGGTTTTACAAACGTTTTCACTTCGCGAAATTTTGAAGTTGAACTGTCCCACTGGTTTTGCCACAGATTTTTGACTTTCACTTTAATAAATGATTTTAAATCATTAAGAACTACATCTCTCACTTCACTCGCGGTTTCACTGTCCCTGGCTTGTTGGGCTGTCCGATCCGCCGCTTCATTTCCTTGGAGGCCAATGTGTGAAGGAACCCATAGGAATTGTACAATATGGTTGTTGTTTTGAATGGTAGCTATTTCTTTTTTAATTAGGAGAGCAATTGGATGCTTCGTGTACAGTTGGTTAATGGTATGGATGGAACTGAGGGAATCGGTAATTATAAGAGCATTGGATATATTACTGGAGTTAATATGAACGAGAGATTGATAGATGGCGTATAGCTCGCCAGTATGTATACAGCTTAAGGATGGTAGTTTATACTCAAGTGTACTATTTGGAGTAATGACAGCTGCCCCAACTCCAGTAGATGTTTTAGAAGCGTCTGTATATATATGATAGGATTTAGAAAATTTTGTTAGTTTGTTGAATGTTATAGTTATAATTATTGAATGTTCAGCTCCTGGGATAATTCAGTCGATGTATCCGTGTCAGGTTCTTCATCCTCGTAGTTGTCTTTTGTGAGCTGTCTCGTAATTTTTTTGTTAAGCTTTGTACATTTCAATTTTAATGAGCGTTCGGATGTATATGAATGAATTTTGGTTATGAGTTTTTTAAATCCTAGAATGTCTACTGTATATTTATTTACAACGCTGATAACATCTTTTGTTCCATGAGCGTTTTCAAATAAATCAACTGTTTCCTCAAAAGTTAATATTTGCTTTTCGGAATTGAATAATTCTTTAATTGGTTGCATTAGCGTTTCTAATGGTATTGTTGATATTTTTGTTTTTATTCTTTTTTGTTTCTGAGTTGGCTTTGAAAATACATCGTCACTAGCTGATGTCTCAATCGGGGGTGATATTGCTTCAGATACAGTTCGTTTGGAGGATGATTTAGATGTATTTTCTTCGTTGGATACGCTAAATTCTTTTGGTGCTGGATTCTCTTTATTTTCATTAACCGAGCAAGAATTATTGCTTAGACTGGAAGATGAAGGCTGGTTAGTTATGACTATGTGAGGTGAGGGGGCTGATGAGGTGGATATATTTGGTTTAGATATCACTGGCATTGTATTATCTGTAGTTGATGTATCAAGAGGTGTTAGGTTGGTTGTAGATAATATTTTTGTTAGTGGCGTTGAATTATTTGATATGTTTGTAGAAGTGCATGTTGTTGAAGGTGTAATAGCAGTCGTTTCTGTTGAAGTTACTGTACTAGGTTCGTTTCTGTTTGAAAGTGTAGCAGTTGGGACAGCTGTTTCTGAGTGATTTACATTTACTGAGCAACTACTGGAAATATGGCCATGTTGTTTGCAAATGAAACATAAGTTGTCTAATGTCAAAAAAATTCGATTTGTAGTATCTTCATGAGTTATTAAAATGGTATCGGGAATTGGACCTGTGGGTGGAGATACGTAAATATGTCGACGGAAACTGAGTACATGTTTGTATTCAGGATTGTTGGTTCCTATTCGCAAAAATGACATTGATGAAGTTGGTTTTAGCCCTAAGAGCAGTAGTTCGTTTTCTATTACCTTATGCGGGATAGTGGGAGAAACATTGGATATTAGGAGTCTTTCACTTGGAGTAATTAGTCTACGGACTTGAATTTGTGTATTGTTTACAGTGATGAAACCTCTACTGTTTGAAAAAAATTCATCTACGACTTGTTTGGTTGAGAAATAGATACAGATACGATTGTTGGTGATTCTTGATGAAAAAATAATGTGTTTTGGACTAACTAAAGCTCCTACCGCTAACAAGTATTCTTCTAATTTAACATCGTTGAGAGAATTAAAAACTACTGCTTGTAGCTTGGATGGATAGATTGTTTCTTTTTGTCTACTAGCTGCAGCAGAGTAAGATAAAGGTTTTTGTGATGTGGATTGCGATAATGATTCATCGCTATTATTAGTGACGTCGAATTCCATTTCTCAACACCATTTGATTTTCCTAAGTACGGACCTGTTCCGCTTCGGATTTTGGTAATTGTCTTTAAAGACAAAAAATTGGTGTCGATCAATGACTGGTGTTGTTTATTGACGGTTTTATAAAATTCTTTGGTTATGAAATACTTATTAATAGAAAAATATGTACTCACAGAAAATGTTTTTCTATACACACTTAACTAACACTATTATACTTGATGTTAACGTAGTGTAAGAATACTATGATTGGTTTTTGTAAGTTAAATTTACTATTTGTCAGGATCGATCAAAAAGCATGTGTGCTTATTCGATATCAGTGCCGGACTCCCAATTAGAAAAAAAAATATATCGAATAAATGTTTGCTTATTTTTACGTAAATAATCCAAATCTGCAATAAAAATTGGGGGCTCCTATTTAAGAAAGATTTTTAAGTAACTCGTCACCCCACCTTCGTGGGGGGTCGTGTTTGGTGCCATTCGATGGATTTTAAAAAAATATTCAATAAGGTAAGGTCGCCAATTAAGGCCACCTTAACGTTTAAATATCTGTAATATTTTATTCAGGAACAATATGGGGGAAAACTCTTGTTACGTATTGCCTAACGTTTTTGCAATCGAATTTCAGGATAAAATACTTACTAAATAAATAAAGAAATATAAAATTTTAACATTGAATAAATCTGGAATATTTGGCCTTGTTAGGAACTGGTAGTTTAATAAGGCCAATTTCATTTTTTACGCAAATTGAGGTGGGTAATAAATTTTAAACCTAAGAATTAAAGAACAAATACAAAATTTAGTGAAAGAAACTTTTATTCATATTAAAAACAAAAATTTGTCAATACATTAAGCACACATATCGCTCATTTACACACATCTAGGACAATTGGCTTTATTAGGACACTGTCTACTTTTTTTATTTAACACAAAAACAAATAAAAAAAAGCAATATAGAGAGTTCCTTAAAAAGTATTAATTTACTATCGCTTTACAAAGAAACAATAATTGGCTTATATTCATTAAGTACCATTTTAGTAATTTTATAACTTACCTAAAATTTATAAACGAACTTCCGCACCGTAACAAACACGTGTCTAGTCTATTTGGCGCTGCTATGTGATACTACCGACTGAATGGCGTAAACGATTTTGACTGAGAAAGACATTTACGGTGACCTCTAATATATAATATCTATATTTAAGAAAATATTTGCAATTGGCCTAATTAAGACACTGGCCTTATTTGGCGACACTACCTTACGTGTATTTTGCAATTTTTCGATTTGATATTCATTTCGCGAAATATCGCGGGTTTCATATTTAAAATTTAAAATTTACCCCCCACACCTCTCCGTGGGGGTCGTGTTTGGTATCATTCGATAGATTTTTGAAAAATGTTGAAAACTTTTTTTTTAGTTTTTCGATCTGACGTTCTTTTCGCGAAATATTCGCTTTTTTTTGTGAAACCTTGTGACACTTAATTCCTTACGCCCCGCTCAAATCGTCAGATTTTTTAATTATACACTCTTTTTCATGTACTTAACTTACTTATCTTAATCTGACGATTTGGAGTTTTTCTATGGATATATTTTTTTTCGGGTCTCCCTTAACGAACTCCCCTGTATTGAGAGCCAATATATGGTAGAGGTACATTTACATGGTACAAGGTTTCACCCCATGTTATAATTTGACGCGCTCGAATAACTGCAAAAATCCCTGCTTGAGCTCCCCTACCATAATTACACTTTTTAGTATGGTATTGTATTATGAGCTGTTTGTTCGCTTTAGATATTGTCTGGTCCCACAGAATGCCGTTCATCATGGATATGGCTTTTCTACCCTGTATGTTTCTATCTTTTATAGCAGCATGGAGTGTTCCATCTTGAGGTATGTTCATGCCCAGTTACTTGTATTCATCGCAGTGTTTAATTTCTACCCCGTCGTCTAATGTAATGGACCGCTTTGTCGCTCCAATACACGTGGCTTCAGTTTTCTTAATGTTGACTTCGAAATCTCATTTGTTATATTCTTCTATTAGCTTCCACGTCATGTAACTCAAGTCGTCATGATCCTTCTTCTTTTTTAATTACCGTGCCCAAATTTTAGGCGTGGGTAGTTTCTATGACAATTTGCCGATATCGTTCTCGATCTTGTGCGGCATGTACTAGTTGATCTGCTGATAAGTCATTCCGTTGCCGAAGGTTTCGGAGCCATGAATATTTCTCCCTACCAATTCCTCTTTTTCCGTTGAGTTTTAACTGAAGCATCCTGTATATGTTAACTCTCATTAATATACTTAATATATTACACTACAAGACTAATGGTTCATTTTATTCATTATAAAATACACACAGCGGCAAAATCAAAGGAACACCTTAAAAATGGGACACGTTTGATGTCTCGAATCTCCTAAACTAGTTGTCCGATTTGAGTGATTTTTTGGTGTGTTGGAGCCTTATTATTTAAGAATACCGGTATGATAATATTGTTGCTAGACAGGTAAATGTCATTTTATACTGGGTGTAACAATCATACTGAGTTTTTCTTTAAAATTCCGAACACCCTGTGGAATATTTTAGCCTATATAAAATATTGAAATTAAAACTTTATTGTAGCCTTAAGCTTTCTCAACATTTTCATTTTTGATTCATTTGGTTGTGTTGGATAATAAAAAAGTTAAATACTTTAACAACTAGCCATATTCTTCATTAATACAGGGTGTACCTAAGTATATGCGACAAACTTTAAGGGGTAATTTTACATGAAAAAATAATAACAGTTTACTCTTTAAACTTATGTCAGCAAATGCTTCGTTTTTGAGATACGATTTTTTTCTTGCAAACTGACGATTTATTTATTGCTCTAAAACCGGTTAAGATATGCAAATGAAATTTGATAGGTTTTAAGGGGTGTTTATTGCGCATTTTTTGACATACAAGTAAGAATTTTATATTCATCATTGGCGTGCCTACGAGATATATCTAAAATGTTTATACCCAAATGCACGCCAATGGTGAATATAAAATTCTTAATTGTATGCTAAAAAAGGCGCAATAACTACTTCTTAAAACCTATGTTTCATTTGCATATCACAACCGGTTATAGAGTAATAAATAAATCGTCAGTTTGCAAGAAAAAATTCAACATCCCGTATCCCGGAAACGAAGCATTTGCCGACATATGTTTATAAAGTAAACTGTCATTATTTTTTCATGCAGAATTACCCCTTAAAGTTTGTCGCACTTAGTTAAAAACACCTTGTATTGATGAAGAACATGGCTAGTTGTTAAAGCACCAAACTTTTTTATTATCCAAGATAAACAAATGAATAAAAAAACAAAATGTTAAGAAAACCTAAGGCTACAATTGAGTTTTAATTTCAATATTTTATATAGGCTAGAATATTCCACGGGGTGTTCCGAACTTTAAGGAAAAAACACAGTATGATTGTTACACCCGGTATAAAATGACGTTTACCTGTCTAGCAACAATATTATTACACCGATATTTTTAAATAATAAGGCTACAATATATTAAAAAAATTACTCAAATCGGACAACTGGTTTAGGAGATTCGAGACATCAAAAATAATCTATTTTTAAGGTGTTCCTTTAATTTTGCCGATGTGTGTATAATCTTATCGACAAAACTTTTTTTGGATATTTGTTTCTACATTACCAGACCAATTTTACCAGACAAAATTTAAATTCAGATTAGATGTAAATATCCTGTCACTGTTTTGTGATTTGAAACAAAGATGACATGTTATAATTCTTCAGCAAAACGACTTCAGTATAAGTATCTTCAGTAACAGTGAACACAAATTGCAGAAATGAGAATAATAGTGACAGGTTGTCCCGAGTTTGTACCTGTCAGGCGTTGTGGGCGATTCTCTCTTTGATTTTGTCGCTTGAAACGTTTAGCTCAGTTTGGTACGCGCAATGGTGGTCTTGTCGGATCTATCTCAACGCTTGTACTGTCCCCGCTGACATTTAAAAATCTTTGATTTGATACTAGTCTGGGTAAGTTATCAAAAAAATGACTATTTTTGGGAATAGTTGTTCAACAGTTATTTTGTTGCTGGGATCGCATTTTAATATTGCATATATTATTCATAGTA
The DNA here is from genome assembly GCF_917563875.1 of Diabrotica virgifera virgifera. Classification (NCBI taxonomy): domain Eukaryota; kingdom Metazoa; phylum Arthropoda; class Insecta; order Coleoptera; family Chrysomelidae; genus Diabrotica; species Diabrotica virgifera. The sequence continues at coordinate 46,084,758 of NC_065445.1, read as the reverse complement.
ATATTGGTATACAAGGTCCGCAGAAAGTGTGCTATTTTGTTAATAACAAATTAGTGCACCGAAATCTTCTTTTTTTCAATTATTACTCTGTAACTCAGAAGATTTGGTACCAAAAACGGTTCTATGACATCTCGTAACGCGACAGTTCGTAACCGGACAAATAGTAACGGACAATTCGTAACAGCGACAGTTCGTAACGGCGACACTTCGTAACGACGACAGTTCGTAACTATACAAATTCGTACCGGACAATTCGTAACGTCCAAATTGACTTATTCTGTTTATTTTTGTTAACGTGGAAATTAACTATTATTACAGTTATAAATGAAATTATGATTATCAATCTAGCGAATCAGTATAAGGATAAACATTTTTAAAACATTTCATATTTTGTGTTCCAGAATATAATAAAAGTATTTAAACCAAGTATTAAAAGCCATCCCTCTTATCAACTATAACCGTTGATTGAATACCCCAATAACGCTATAACCTATCGCAAAGTTTATTACAATAACAGGTAATTGTAATCTTTCTTTTACAAAATGTTTACTTAGAAAGTTGGGAATGTATAAAGACGGTTGTCGGCTTAAAGATTTCACGAATTACATCATTATTCCTTTGTCTAGGTATATGTAAATTTAAGGAACAACAATAGGGATAAATATTTAAAAATATTATTAAAAGTGTGTATGTATTTAAATATTTGTTTGTGTTTAAAGACTTTTACTATATTCTGAAACACGAAATATAAAATGCGTTAAACATGTTTATCCCGCTAATGATTCGTTAAATTGATAAACATAATTTCAATTATAACTGTAATAACAGTTAGTTTCCACATTAAGAAAAATAAACAGAATAATTCAATTTTGACGTTACGAATTGTCCGTTACGAATTTGTACAGTTACGAAGTGTCGCCGTTACGAAGTGTCGCTGTTACGAACTGTCGCTGTTACCACTTGTCCGGTTACGAATTGTCGCGTTACGAGATGTCTGGTCACGACCAAAAACACCCGAATAAAAATTCACCGTTATTTAATTCTGAATAGGGGTATTGTCTTTTCGACTCCATTCGACGAAAATTTGCCTCGGAGTTCCATCCTACTGCATGAATTTACTTAATATTTTCACTGTAAATAGGGAATCGCTCAAGAAACAAAGTCTACCCTATATCATATGACGCTTTTATTTAAAAACTGTTCTATATTTTTTTTAAACACAATACTTTTTTAGTTATTCGTGGTTGACAATTTGCCATTTTTATTAAAAATTGACACCGTTTCGGGCGGTTTTTTGCGAATACCTTAAAAATTATGCATCTAACGAAAAAAGCTATATAAAACATTTTTATAGCTTATGAAAAATCAAAGAGATTCATTTCTTCATAAACCTTCTAAGTCGTTGTAAAACAAAAAGGGATATGGTATAGTCCGTTCTTTAACGGTAAAATATTGCAAAACCTCTAAATTTTAAAGAGTGATTGACATGATTGACATGAAAATTGGCATACACATAGCTAACAAGTCAAAGAAAAAAAGTAATATTGTGCCGATATGTGCTTTTGCCCTGGGGGTGGTTTTGACCCCCTGTTGGGGTGAAAAAATATTCGTCCAAAGAAAGTCAGGAAATGGATAAACTGGATAATTTTAAGTAACTTTTGTTCTATAGAGTTTTTTCACTAAGTCAATACTTTTCGAGTTATTTGGCAGTGAATATGTTCATTTTTTCAACAAAATAACCACGCTTTTAGACGGTTTTTCGGAAATAACTCAAATAGTAAGTATTTTGTCGAAAAAAACATTCTAAGAAAAACTATAGCCTGTAAAAAATTTTAAAAAATGGTGTATACATCACGTCTCTACACCAAGTAGAAACAGAGTTATACCTAATGAAAAATAGGTTCATATTCGTCAAATTCTAAATGGAATACTTTAACGTGAAATAACCAAAAATGAAGCACATTTCGAGGAAAACTCATTACAACTTATTTAAAGTGTTTAAAAATATCTTCATTTTTGTTTTATAAAAAAAATTTCTAGCATGAAAAGTAAACAAGTTACGCTCAAAATAAAGTTAGTCCCTTTTGGTTTTGGTAAAAAAATCGAGAAAATCACCCCCTAATTAGTATCTTAAATGAACTTAATCGTTACGACCTCACAAGTTTCTTGACTCGTGTATATATTCTTTATATGATCTGTAAGATTCATCGGTTCAAAGTCCTTATTATTGAAAGGGCTGTAGTTAAAAGGGGTTGGACGAGTCATTGATCACGAATGTATGCAAATTTAGAAACACCAAATCTTAATCAATTTTTGTCTAACAGAAAAACAAAAACATACATGATATTCAAAAAAGCAAATCTGACTTTTTTTGTTCTTCGAGATTTTTGGTATCTGTAACAATTTTTAAGTTATTTTGAAAAAAAGCATATTTTTCAAAATTTAAATTTTTACTTACTTACTTAGTCCTAAGCCTTTCTACCTTTAGGTGTAAGGCTGGTGGAGTTGAGTTTGGCATTGTAGTCTCCATGCTTTCCGATCTTGCGCTAGGTTTCTTGCACTTTCCAATGTCAATCCCTTCTTCTCGACTTCTTTCCTGATTTCATCTACCCACATAACTCTTGGTCTCCCTCTTTTGTTTTTCCCCTGCACTCTCGTTTCGAACACTCGTTTTGTTAGCCTCTCGTTCGACATTCTACACACGTGCCCGAACCATCTAAGTTGTCCTTCTACTATTTTTTCATTGATTGGTTCTAGTTTTAGGTTTTGTCTAATTGTTTCGTTTCGTATTTTGTCTGTCCTTTTTCTGTTTGCTATTTTCCTCAGGAACCTCATTTCCATAGCATTGACTCTGGATTTTTGTCTCCCCGTCAATGTCCATGTCTCGCTGCTATACATGATTGTTGGTCTAACTACTGATTTAACGACTGCCGTTTTTACTTTTTCCGGTATCCCTTTTTTCCCAAAAAATGTTGTTTTCATAGTGTTAAATAAGCTTCCTGTTCGTCCCATTCTCTCGTTTATTTCCATGTCTTGTTTACCATTTGATTCGATTATTACTCCTAGGTATTTAAAATATTCCACTTGCTCTAGTTGTTTCCCGTCTAATTCTATTGCGTGTGTCTTCCTCGTATTTGAAATTATCATTGTTTTTGTTTTCTCTGTATTAATTTTCATATTTATGTTTGATAGTTCTTCTTCTAGGATTTCAAGATTGTTCTGTAAGTCTTCTCTGTTTTCTGCTATCAATACCATGTCGTCTGCAAATAGTAGCTCCGATAGTTGAGTCTGTTTCATTTGCCAGTATCCTAATGTTAGTTTTCTCATTCTTCTCTTGGCTTTCTTTATCGCTTCATCCAGTACCACTGAGAATAGCAGTGGACTCAGCACGCATCCCTGTTTGACGCCTTGACTTGTAGAAAATTCTCTGGATTCCTCGTTATTGGTTCTTACTGTATTTGTATTATTTTTGTACATATCCTTTATTACTTCTATTATGTGTCTGTCGACTCCCCTTTCTGTTAGTGTCTTCCAAACGTCCTTTCTTCGGATTCTGTCAAACGCCTTTTCCAGGTCAATGAAGCACATATGTATCTCTCTATTTTTCTTGATTACCTTCTCACTTACTTGTCTTAATGTGAATATTAGGTCTTGCGTGCTTCTGTCCTTCCTGAATCCACACTGTGTGTCTTCCATAGTTGTTTCTATTTGTGTTTTTATTCTTGTCTCTAGTATTCTTGCTAATACCTTCCCAGGGATACTTGATATGGTGATACCTCGGTAGTTATTACAGTTTCTCTTGTCTCCCTTTTTGTGTATTGGTAATATAATGTCTTTCTTCCAGTCCTTTGGTAATTCTGCTCTATTTATGATATCATTCATTAGTTCTTTCATGCTATCCATTCCCTCTGTCCCCATGAATTTTATCATTTCCGGGGTGATATGATCCTTGCCTGGTGCTTTGCCCAGTTTTACTCTTTCTATTGCTTTCTCTAATTCCTCTCTTGTTATGGATTCCACTTGTTGTTCTTCATTCCTTTCTTGTATCTCCCCTATGTTGTCCTTGTCTACATGAGTTAGCTCTTTGAAATGTTCTCTCCATCTTTCCATTATTTGTTTTTCTTCTGTTAGTACGTTTCCATTCTTGTCTTTTATATTCGGCATCGTGTGCTCTTTCTTTTGTCTGAGTTGTTTTAATGCGCCGTAGAAGAGTTTTTGGTTTTCCCTATAATTTTTTGTCATTTTTTGTCCAAATATCTCCCATGACCTTTCCTTTCCTGCTTTCACCGCTATTTTAACCTCTTTCCTTTTTTCTTTATATGCTTCGTAATCTTCCGGGTGTTTTGTGCTTAGGTATCTTTTCCATTTGTCTTTTTTGTTCTTTATTTTCTCTCGTATTTCTTCCGTCCACCATTCTGTTCTCCTCATGTTAGTGTTTGCTATTTTTGCTTTCCCGCAAGTTTCCTCAGCTGCTTTGATTATGCTGGTTTTTAGATATTCCCATTTTTTTTCTATATTTGTATTTTTTGCCCTACCTTTCAAAGTATTATCTAAGTTTTCTTGGAATTTCTTCTTATATATTTCCTCTTTTAATTTGTAACTTTTTATTTTTTCATTTACTACCTTTCTTCTCTTTTCTTCTTTTTCCTCTGTTGTTCTCATTCTCATTATTACTAGATGGTGGTCACTGCCAATCTCCGAGCCTCTTTTCACTTTCGTATCCTGTACTCTTTTCCATTTGTTGCTGCTTACCAAAAAGTAATCTATGATTGATTTTTCGTTTCTGCTGTCTTGTACTCTCGTGTATTTGTGTACTTCTTTATGTTTAAATTTTGTATTTGTTATAACTAGTTTATTCTCCATACATATTTCTATTATTCTTTCACCATTTCTGTTTAGCATTTCTTCTCCTTCTTTTCCCATGCACTCCTCTATTCCGCTGTTGTTGTTTCCGACTCTACCGTTTAGATCTCCCATTACAATTATGTTTTCTTCCCCATTATCAATTTGCATTTGGAGCTCCTCGAAAAATTTATCTTTCTCTTCCTTTCTTGCATCTTCATTTACTCCGTAGGCTGTTATTATTGTCCATATTTCTTCGTCCATCAGTTTAATTTTCACCGATAATATTCTCTGGTTAACATATGTTTCTTCTATAACGTGTTGTAGTCTATTCGGTGCAATTATTATCCCGACTCCTTCTTTTGCTCTCTCTTTTGTATCCGCTCCTACCCAAAGTAACCAATATCCTTTGTGTATTTTCTTAAGACCTTTTCCTTTCATCTTCGTTTCTGTTATTCCTAGTATTTCTATTTTTTGTCTTATCATATCTTCTACCAGTTCTTCCTCTTTTCCATTGATGCTTCTCACATTCCATGTTCCCATTTTTATCTCTCCTTTTTTCTGCAATCTAGCTTTCCCCTTTTTCCTATTTTCATCCTTGTTTACCTTTGCATCATCTTTTTCCCTATCGCTTTTCCCATTCATTGCCTTGGTTGTCATTGTTGTGGGTCCGGTCTCATTATTTTCTTTTAGTTTTTTGAAGTCCCTTCCCCGATATTTCTGTGAGTTAGTATAAGTTTCTCTTTATTATGGTCCCATTTCCACTCCTTTCCATTAATCTCCAGTTTCATATATCCTATCTTCGTAGTATTACCTTTGTCTTTTTCTTCTTTTGCCATTTTCCTAATTTTTGCTTGTATTTCCCTTTCCTTTCTTGTTAAATCTGATTCTATATACACCTTTTGTCCCTGTAGATTTTTCAGTTTTCCTTTGTTTTTTAGTACACTCATCTTATCCGTTAGGTTTTCCATTTCTGCTACAAAGATTTGGTCGCCGATCTTCACCGCTCCTCTCAGTCTGACCTCTAATTTCAGATTTCTTCCTATGAAGTGTTCTACTGACTCCTTTACAGGCTTTCCGTCGGTAGCATCTAGTGTTAGGCCTTTTAATACTATATTATTTCTCCGTCTATCTTTTTCCAATTGTTCTATTCTATTGTTTGCCATTTTTAAACCTTCTTCCAATTTTTCGTTTTTTTCTTTCAGCTCCTTAATATATTCCATCGTTTCTTTTTGGTCTTTCCGTATGGTTCTTATTTCTGCCATCATTTCATCATTTTTCCACATAACTTCCCGCATCATTTTTATCATCTCTTCATTTGTGTCGTTGCTTTTATTCGGTGTTCGTCTCGTCAGGTTACTCTTTTCAAAATATAATTTATCTTCTTTATATTTTTTCTTCTTAGATTCTTCGTCGCCACTATCAGATAGTTCTTCATTCTTTCTATAGGTTTCCTTTCGGATTGTTCCTGTTCCGCCACTGGCCATTTTAAATTAAATGTTAACCTCAGCACTAATATAAATATTATTATTATACACTTAGAAGTTTATTTTTATTTCGCACAAGAACGCTTTTTAAGTTTAACGATTATCGATAACGATAGGTCTTTTAAAAAACCGGTGTTTTTATTGTGATAGGTTTCGAATTCGAAATTACCTTATCGCCAATACACCTGCCACACGACCTCTCGCCTCGCTTGCCAAACTCGAACTCCGTCGAACGCTTTTAGACGGTTTTTCGGAAATAACTCAAATAGTAAGTATTTTGTCGAAAAAAACATTCTAAGAAAAACTATAGCCTGTAAAAAATTTTAAAAAATGGTGTATACATCACGTCTCTACACCAAGTAGAAACAGAGTTATACCTAATGAAAAATAGGTTCATATTCGTCAAATTCTAAATGGAATACTTTAACGTGAAATAACCAAAAATGAAGCACATTTCGAGGAAAACTCATTACAACTTATTTAAAGTGTTTAACAATATCTTCATTTTTGTTTTATAAAAAAAATTTCTAGCATGAAAAGTAAACAAGTTACGCTCAAAATAAAGTTAGTCCCTTTTGGTTTTGGTAAAAAAATCGAGAAAATCACCCCCTAATTAGTATCTTAAATGAACTTAATCGTTACGACCTCACAAGTTTCTTGACTCGTGTATATATTCTTTATATGATCTGTAAGATTCATCGGTTCAAAGTCCTTATTATTGAAAGGGCTGTAGTTAAAAGGGGTTGGACGAGTCATTGATCACGAATGTATGCAAATTTAGAAACACCAAATCTTAATCAATTTTTGTCTAACAGAAAAACAAAAACATACATGATATTCAAAAAAGCAAATCTGACTTTTTTTGTTCTTCGAGATTTTTGGTATCTGTAACAATTTTTAAGTTATTTTGAAAAAAAGCATATTTTTCAAAATTTAAATTTTTAAAAGTTTTAATTTGAAACCAAATTTTTTTAAAAATAAGCACTTTGAATCGATGAAACATAAGTAAAATAATTTGTGGAGCGGTAACGATTAATTTCGTTTTAAGTTGCTAATTAGGGGTTGGTCTTCCCGATTTTTTTTTGCAAAAACAAAAGGGACCAACTTGATTTTGAGCGTAACTTGCTTAAATTTAAGGCTAGGAACTTTTTCTAAAAACAGAGATAAAGATTTTTTAAAACACTTTAAGAAAGTTATAATGAGTTTTCCCCAAAAAGTGCTTAATTTTTTGGATATTCCACGTCGAAATATTCTATTTGAAATTTGGTGAATATGAATCTATTTTTCATTGGCTATAACTCTGGTTCTACGAGATCCAGAGACCTAACGCGTACACCATTTTTTTTTTACTTTTTTATAAGCTATATTTTGGCTAAGAACGTTTTTTTCGACAAAATACTTACTTTTTGAGTTATTTGCGAAAAACCGTCTAGAAATGTGGTTATTTTGTTGAAAAATGAACATATTCACTCGCAAATAACTCGAAAAGTGTTGACTTGGCGAAAAAGCTCTATAGAACAAAAGTTACTTAAAATTAGTCAGTTTACCCATTTCCGGACTTATTTTGGACATATATTTTTTCACCCCCAAGAGGGGGTGAAAGTCACCCCCAGGGCAAAAGCACACATCGGCACAATATCACTTTTTTTCTTTGACATGTAAGCTATACGCATGCCAAATTTCATGTCAATCCAAGCGGTTCTTTAAAATTTAGAGCAAAAACCGTGAAAGAATGGACTAGTAGGTGAGAAGAGATTTTTTTGGTACATGCTCAAATGGGTGTGTTCAACTTAAAATAACAGAGAAATGGTCGATTTTAGGGGTATAATGCTACAAATACCTTTTGTAGTGCTTGAATAGACCTTTAACACGGGCACTGTGAAATGTCGATTACATTCAAACTAAGCGAGATATGGTGCAAAAAAAATTGATGACTAATTTATTTTAGGAAAAATTAGAAGTATAGTATGCGGCAAAATAAACATGCGGCAAACTGAATGAATATTCAAAGGTTCAAGAACACTGAAAGGTTCAAGATTTTATATATCTAGTATACATAGCCGTGCAAACATCATTCGCGGTTTCCGATAAAATAGATGATAAAGATGCACTCTGGCCAGTGGTGGATCTACGGGAAGGGAAAAATGAAAAAATTGCCCCCCCCCCTAACAAGGTCCAAACTTAAAGAAAAAAATTGTTCATATTAATATACATAAAAATATATTAGCTGACATGTAACCGATACCGCAGAAAGGCAAGTTCAACAAAAATAAACACGCTAGTTAAGAAAACTAAGGGAACTTAATGTCTATAAGTTATTATTTATGTTTTTTATGTAATCTGAGTTTATCTTTTTTATGTCTCTTGGTTGGTTTTTCATTGGAAGTTCCCTCCCAAGGCCAATTTTTAGATCCGCCACTGCTTCTGGCTCGAAAAAATCTTTAATTCTAGTCCGAAATTCCGAAATGGCAGACAAGCTTCTGCACCTTCAGTATTCCCCATATGTACGTCTCTGGTGGTGTTAGTGCCTGGTGAGTGGTAACTCCCAAAATGATCACGCAGTATTTGAAGATGAGACTCCCTGGCAGTGTGGTCCCTTCCTGCTGAAACCATTGTTGATTTTAAGCTTGTTTTCGTTACCTTTTCCGTATTACCAAAGATAGTACTCCACCATAAATTTTTTTCTGCAAAACTGGAACCATTTTGAAGCACCTTACATTATCACGACATTGACATACGTTATATCGACGTTCGGAAACTACTCAGTACGTTTCGGCGCCTAGCACGTATTTGAGGCATACTAATTTCAGTATCTATTTTTTATTTTGCCACATATCGTATATTTAACCCCTTATCCACCAGAATTTAAATGCATCGTTTTTCTTCTACGATACCTTTTATTATAGTGTTATTTCTATGTTCAATAAGTTGGACGGGTTTAAATTGAATGTTTTTTGAAAAAAATAAGACCAAATTATAGAGAGCATTTTTAAATTTTCTTAAAAATCTTCCTTTTTCTCCACGTAACTCGAAAATAATAAGAGATACGAAAAAACAAAGATACAGTACAAAAATATGGGGTTTTTTCAGATAACAATTTTGTTTTTTCTTTGAAAAAGGTTCTCTATAATTTGGTCTTTTGCGCTCTATATTTTGATATGAAGAAATCAACAAAAAGATGTTTAATATTATTATGAAATAACTTTTTGTGGGCTAAAAGAATAACCTATATTATCATAATATCTATATATTATCTATAAAAAAGTGTTGATATATACCTAATATTGATATTTTCCTGCATTTAATGTATTCTGCAAATAAAAACTTTCTAAAAACTATCAGATCAGCGGCAGCTTACCATTATAAATGTAAAAATGTTCTAAGCGGGATCTATTTTCCAAAGCAGCATTACCTAATGAGGATTCCAAGTTATTATGTAAAAATCAACATTCTCAAGAGAAGTACACAGCTAGCAATAACATGAGCGGATTAAGAAATATATGAATAAAACATATCAGGCCTCACGCATTGCGCACGATAGAAGATCCACAAAAAATAATATGTGGCATATTTGTATTATAACAATACGTTCGTTAAACATTCACAATGCCATCGAATGCCGCTCACGTCCAGTAGTTAGCCGCAAATACGTACAGAGCCGAATTTGAGGTTTTTTCCAAAATCTTTGTCAACAAATGATCAATTACAAGAATAAATAGGAAAACAAACGAAAACAAAAACCTACGAACAAAGCATCAAGAGGAGAGGAGTCAGATACATGAGTTGTATTAACAAAAGATAGGTCATGATCAAAAAATAACAAGATGAAAAGTAACATGCAGTGTAAACTACAAGGAAGCAGAGGGCGGAATAGACAACTTATTTCTTAGCTGAAAAAGCTAAGATAGTGTGATGTTTGTGAGTACTTTTTATTAATTGGGATCCCATATAATTGGCCTGGAAGGCAGAGATGAAGCAAAGTATCCGACAGCGCAGAGTGGAAGAACCATTGTAGTCATGGAGTTGTATAGCCATTAGAAGAATAAGAAAAAGAAGAAGGAGTAATCTTGAATAATATTAGATATGCCGACGATACCTTAATGCTTGCTAATTGCAGAAAGGACCTTCAATATCTTCTTCTTTTTGCATAGACATGACTCTGTCTGTTTTTTTCAATGTGCCTCTAGTAAGTAGTCGTTCCATTGTTTTCGTGGTTTTCCCAATGATCGTCTTCCTATTGGGGAACCGTCTCTCGCTGTCCTGACTATCCTATTTGTTGTCATTCGGCTTATGTGGTCATTCCATTCTATTCTTCTGTTTCTTACCCAGTTATTAATGTTATACACCTTCCACCTCCGCCGCATATCTGTACTTCTAGCTCTGTCCCATAGAGTCTTACCATCGATTTTTCGAAGGGTTTTCATCTCCGTTGTTTCGAGCAATCTTTTTGTCCTCTCTATGTCGGGTCGTGTTTCTGCCGCGTATGTCATTATTGGTCTGATGACTGTTCTGTTAATTCTGCCTTTCATTTCTTTTCCGATATTTTTATTTCTCCATATTGTGCCATTCAGGCAACCTGCGGCTCTGTTTGCTCTAATCACTCGATCTTCCACTTCTGTTTCAAGCCTTCCGTAGCTAGATAATGTGATGCCTAGGTATTTAAACTCCATCACTTGTTCTATTATCTGACCTTCCAGGTCCAATTTACATCTTATTGTATCTGCTGTTACAACCATGCATTTTGTCTTTTGTGGGTAAATTAACATGTCAAATTTTCTGGCGATTATGTTGAATTGGTGCAGGATACGTTGTAAATCATCTTTACTTTGAGAGATTAGTTTTGCATCGTCCGCATAGCAGATTATTTTAAGTTATTTTTTTCCCATTTGGTATCCTTTTTTAGTTCTTACTTTCTTTATTATTTCGTCCATGATCAGGTTGAACAATAAAGGACTCAAGTAATCCCCCTTGTCTTATCCCATTGCCGGCTTCAATTGGGTCAGTTAATTCATTGTCCACTTTTACTTTCATTGTGTTGTTCTGGTAGATGTTTTCGATCGTTTTAACTATTCCTAGAGGTACCTCTCTCGAGTATAACAAATGGATAACGTCCTTTAATGTGACCCTGTCAAATGCTTTCTTAAGGTGCACGAAACATAAATATGCCGGTTTGTTTTATTCCAACGATTTCTCTTGAACTTGCCTAATTATAAATATAGCGTCAGTGCATGTCCTTGCCGACCTATAAAACCTTGTTGTTCTTCTGCTAATGTTATAATTTCATACATTTTGTTTGTTATCACTTTGGTTGTTAATTTTAATGTTGCGTTCAAGACGCTAATTCCTCTGTAATTATCCGGTTCCGATTTGTCTCCTTTTTTGAAGAGAGGTATGTGTTAGGATGATTGATCTCCATTCTTGTGGTATTCTGTTTTGTTCTATTATTTTTTATATTAGTTTTAATAGTTGTTTAGTTGACATCTTGTCCTCCGTTCTTTAGGAGTTCGTTCGATATTCTGTCCTCTCCTGGAGATTTTCTATTTTTTAATTTTGTTAATGCTTCCTTTACCTCTCCCTCCTCGATGTTTATTTCTTCGTTTGTTGTAACTTCAGGTGTTGGTGGTTCATTATCGTCGCTTTTAGCAAATAGAGATCGGAACTAGTATGCCATGTTTCCTTCTGAATGTGTTTTGCTTTTATTAATTCGTTCACATACCTTCAAAATCTAATTGACAAAATAAAACAGACCCGTGATGAGTATGGATTAAAACTCAATGTTAAGAAAACTATATATTATGAAAGCAAACAAAATAATTATAACAGGATGACGGTATAAAAATCGGAGATCACAAACTGGTCAGAGTAGAAAAACTCGCGTATTTCGGCAGTAATATCAATGAGAGCTGAGATCTAACCGCAGAAATTAACAACCAAATAGAACAAGCCCGAACTACCTTTGTAAACAAGAGAAACGGACTTGGCGGTTACGAGCCACTTTGTAGAACGATAGATTGCTATATCTTTCCAGTCTTACTGTATGGAGTAGAAGCGTGGACTCTAAGTGATACTATGCTTAAACGCTTGGAAGCCTTTGACATGTGGGTATACACACGACTACTAAAAATAAACTGGGTCGACAGAGTTCGAAATGAGGAGGGCCTTAGACAACTGAACCAATGAAGACAACTGATCAATATAATAAAGAGACGCAAGCTGGAATAATTCGGTCAGATAATGCGAGGTTATGGGTACAGCGGAGCGATGATGAGACTGATCTCCTCGTACTTAGGCGGCCGGAGTTTCAGGGTTCGGATAGGACAAGTCCTGTCCGAGCTCGGAAACCCGGAGGCTGGAGTGCCACAGGGAGCGGTCCTGTCACCTCTGCTGTACACAATATACATCGCTGACGTACCTAGAACACCAGGTACCCTAATGAGCCTCTACGCCGACGATACAGCGATAGCGGCCAAACACACAAACGTAGACATCGCAGTGACCAACCTGCAAACAGCGTTAGAAGACATCGGGGAATGGTGTATAAAATGGAAGATAGCCATCAACTCCGAAAAGACGCAAGCGGTACTAAAGGAAGACAACAGCCAGAAGAACAGCTGACGGTGCTGAACAACCCCATCGAGTGGAAAAATTAAGCTAAATATCTGGGAGTCATCATGGACAAAGGATTAACCTTCCAAAAACACGTAGAAACCACAGTCTAAAAGGCCAACATGGCGAGAGCAACTTTAAGAGGACTCACAGGAAGAAAAATTAAACTAAGACTAAAAACGAGGTTAAGACTAATAAATAGCATAATATTACCGGTATTAACATACGCATCTCTCGCATGGGGACAAGTATGCAACACCCACAAAAAGAAGATACAAGCGGTCCACAACAGCAGCTTAAGAGAAGCAGCGAGAGTCCCAAGATACGTCGCAGAAAGCTTCCTATTTAGAGAACTTCAACAGGTGAGAGTCACCGAAATGATGACAGATAAGTCACATACTACGAGAGATGCTAGGGTATGACGCGTTCCACCGATGGAAGCACAAGTGGAAATGACTTTTCAGAAGAATTTTGAAAATACCGTGTACCTATCATATTACGAATGAAATGGTGTTGTAGAGAATGGGAAGAAACAGAGAACTTTTGACCACCAGTAAAAAGAGAAAAACAGCATATTTGTGGCATATACTTAGAAATAACAAGTATGAGTTATTACAGCTGATTATGAAGGGTAAAGTCGAAGGAAAAAGCGGTACTGTAGACGACAAAAATATCCTGGCTGAAAAACATTCGCGACTGGATCGCGTTGGGGAGCGTTCAAGTATTACGTAACGCGATTTTTAAAGATTTTTGACCCCTCCCCCACTACGTAACGCACTCTAATGGGCGTTTAACTATTGCGTAACGCAATTTTTGAAGATTTTCGACCCCCTTCCCTTCCCCCAACCTGCGTTACGTAATACTTGAACATCCCCTTGCCTTAAACACACAGACGCTTTTCAGAAAAGTAGAAGAGACGAATTTGCTATGGTTGTAGTCAACCTTTTGATGATACTAGATCCGAACAACCTCCATCCTACATATGTGATGACCACTTACCAATCACATCAGGTGAAGTGGAAAGAGCAATATCACAACTAAAAGATGGCAAAGCTCCTGGACCTGACAATGCATATGCTGAACTCATAAAACTATTTGACACCGACGGTACTCAACGCCTAACCAAAATATTTAACGACATATATTTAAGCGGAGTAATACCAAAAGCATGGTTGAAGTCGACGTTTGTTGCTTTACCAAAGAAAACAAAGTCCGTATCCTGCAGTGATTTCCGAGCCATCAGCTTAATGAGCCATATTTTAAAGCTATTTCTAAAAATTATACATCAAAGGATATATAGACTGTGCGAAGAAAAAATCAGCCGAACACAGTTTGGTTTTCGAAATGCAGTGGGTACAAGAGAGGCTCTATTTAGTATACAAGTGCTATTTCAACGATGTAGAGACGTGGATTGCGATATTTATGCATGTTTCATTGATTACCATAAAGCGTTCGATACAGTAAAGCACGACAAGCTGATGGAGATATTAACCAATATTGTTCTGAAGCTATTTCCTTGTGGCATTTTTATGATTAATTATTTATATGGGAAATAAGCCACAATTAAAATGAAAAAAATAATTTTATTAACGTTTCGACGCCCAAATCGGGTGCCGTTGTCAAAATACAAAATATTACTAAAATAAACTAAAGTGTTGTTGCTAAGCAAAAAAATTCTTCTAATAATTTATTTAATCTCACTCATTTATATTGGCAATTCAGACATATATTATACATTTTAAAGTAGAAGACTTTAAAATGATATTGCCAATATTTATGAGTTGCGTTCCTGGGACGACTTACTGAAAGATAGTTCATTCGATTACATGAAATTAACCCCAACTCAAGAATATCCGTCATAAAAAATTATAGCATGTGATATGTCTTTAAAAAGACAACCAAATGCAACGACAGTAAAATTCTCGCGTTAGAGACTTCATAGTAAATCACAAGGGAAAACCAGGAAAAACCCTGTGATACTATCCCGACATCGTAAGTATTTGGTCTTGCATTAATTTACTCTCAAAAAATAATACCAAATTCTGACTTGTAACATGTTTAAATTATAAATAATATTAATAATACTAGATATATAAGTAATACTAAAATATAAAATACGTACTAGCTCCATATTATTGACTTACTAATCTTGGTATTTTCTTTCTATTGACTTCCTCTTTCAGTATAGGTAACCACATCCTACTGCATTCTACCGAGGAATTTGCGACACAATTGGTTTCATTTAGCATAATTAGAGCCGCTTCTTTGATTTTTCTCTTTTTACTATCTGATTCTTTCAGGACTATACTTGAATCTCTCCACTGAACTCTATGTTCATTATCCCATGCGTGTTGACATATTTGAGATCTCTCAAATTCTCTATTTTTAATATAAGATTGATGTTCACTTATTCTAACGTCTAATGGTCTTGATGTCTCACCTAAATAAAATTGTTCGCATTCACAAGGTATTTTATAAATGCAATTCTTTGTTCTTTCTTGATCATTGTTAGGTTTAGTTTTAGATAGAATAGATCTCAATGTGTTTGTTGTTTTGAATGTTGTTGAAATGTTGAATTTATTTCCTATTGTTTTAAGTTTCTCGGATAGTCCTTTTATATATGGTATTGATATTTTCCTCGTATTATTTCTGGTGAATGTTGTAGGATCCCGTTCTAAGTTGTTCTGTTCCATTCGATCCAATCTTGACAATTCCTTATTTATAAACGATAAAGGATAATCATTTTTTAATAAAACAGATGTTAACAATTGTTTTTCTGCTAAAAAGGAATTTTCGTTAGAACAAGTAATTTTGGCTCTATCATATAAGGATTTAATGATTCCCTTTTTAACGTTGATGTTGTGATTTGACTTGTAATTGAGATATCTGTTGGTGTGTGTTGGTTTTCTATACACTTGAGTCTCATATCCAATATCCTTCTTTGAGATCAAAACATCGAGGAAAGGTAGGCTGTTATTGTATTCCTTTTCCATTGTAAATTTTATTGTCTCTTCTTGATCGTTTATAATATTCAGGAACGTATCCAACAATTCTGATCTATGAGGCCATATTGAAAACACATCATCTACATATCTCCACCATACTGTGGGTTTTAAATTCTGTTTAGAAATAATATTAGTTTCGAAATCCTCCATAAATATATTAGCCAATAATGGAGATAAAGAAGAGCCCATTGCTAGACCAAAATTTTGTTTATAGAATTCATTGTTTAGTTGAAAATAGGTATTATGGGTACATAATGTATAACGATATATATATATATAACGACGTTAATAAATTTTATTAACGTCGAAACGTTAATAAAATTATTTTTTTCATTTTAATTGTGGCTTATTTCCCATATAAATAATTAACCAATATTGGAATAAACACCTGTGATTTAAGGATTATCAGCAATCTGTACTGGAATCAAATATCATCTATCCGGACAGAGGCAGGAGAATCCGACGATATCAAAATCAAACGTGGGGTCCGTCAGGGATGTATACTATCCCCACTGCTGTTTAACATCTACTCTGAGGAAATCTTTCAAGAAGCATTGGATGATGTTGAAGCCGGAATTAGAATTAACGGAGAATGTATCAATAACATAAGATACGCAGACGACACTGTGGTATTCGCTGACAGTTCTGAAGCCCTACAGGAGTTAATGAGCAGAATCGCAGAAGTCAGTCAGAGATACGGACTTTCACTAAACACTAAGAAAACCAAATGTATGATGATCTCTAAAAATGAACAGCAATTTGGACGAATCAGTGTGAATGGTCAACAAATAGAAAGAGTAAAAACATACACCTACCTTGGTACGAACGTCAATGAAAATTTAGACCATTCTATAGAAATCAAATGTAGGATAGAGAAAGCAAGATCTGCATTTCAAAAAATGGCAAAGTTGTTCAAATGTCATGATTTGTCGATACCCATAAAAGTCAGATTACTACGATGTTATATATTTCCTATACTGTTGTACGGAGTTGAGTCGTGGACTCTCACAGACGCCACCTGCAAGAAAATTGAGGCTTTTGAGATGTGGCTTTATCGTCGAATCCTGAAGGTATCTTATACCGACCACATTACTAATGAGGGTGTTTTGCTGAGAATGAAAAAAGAAAAAGAGCTGTTAATCAAAATAAAAACAGCCAAAATCGAATACCTCGGTCACATCATGAGGAACAGTGAGAGATATGGACTGCTGCAACTGGTCTTGCAGGGAAAAGTAGAGGGAAAGCGAGGACCAGGAAGGCGAAGGATTTCCTGGCTGAAAAATCTACGAACGTGGTTCAACACAACCACTACAAATCTTTTCAGAGCAGCAGTGTGCAAAGTGCAGATTGCCATGATAGTCGCCAACATCCGAAACGGATAGGCACTACAAGAAGAAGATAGTCAACCTTCATTAGTGGAGACGGCACTAAAAAAGAAGAATGGTACCCAAAATCGACCAGATATTTCAGAATTGCTGTAAATAAATTCACGATAGCGAATATGGTAGCCAACATGATATCCAATTATCGATAACGGTCTTGGAACTTGAAGAAGAAGAAGAAGAAGAAGAAGAAGAAGAAGAAGAAGAAGAAGAAGAAGAAGAAGAAGAAGAAGAAGAAGAAGAAGAAGAAGAAGAAGAAGAAGAAGAAGAAGAAGAAGAAGAAGTTGATTTTGAATTTTTTTTCAAATTTCGGATACCCTTGGATATCCTACGGATATCTTGTTTAAAAATACTCCCAGAATTTTTACAATATTTTTAAAGTAAATAAAATAAGATTTTTTTGTTTTACAATATATTTACCTAAATGTACAAGAAAAAATGTCATAATGAGAAATTTAAAAAATAATCATAAAAAATATCAAAAATCATTAAAAGCATAAAATCTTGAAAAGCATAACTTGCTTAAAAATAGTCCTACAACCTTATACAATAGACCATTTTAAAAGTAATTGACTTCTCTTTCTTCTAAATGTACCATTGCATATACCTATAAATGCATAGAAAAAAGTTACTCAACAATGTTTGCGAAATAATGGGGAAAATGGCACAAAAATACTATGAGCGGCAAATTTTGAAAAATCGTATTTTTGAAACTATACATCCCAGAGACTTTTATCAGACGTCATTTTAAAGAGAACGGATGGAAGTTATTTTTCGCTAAAGCAATGGCTATATCTATATTACTTTGGAAAAAAGTTACGGGACACAAAAGAGAATTGCTTTCTTTCGTGTTTTTTCTTGCCTTTCTCTTGAATATATTTTTGTAAAAAAAGTATTTTTGACTTTAAAATGTGATATTTCGATAGAAAATTTAACCTGGAACAATTTTTCTGTAGACGTGTTTGTACCAAAATGGCATAGAACTCACCCTAATTCACCCTGTGCCTAGGGACTAATTCACCCCTATCTCAAAAACTCACCCATTTAAATGGTAGCACTCCACGGTTCGTTCAAATTTAAAGGCCCATTGACCATATAAGACAATAAAATCCCGTTAAAGTTGTAGTTCTTTTTATTTTTCTTATTTTGAACATAATCAATAGCCTATAATATAAAAACAGAATTTGAATCAAACTGTTTGACTGATCAAATCAAACAGTCAAAAAGTTGGAACAAGATTATGTAAAAATACTGACCATAATTTTAATGAAATAAATGAGGTTTTAAGTAAATTGTGTTATTAGTATGATAACAAATTATTGTAACGAAATATGGCGAGTAGAAAAGCCGTCCCTGAATTTGTTTAAAATACACCGGCTATCAGTCGGGCCAGTGATGCTAACAATGGCATATTCAGCTCCCAAAGCGCCAGTTTGCTTGTGATGATTTTTTGTTTCAGGTTCTAGGAAAGCGGCTCGACAGTCGCCAAAAATAACTAAAATTCTTCGCATTCAGTTGTCACTGCTTGGATCATAAAGGATTTCTCATTATACCTAACAATTACAATTAAACCACGGTGAAAAATGTAGTAGAACTGAATTTGCTAGTAAAAAAATAGAACAACACATTTTTATCATTAGTCCAGAGAAATAAGATTTTTCTCGTAAAACATCCCCCTCCAGGCCGAAAACAAATTTTTTAGTAGGTAGTATGGACATTTACATTAAGGAGGATCGGTACGTATTTTCAGCTGCAATGCTATTCAAATGGGGATTCATTTTTTTCGAATCCTGAGAAAACTAATAACTATTTTTGAAATATTTAAACGCAGAATGAAAGACTACGTTATCAGCGAGGGCTGAAAGTCCCTGAGAACTTCTATAATGTTTATTTTAATAAGTTACAGGGGTGAAAAACTAAGAGAAAATTTAGTGTGATTTATATTTTCAAATATCTCATTCAAAATAAACTTTTTATTTATTCTTAGGGACTTTCGGCCCTCGGTAATAATTTAGTCTACAGTAATAATTCAGGATTCGAAAAAAATTAACACAATGCCGTGGTAATATTTTCCAAATCTATCTTTGTCTTACAACGCACTCAGCCGAATATAATATTGCCAGCATATAGTGACAATTTTAAATATTTGACATTGCATCGGGAATATTTTGAGTTATTGGTTAAATATTATTGATATATAGTGTATTTGATAAATAATTGATTTAAGACGTGAACTTAATAAAAAGTTATTTATTGTGTATTATTTGTGGAAGATCCAAAAGCAGAGATTCAAAATTGTAAGCGTTCCATAATAACAATATATTATTAAAAAATCACTTTAACACTTTTCCTCTTTTCTCGATTGAGTATTAGTTTTTGTTGCAGAAATAAATTATTACAATCCCTGAATACATAGTTAGTAAAAAAATTATCACCTTTATTAACTGAATTAATAATTTGCAATTATAAAAATAACAGTTGTCCAAGAACATTCAAAAGCGATCTCTTTAAATTAATGATGACTTTTCAAGTAGAATGACATTCTAGTAATGTTTACATATCCATACCAGTGTGAATTTTACTACACGTAATTTAACGTGTAAAGACAGAAAAAGTAGGGATACCCGTAAAATATTTGCAAATTATGTACCCATAGCCTTACAGTGCGTCCATAAAATAACGCATAAATTCATTATTTTATAAACCGGCGACTTTAAGGAAAAATCCCGAAACAGGTCGATTTTTATTTTTAAATTACGATTTTTTTGCATATTATCATACTAGTGACGTCATCCATCTAGGTGTGATGACGTAATCGATAATTTTTTTAAATGAGAATAGGGGTTATGTGATAGCTCATTTGAAAGGGTATTTAATTCTCGATTCACTAATATAAACATTAACATAATTATTTGTACTGGGTGTCCAAAAAAATGTTTTTTAAAATTAAATTAATTGGCACAAAAAGATGAATGTATGTAATTTGCTTAATTTTAAATACATTTTACTGCTATTAGAAAACATAAAAACGTTTTATTTAAAAAATAAACTTGGATTTTAGCTTAAACTTATGTTCAAATTTTCAAGAGGCAGGTGGGTGGCAGCTCTAACATTGAATTTAAGCGAAAAGCAATATTTATTTGTCAAATAAACATGTTTTTTCTTGTTTTCTGACAACAGTAAAACGAATTTTAAATTAAATAAGTTACGTACATTTTTCTTTTTGTCTCAATTACTTTAATTAAAAAAATTTTTTTGAGCACCCTGTATAAATAAATATGTTAATGTTTATATTGGTGAATAGAGAAATAAATACCCTTTCAAATGAGCTATCACATGACCCCCATTCTTATTTAAGAAAATCATCAATTACGTTATCAAGCCCAAATGGATGACGTCACTAGTAGCAAAACATTGTAATTTAAAAATAAAAATCGACCTGTTTCGGGATTTTTCCTTAAAATCGCTGGTTTACGAAATAATGAATTTATGCTTTATTTTATGGACGCACTGTATGCTTCCTGTAGCCGTTTTTGATGATATACATAGTTATAAACAAATAAAGATCAAAAAACGGTAAATTTTCTCTTTTTCCGTATATTACTGAAAAGTGAAGCATTCTAAACAAATTTGAGAATAAGAAACTCATAAACCCTATAAAAAACTTCAATATGGCGTTCGCTGAATATGTCTATCTTTATTTGTTGCTTATAAAATTGCAAAATAAATCATAAATTTTGAGATTTTATAAATGTTCATAACTTATGTAAAAATTAAGTTAGAACCTTCTTATTACACGAAATGCTGAGACTTCTTGTGTTTAAATTATATTTTAAATTTCAAAGCAATTGGCCAAATAGTTTAATATTTAATTTGTTTATCTCAAATTCATTTTTTTGCAATACTGTAAGTCAGAAAAGTACGAGGTTACAGTAATACTTCGGACTATTAACTTAAAAAATAACAAAAAGTAATTTTAAACAGTGTACAATTATTTTGCAAAAACATGTCGATTTTTTGCTTATTTGAAAACAATTAGAATAACTTTTTAACCGTTAACCGTAGAAAAATTATTTTTTCATATTTAGAAAGACTAAATTTTTATACACATTTAGAAAGAAAAACAATTGGCCTAGGACAATTAGGGGCGAAGATAGCCCCCCCTTTTTTTAATTCACATGTTCTTGCAAAATAATTTTGCCATATTTAAAATTACTTTTTGTAATTTGTTTGTATTAAATTAATAGTGTCTTCTTCTTTCGTAAACTATCCAACGTATTACTGTATCTAACTTCATCATTTTCTGACTTAGAGTCTTGCAAAAACATTAATTTGGGAAAAACAAATGACATAACTTTTAAACTATTTGACCAATTGTTTTGAAATTTAGGGTATGATTTAAGCACCAGAAGTTTCAGAATTTCGTTTAATAAGAAGCTTTTAAGTTAATTTTTACATAAGTTATGAATAATAATATAAACTCAAAATTTATAATTTATTTTGCAATTTTCTAAGCAACCAATGAGGATAGACATATTCAGCGTAGGCCATATTGAAGTTTTTTTATACGATTTATGAGGTTCTTACTCTCAAATTCGTTTAAAATGCTTAACTTTTTGGTAACTTGCTTAACGTTTGGAGGAAAAAAGCGAAAATTTACCGATTTTTGTTTTTTATTTGTTTATAACTTTGTATATCACCAAAATCGGCTGCAGGAAACATATATGTTATTATTGTAGATGTCCATACTATTCAAAAAATTTGGTTTCGGCCTGAAGGGGGTCGTGTCATCAACAGGATATTTTTTTTTCCTTATTTCTCTGAACTACATGTACTTACACCATTGGAAAAGTTACATTACAGTTTAACCCAAATAGACATCAACCTAAAAGAGATTGTTTGCTAACTGATTTTGAAGAAGTGCTTGCTTTTTTGGGGGTTCCGTAACTATCTGGAGTAAATAATCTCAATATTTCAATACAAATGAATAGTGATAACACCCAAACGAAATTAAATTATAACACTAGCACAAGAACAAGATTTTAGGTCAGGAAGATCATGCATCGATGCTATATTTATAATCATTAGATTAAAGCAAACCTATATATTTATATTTCGTGGAACTTAAGAAGGTATTTGACTGGGTAAAACTACTACTCCACCTCGAATTCCTACCTCAATGCTTCTTTCTGAGTCCTCATCAACTATTATATAAAAGCCTGCCAAAATGAAATCAAAAAAATCAAAATCGACTGATTATGACTCACAATCGTAATCAAGAATCTCTCTCTATTACCAATAAACTGTAGGAAGATATCCCAGAATCATGTCCACTTCACGTAACCCGACTTACTGCATTTCTTGAAAACCTGTTTGGTACCAACGACCCTCTAACTGAAGCCAGTCAATTTAGCACTGACGTAACCTCCTTAATGCAAGACCTCACACTAATCTATACCGACATCAAAGAAAAATCTTTAGAAATCGCATAGCACTTTTTTTAAATAAAATAAAGCTACCACTCATTGAACAACCGCTTAGTGACGATGGAAACACAAGTGACTCATTCATTCTTTCTTAATAGTTTTTCTTTCTTTTCTCTTATTCCTTCTTCAACAGTTTGATACAGTAGAATTGCCATGGATTTTATCCTCGTTCAGAATCTTCCGCGCCATCTTAAACAAACATGAATCTTTTAACAGTCTTATTAAGAAAGCGTTTTTAGAAATTATACCAAAAAATTATATGATTTAATTCTGTTTACCGATTCTTCTAAAACTGCCAATGAGGTTGGCTGTGCTGTAACCACTAAACATGAACTTGTAAGATCTTCTCGGTTATCCTCAACATTTAGCGTTTACGCAGGTCAACTATATAGTATTGCTTTTAAATACATCTCCCGTCAAAACAGACATATTGCGGACATCCATTTGTACGGATTCCCTATCACCTATACGTTCAATCAATAAAATCTTCACGGACCATCTATTGGTTCACAAGATTCGTGATATCTACCAAAATCTCTCTGCTCATGATGGAACAGTCTCTCTTATAAACATGACTACCTTCTCATATTCGAATTACTGGTACTTAAACAGCACATCGTTTTGCCAAAGAACCTACCAACCACAATACTGGAATTACCACAATTCAACTAACTAGCGATCTCAAACTAGTTTTCAAAAAGTCAGTAAATGATGCCTGACAAAACTTTTGGTAACAGAACAAAACAACTCTTCATAAACTCTAACTGTTTATTGGCCATCTCTCCCTCGACTTTGTAACTAGAACAGAAGCATCGATTACTAGAAAACTCCGAATTAACCACACCAAACTTACTCATGGTTTCTTGATAGGACATCAAGAAACCATCAGGAACTTGTCCAACTTGCCTCCATTGTAATGTTTACCTGACATGAAACACATCCTCGCCGAATGTAAATCATTTACCAACCTGTATAAATCATAGGACTTAGAACCTACTTAAGGAAATACTCAACAACTCTACAGAAATACTTAAAACTATACTGTTTTTAACACATTAACCACCACATTAAAAATTTTTGTTTTTGACTTCGGACTCCAAGTTCAAAATCTCAATGTTAATGTGAATTACATTTAACTCACACAACGACTGGACCAAACAGGGTGTGAAATAAATACAACTCACGTGGCATTTAATGTGTTAAAAACCATCCAGTTCTACCATAAGATTGAATTAGCTAAAATTCAATACAACATTAGCTAAAGTTCAATAATAATTATTTGTTTCCTTTGTATGTTTAATTTTACTCTCCCTGTGACAATTTTATGTAAATATATAAAAAATAATAATAATAAAAATATTTTTACTTTTAAACATTTTTTATTTAAAAATCAAATTGGCACTAAATGTTTGCCTTTTTCTCTAAACTAAAGAAATATTCATAAAGTATCTACTCTATCTCCGACAATTATTATAATATTATGTGCCGTAGATTTTGTGTCACTCCTACATAGTCCTCTGCTACACCCAAGCTCAATATACAATCGATAAAACTGAAAGGAGAGATTCTTATCACTAACTCGATTTATGCAAATCTCTCTAATATCCCAACAGAAATTGAGATATCATCGACAAGATTCCAAGATAAGAAGATCAGTCAATGATTTTAATTGGCACATGATCCTTTGGTTAAGTTAATTATTTCAATTTCCCCGTCCAAATCAAGATCTGTTCGAGTAAATATTTAATTATGTCCAAGTTTATTACTGTCCATCAATATAATGACGATGAGTTTATTTATTGAAGACCCATAAGAAAAAAACCTAACTTAAAAATATATTTTTTGAACACAGACGTGTCATAGGGAACATCAAAAAAGACTTTACCATAATATATAAATATATTGAGCAATATTTTTTTATTTTCGACTACTTTTGCAGGGAGGGTCGGTGGATTTTTACCAAATTTTGGTATATTATTGTACCTTAAAAAAGTAGCCTATACCTGTCTTTTTTTTAACCTTGTAAGTGACCCTGGGCTTAATATGCTCCTCCAAAAAGTCAAAAATGCCCCTTTTTATAGCTATACATTATATCTCCGAACTCAGTGGACCGATTTTATCGCAAAAGGCCTGGGTTTTCTTGTTATAATGCCAAATTGTGGATAAAGTAATTTGCAAAACCGAAAAAGATACCTTTTATTTTATGGGTTAAGCAGAATGAAAAGAAAACTTACAAAATTTTATGATTTTCAACTAATCGTCAAAATTGAACTAATCGAGGAAGTAATGTGGAGACAGGTAAATAAAAGTGTTTTTATATGCCTTTTAAACAAGCATTTGCAAATTTAAATTCATTTGATTTGTTCGAAGATACAAATGTTTAAAAATAGGCAGTTTTTCGAAAATCACATTTTTTATTTGTAAACTGATAGTACTCTTGCCTGGCAATCTCAAATTCTCTAAAAATTTAGGCGTAGGTAGTTCTGTATATGTATTGTTAAATAATTTTTGTGGGGAAAATTTAGAGAATTAATTTTATGACAAAGACCACGAGATCCTAAATTTTCATCGTCCTGTATATAGCCAAAATTTGTAAATAATATGATTTAGCCGTAAGCAGTTTTTCGTGGAAAGAGGAAATGTTTAGTGTAAAGATTCTACGAACGGACTTATACAAATTAAACAATGAACTTAAATACGATCGGATTAGAAAATGAATGTACTCGCGGTTGGAGTAAACAATAGAATGTTTCTAAATGGTTTCCTAGAGAGAAACGACGGTAAACAATTTGTTTAGTTTTAGAATATAGGGTTTTTCTAAAATGTAAAAAAATAATAATTTTAATATATATACAACAGCGCTAGCAGGCCTTATAGGCCTACGGCTTCTTCTTTTAATATCTCCTGGAAATTTGACAAGACAGAAAATTTGTATTCAACCCTATTTGTCCTTAAGAAATGAAAGTAGGGATGTAATGTGTAGATAGAATGCTTGTAATTGGCGAAGAGATGGATGGAGGGAGAACAGAGTGGTTGAGTCTCAGATTGAAGAAGGAAAAAGATTTACTGTGTAATTAAGATTGGAATGGAGCAGTCCAGTTTGAAAATGAGTAATTTTGTGTAAAATGGTGAATTTGGTGGCCGTGTAAGCAGATTCCTGTTGGAACGAAATCGTGATCGAGTCGAGAAGTACAATCTCCTCGTGTCCGAATAGATTCCAGTTTCTGCCTGGAACTAGCCGGTTTGTATCAATTTTCCACAAGATATCGAACTGAGAGAAAAAATCTTGGAATTATAAAGATTGATATGGTTTGTATTGAGTCGGAGACTATATAGATGAGAGATTCCCAGCGAGTGCTGTTTTTTTGTTTTGTGAAACAGTTTGAAAGAGAAAGACCGTAGCAGCATCCGAGGAGCATGTGTGGGAGAACCGAGGACAACACAATCCATGAGAAGAAGTAAATAAGATAAAAAAAGGTTAGTCAGATTATTTGTGAAAAGGAGAGAGCTGTTGTATATTACATACGATATTTGTTTTTTGTCAATTTAACAGTTTTACAGCATTCAACATACAGCATACAACTTATTCATTCATAAATTCATAGAAGAGATAAATAATCTATTTAAAGGGTAAATTAAATTTTGTTTCTTTTTATAATAATAAGAACAGTCTACCGAATAATTTAAATAAAAAATTGTTAAAAGAAAAAGGAGATAGTAGAATTAAAGATTATTTTTATTAGATAAGAAATTTTGACAACAGAATAAAGTTTTAGCATACATTTTGAGTCTTATATTTAGGGTATAGAATATAAATAAATAATTTTTATAAATTTTATATGATTTTGAGTATATTTATTTTCCTTGTTTTGTCCTGGTAAGCAACGAGAAATACTAAAAGCCACAAACTAAAGGTGATACATTAAAATCAATTAGCCCTGAGAATATATTTTATTGGAAAGTTTTAATAAATTTTGGTTTTGTTTCCATGAGTAGCAATGAAAATAATTAATTAATTAATTGAATTAATAACATGCTGATCAATCTCATAAAAGAGAGAAAATACAGAACATAACACTATATACAACATATTAAACTATAATTATTGAATTTCTTGGCCCAAATCTTTAATTATTTTTTTTACAACCTAAAAACTGAGCTTTTTTCTTCATAAGTAAGCCAACACACATAGTTGTTAAAGATTTGTTTAATTTTTGTTTGATTATTATGCTATATCTAAATTCAACGACTTACTAAAATATATAAAAAACCTAAATTTTAAGCGTCACACCAAGGCTTTATGTGGTCAAGAACCGAAGTGAGGGAAGTTTTAATTTTAACTTTAATCTGACCAATCAAACACGTACACGCTAATACTGCTGGCAATAAAAGGCTCCAAAATTTGCGTCACTGCATACGGTCGCCTCCGGAGTTTAAATTACGAATTCAAACGAGAACAAAACAACATTTCAAAACAAACCAAAGTAAATATGTTTATGTGTATATACAGAGCAATGCTAACGTTTTTATTTGAATCGTGGACCCTAACCAAAAAACAATAAAAATTCCAAACAGTGGAGATGAGATACCTCTTAAGAGTTGAATTCCTAACGCACGTGGATAAAAAATAAGAAATACGGAGAAAAAAGACGAGCTAGAATCAGAATCAACTCTTTCATTCATAGAAAAATCACCTAACCTCCAAGGATTAGCTACATAGCATTCAAGACTCCAGCGGAAATGCTGCAAGCACGAGGAGCTACTTTGGTCGAAGCAACAAATCTGGCAAACGATAGAATAAACGGAAATCTACAATCTCCAATCAGAAACCTTGTCTACGGCCAGATCTTCTGCGACCCTCTATTTTTTCTTCTATGCTTAGATCTGAGACCTCATATTTATGGTGTTATGATATATGTGCTAGGTGTGCTGTTTTTCTTCTCTGACTTTTAATATTAATTACAGAACTAACAGAAAACTTTTGTTTTCGGTTTTTCTCATTTTTCTTAAAACTGACGTACTGAAGATTTTCTAAGAATACACCGGTATATCCAGTGGTTATTCTAAAGCAGAGGTCTCATGTCACATATTCTAATGATCCTTATATTTAGGCACTTCATCTATTTTATGTGTTGTGAACCTATTATGGTTCTTACTTGCTTCTTACATACCATGTAGGTCGAAGTCGAAAGGTACATTCGTTTTTCACCAAATGTATTTATAGTTCTAGAGATGAATTCACAGTGGGGAAAGTGGAACCACAAACCGTGGAAAAGGGATGCTAACTCTCTATGTACAGAGTCATGGAAGAATAAAAAGACGGCTTATATCCAAAGATAGATGGTTGGGGCTGTTCGCTTTTTAGGTCGATATACAGAGACTAAAGAAATGGTTGCCCAGATCACAACTTGTTCAAGTAAATAGGGCAATAATATATAATATAATAGTGTCCCTTATCTAATTCCATTTTTGGTATCTAGATAAGAGTTTTTAAAGGAGAACTATATAAGGTAGAAATGATACAAGTTATTAACAAATTTTGATAAAACAAACATTCAGAAAATATAAAAAATTTTACAAAGTACTACGGCACTGTTTTAGAAGACGATTTTGGTTTGAGCTGTAAGTAGTATACTAAGGTGGAATTCACACGGAGATGCTTCCCGCTAATAAATATACAACTCATTGCTTTTCTATTATATTTTTACTCTTTTGGTTAACATTATTTTTCGAGTAGTTTTATGATATGATACGATATAATACATGTAATCGATGATCAAGAAAAATAATAGTGATAAGTTCTCTAACTAAAATAAATCACAGAAAACAACTAACTATGCGACAAAATAAATACTGAAATTCGTAGTATATTATTATGCTCCGTAATTTATCTCTGTTATGAGATTGATCAGCATCTTAATAATTAAATTAATTAATTAATTATTTTAATTGCTACTCATGGAAACAAAACCAAAATTAAAAAAAAAACTTTCCAATAAAAAATATTTTCAGGGCTAATTGATTTTAATGTATCACCTTTAGTTTGTGGCTTCTAGTATTTCTCGTTGCTTAGTTTATCTAGGACAAAACAGAGAAAATAAATATACTCAAAATCATATAAATTTAAAAAATATTATTTATTTATATACTATACTACTATACCATAAATATAAGATTCAAAAGTATGTTAAAACTTTATTCTCTTGTAAAATTTTCTTATCTAATAAATTAATCTTTAATTCTACTATCCAATTTTTTATTAACAAATTTTCAGTTAAATGATTCGTTAGACTGTTCTTATTGTTATAAAAAAAAACAAAATTTAACGTTCATCTTTTAAATAGATTACTTATATCTTCTATGAATTTATGAATGAATAAATTCTGCTGTGAAACTGTTAAATTGACAAAAAACAAATATGGTATGTAATATACAACAACTCTCTCCTTTTCACAAATAATCTGACTAACCTTTTTTTATCTTCTTTACTTGTTCTCATGGATTGTGTTGTCCTCGGTTCTCCCACACGTGGTCTTCGGATGCTGCTAAGATCTTTCTCTTCCAAACTGTTTCACAAACAAAAAACGGCACTCGCTCGAAATCTATCCTCTATTTAATCTCCGACTCGATACAAACAATATCAATTTTTATAGTTCCAAGATTTTTTCTCTCAGCTCGATAATTTGTGCAAAATTGATACAAACCGGCTACTCGTTCCAGACAGAAACTGGAATCTATTCGGACATGAGGAGATTGTACTTCTCGACTCGATCACGATTTCGTCTCAACAGGAATCTGCTTACACGGCCACAAAATTCACCACTTTACACAAAATTACTATGTTTCACACTAGACTTCTCCCTTCCGATCTTAATTAAACAATAAAAACTTTTTTCCTCATCAATCTGAAACTCAACCGCTCTATTCTCCCTCCATCAATCTCCTCGCCAATCACAAGCATTCTCTCTACACATTACATCCCTACTTTGATTTCTTAAGAACAAATAGTGTTGTATACAAATTTTATGTCTTGTCAAATTTCCAGGAGATATTAAAATTAAATTTTTTCTTATATCCTAGAAAAACTATTCAAGTGGGGACTTTCCATATTTTATTTAATTTTCAATTTCCAACAAGAGTTTTTTCCGATTATAGCTCCTTCTGTCCATTATCCGAAAAAATGTCTCAAATAGAAGTTTCTTATTTGTATGCTTCTTCTTCTTCTTCTTTTTATATAGACATTACTCTGTCTGTTTTTCAATGTGCCTCCACTAATTTGTCATTCCATCTTTTTCGTGGTCTTCCCACTGATCGTCTTCCTATTGGGGAACCGTCTCTCGCCGTCCTTACTACTCTATTTGTTGTCATTCGGCTTATGTGGTCGTTCCATTCTACTCTTCTGCTTTTCACCTAGTTATTAATGTTGTTCACCTTGCATCTCCTTTGTATATCTGCATTTCTAGCTCTATCCCAGAGCGTCTTACCATCGATTTTTCCCAATGTTTTCATCTCTGCTGTTTCTAGCATTCTTTTTGTCCTTTCTGTATCAGGTCGTGTTTCTGCCGCGATTGTCATTATTGGTCTGATGACTGTTTTGTAAATTCTGCCTTTCACTTCTTTTGCGATGTTTTTATTTCTCCATATTGTTTCATTCAGGCAACCTGCGGCTCTTTTTGCTCTATTCACTTGATCTTCCACTTCTGTTTCGAGCTTTCCGTAGCTAGATTAATGTGATACCTAGATATTTGAACTCGATCACTTGTTCTTTTATTTGACCCTCCAGCTCTAATTTACATATTATCATTTCATGAGATTTGCTGTTATAATCATTATTAATCATGCATTTTTTTTGTGGAAATTATTACAATGTACAATTATTAACATGTTCTGCTCTTTCTAACATTCTTTTTGTCCTCTCTCTGTCAGGTCGTTTTTCTGCCGCGTATGTCATTATTGGTCTGATGACTGTTTTGTAAATTCTGCCTTTCATTTCATTTCTGATATTTTAATTTCTCCATATTGTTTCATTCAGGCAACCTGCGGCTCTGTTTGCTTTATTCACCTGATCTTCCACTTTCTGTTTCAAGCTTTCCGTAGCTGCATAGTGTGATGCCTAGATATTTAAACTCCATGACTTGTTCTATTATTTGGCCCTCCAGCTCTAATTTACACCTTATTAGATCTGCTGTTATAACCATGCATTTAGTCTTTTTTTGGAGAAATTATCATGTTAAATTTTCTAGCGGTTATATTAAATTCGTGCAGCATACGTTGTAAATCATCTTCACTTTGAGAGATTAGTATTGCGTCGTCTGCTTAGCAGATTATTTTAAGTTGTTTTTCTCCCATTTGGTAACTTTTTTAGTTCTTATTTTTTTATTATTTCGTCCATGATCAGGTTGAACAACAGAGGACTCAGGGAATCTCCCTGTCTTATCCCATTGCCAGCTTCAATTGGGTCAGTTAGTTCTTCATCTACTTTTACTTTTATTGTGTTGTTCTGCTAGATATTTTCGATCGTTTTAATTATTCCTAGAGGTACCTCTCTTGCGCACAATAAATGGATAACGTCCTTTAATTATTTGATCCTGTCAAATGCCTTCTTAACTTCCACGAAACATAAGTATGCCGGTTTGTTGTATTCTAACGATTTTTCTTGAATCTGCCTCATTATAATTATAGCGTCGGTGCATGATCTTCCAGACCTAAAACCTTGTTGTTCTTCTGCTAATGTTATAATTTTATTTAGTTTGTTTGTTATCACTTTGGTCGTTAATTTTAGTGTTGTGTTTAATAAGTTAATTCCTCTGTAATTCTCCGGGTCCGATTTTTCTCCCTTTTTGAAGAGAGGTATTAGAATGCTTGATCTCCATCTCTTATTTTTATGCAAGGAATCCAAATTTGCATTAAAAAATGGGGGCCCTATACAAGTTTTTAAAGTAACCCCCACCCCACCTCCGTGGGGGATCGCATTTGGTGTCATTCGATAGATTTTTCAAAAATATTGATTACGTTCATTTTGTAGTTTTTCGATCTAATTTTCATATCGCAAAATATCGCGGGGATCCAATTTAAAAATTTTAATTTACTACCCACCCCTCTTCATGGGGGATTGTGTTTAGTATCATTCGATAGATTTTTTGAAAAATATTGAACACTTATTTTTTAGTTTTTCAATCTGACGTTTATGTCTCGAAATATTCGGTTTTTTCTTGTGAAACTTTGTGACTCGGCCATTTCCTTACGCCCCGCTCAAACCGTCAGATTTTTGAAATATACCCTGCTCTGCAATGTACTTAACTTACCTTATCTTAATCTGACGATTTAGAGTTTTTCTAAGGATAAATTTTTTTCTCCAACTGATTCTCCAAGGGAAGGTAAATGGTAAAAGAGGACCGGGAAGAAGACGCATTTCCTGGCTTCAAAATTTACGAAAGTGGTATAGCACCACTACCACTGAACTGTTCCGCACTGTGGTAAACAAAGTCAAGATAGCCATGATGATCGCTAACATCCGGAAGGGATAGGCCCTTTAAGAAGAAGAAGAAGAAGATTTTTTAGGACCCTCCTTAACGAACTCTCCTGTATTAAGAGCCAATATATGGTATTGGTACATTTACAGGGTACAAGGTTTCTCCCCATGTGATAATCGATAATCTGACGCGCTCGAGTAACTGCAAAAATCCCTTCGTGGGTTTCCCCACCATTGATATACCGTTTCGTTTCGGGATATATAGCCTTGAAGAAAATCTGAACTTTAATGATCCAAACACATTGATTACTTCTTTTCTTACATACAAGCTGAATCTTCTTTTATTCGAGAGAATTATAATTTTTCCACATACCTCTACCGAAAGTATACTTTTCCGGACCTGATTGTAGGGAGCAAAGTTGTACTTCTCCTCCCTAGGAAGGAAAATATTTTTCCTCCCTAGGGAGGAACAGTAAAAGTGACGTCATGGTATTTCATTCATGAAATATAACTTATTGACGCCCTGTACATTATCTATTTTCTATTACGTAAGTATCTATACATTTTAACGTTTATTTATAAAACGTATTTTGCAGAATGGTAAAAAAGAGGAAATTGTTATTTTGATTTTTAACAATGTTTACATTAATAATTTGACTTATATTTTACAGTTGACAGTTATATTGTACCTACTTGTTAGTTTTAGTGGGTCCCTGTGAATTCGTAACTATTTTAATCCCCCATCCTAATTACAGGCCAATTGGTAACTCTGGCCCTCAGGTAATTTATCGGTAACCAATCAACTACCGGTGAATTCGTAACTAAATAAAGGTATAATCTTTTAGACTTGAAATAAACATATGGGAAATCTCTTTGCTTTTAAATTATCAGATGGATTTAAATAATTTATCATTGCTAAACATCTAAATATTGAATTTACAATTACTTGATGAAAACCAAGCTCGTGTAGAGCTATACTTGATGGAAATAATATTTTTATAACACGTGTTAATGAAACATTATAATATTGTTTCAATGATTTTATTAAGATATTTCAATTTTTGCTATTTTTTATAGGTACATATAGTACAAATATAATGTTTTTAAGCAAACCAAGAAACATTCGGTTTATATTTAAGGTATTAGATTTAATCAATGGTTTCGAATTCACCTGAAGAAAGTTTCGAGTTGGCAGGTCAGGTAGTTAATAGAAAAGTTACGAATTGGCTGGTGTACATTTTGATTTGAAAATTTTTGTCATTAAAAGTTACGAGTTGGCGCGTGTCCGTTTTAGTTTTAATAAATTTTGTTGGTTAATTACATAAATAAATTAAGTAAAAATGAAAAATGACTTGTTATTAATTTGAGGAAGGTGGAAAAACCATATGTATAACATGGGAGTAAAGTGCCTTTTCCTCCCTTGAATGATTACTGCCCTCCGCTACGCGTCGGGCAGTAAACTTCATTCTCGGGAGGAAAAGTAGCACTTTCCTCCCTTGTTATACAAATAGCTATTACATTACAGTAAAAAGTTTACCCAAAGTAACGTGTAAACCTGCTCTTAAATACCAAACGAACACAGACATTAAGATATAGTCAACCTGGTGATGACTACATGGTATACACACTCTTGTGGTCTCTATTCAAAGTCAGTTAATCATTTTTTTTCACTGAAATTTGAATAATTTAAGTCGATTAAAATTATACACACGAGGAGCATGTGTATTAAAAGCTTGTAGAGAAATTTAAGTTTTAATGTAGCAGATAATTTAGAGATCAGATTGCATTTGATAAGAATGATGGTCAAGCAGGTGATTAACTACTTGGAAATCACTAAGCTTTAGCGATTAATGTTAAAGAAATGTAAGTTTCTACTTTTGAAGTCTACAGATAACAAGTGGATAAAAAATTTAAAATGTTACTTTTTTCTGGAGACAAAAATACAAAGCAGAATGAATCGAAATATTAATATTACTATGTAATTTTGGCATTTTATTTAAAAATAATTGTGACGAAAGTTGAAAGAGTGGTATGGGACGATTGCGTCGATTTTACCTAAGGTACGTTCAGCTGAGGGCATGATTGCGCCGAACTAATTCAGATATTCTCTAATCCCTCCCTAACAACACAAAACATTCCAGGAATGTGCTATCAAATTTATATTAATGTTTGAATGTCCTGGACATTCAAGGAACATTCGGTGAACATGTGATTAAATTATTGGTGGAATGTTACCACACAACATTCTACGAGCATACTACCAATGTCCTATATTTTAAGAGAGGCAATTTACTATTTAATTTTGCGTTCATCTTCAAATTTGCCGCGCGTGTAACCTATTTTCTAACCTAATAACCGCCTGTAATAACCTAAAAATTTATGATTTAAAAATGCATAGATAAAGAATATTGGCAAAATGGAAATTAGTGGCCTTTTTTGCTGTTTTGTCTGTTAGTTTTGCTCTGGCTGGATCTCTTTTGTTTAAACAATTATGTAAGTATTATAAAATCGGTTTTCAATTTTCTTTATTCTTTATGAAACGAAATATTTATGCATAATATTACCTGTAAATAAAACCTATGCCTTTTGATTTTTAATTGTAAAGACTAGAAAAATTACCATTCATTTTAACTTTTTTTTAGAATCAGCTGAAGGTGGTCTACAAAAAAACAGGAAGAAACGTATAGCCTTGTGGCTATGAAAGGCACAAGAAAGATATAAAAAGTGTATTGGCTAGTTGGAAGAAACTCCACATTGTCGATGCATAATAAGTTATTACTTTATAAACAAATATTAGGACCTGTATGGATGCCCACTATGGGGGTCTAGGTACTAGACCAAGTAATATAAAAATTATACAAAGATTCCAGAACATAATACTGAGAAATATTGTAGATGCTCCTTGGTATGTGACAAACAGTGAGGAATGGAACCTAGATATAGCCATCAAGAAAATGGCAGGAAGTCACGAGCAACAACTTCATAAGTACAAGAATATTGAGGAAATCCAGCTCCTCGATACTACTGGGCAAACTAGAAGATTGAAGAAGACAAAACCCTTTTGAACTACCTAGTTTGAGTGATAGGTGATAGTGAAAAGCAGAGCAGAGTGCTTGTGTGCCTGTGTATGTTAAAATAGTGCACCATCTTGTTAGATTAGATAAGAGACGCTATGGGGTAAGCTCTTCATTTTAAGGAACAGTAGTAATTTAGGTTAAATTAAAATTGCTAATTGGTCAGTTAAGACCAGATTGTAATTGTAATTGTAATGTATAATTCAATACAATGAATAATCATCATAGTGATGATTATGGAAAAAAATATATGACAAGATTTTGTGCAATAAAAATGTTTATATTTATCAAGGATATATTATTTGGTATAGCCACATATACTTATGGTATATCGTCGGTGATGTGACAATGCCTCCTATCTGCTTTTTCATGAATTTTGTATGAGACGAAAAACCATTTTTAGGGTCATCTCCTGTTTTCACATGTAAATTTCGACATGTTTTGTAGGAAATAGATAGTTGAATTTACTACAAAACATGTCAAAAAAGATCATATTATTATGAAAACAAGAGGTGACTGTAAAACAAGTTTTAAGTCTCTCTTACAAAACTCATGAAAAAACAAATCGGAGATGTAATGTCACATCAGCGGCTATATCCAGGGAAAGTCTAAAAAATATACTGTGAATGTCCAAAGAACATTCGTAGACATTCATGGAATGTTCCAATAAGACATTCAGGGAATGTTTAAAATGCTGACAGAGGACTTTCCTGGGACAATCAGGGGACATTTTTGTGCTTTTGAGGACATTCCAGGAATGTTTTCAATGTCCTGTGTGTATATTCTAGGAACATACATGGAATGTTTGGTGTTATTAGGGCTGGGTATGATTACGTCGCCTACCGTGGTGTTGTAATATCTTAATGTCTTCCATATGTACTCAGTGACATGTACTATGTCGGTAAAGTTGGCAGTACCATTTTATAAGGCCAAAATCATACTAAGACTATATTTTATTGCTAATTTATTACGAAAAGAAAAAATGTATTGCTGTAGCCTTTTTCGAGAAACAGTGGGTGCTGCTAGCTTTACGGTAAAGCTACACCCAACCTATATCTCGGCAATGAAAAAGAGTACAGAGCCCATTTTAACGGAATATTTTATTGCTAATTAATTGCTCTTGATTGGTATATTAACTAATCCCGAAAAACTACCTCATCATCCCCTAACGCAAAACTTACCCCCGAAAAAATTATGAAACTCGGAAATTTAACCCCAAGGAATTAATTGCTAATTCATTTCTCATTATTATGGAAAGAAAAAATGTATTGCTGTAGCCGTTTCCGAGAAACAATGGGTGCTGCCAACTTTACGGTAAAGATGGCAGTAGGTACCCAAGCTATTGTCGGCAAGGAAAAGGGGTGCAGGGCCCATCTTGGTGACATATTGGATTGCTAAATAATTGCTGTTGATTTGTACATTGACCAATCTCGAAAACTACCCCATTGTCCCTTTAGCGCAAATCTCACCTCCGCAAAATAATGAAACTCAAAAATTCAATCGGAGGGAATTAATTGCTTTGCTAATTTAAAACATCCCCCATACCATGTTTTACCGATCTCACTCCTTTAAGTCCACAAACATAGCATTGTTCTATGCCTTTTATTAATTCATCTCCTTCCGTACCTATTGTAACTTAACCCTTATCTGGGCAACACATTTTACTTACGTAACCGGGCAACACGGGTCCGTTGGGCCCACCACTGTTCTTGAATGTACCATTCATATTTACCCATATATTTCTAATATTCTTTTTTGATTTTTTATTAAAATTAAATTTAAATTGTCTACATTAAAAAAAGTGCTACTATAGTATGCCGTCTACCTCGAGTGTGCGATCTACCTGAAGGATGTGCACAAAATAATGAAATGCAAGAAAACTTTTGTGGAAAAAAATATTTATTCACAAGCAATAAACATTTTGAGCCAAATAAAGACCTAATTAATAAATAAGTAAAAACTTTTGTAAACCTACCAGGCCATTTTTTTTTTGAAAGGAGAGGTTGATGTTTACGCATACTCCGGAAAAGATTACGGTGTTGTTGCTTTTCATTATTGTGTGCAAACCCTTCTCAGAAAAGATTATGGTAATTAGCAGCTCATGTATAAAGTACCGACAAAAACAATCTTTACAAAATGAATAAAACGCGTAAGTCAGAAGAAAATTATTATTTTACTTTTACAAATTAATACTTTGTCATATTAATTTACTATTTTAGTTGGGACCAAGCCACAAGATTAGCTTATTCCTAACTAGAATAACAAATTGATATGACAAATTAAATTATTATTAAGTATTATAAAATAGGTTAAAAAAACAATAAAAATAGAAAAGCCATAGATTAGTCATTTATTTCTCTTTATTGCAATCTACTTTCTCTGTAATTCAATATAATTTTAGGAGCTTAGTTGTCGACACTAAAATTGATATCAAATAGGAACCTACCTAACTAGACAAGGCGGAAACGGCGGGTTCGTTGGGAAAAATATTCAAATGAGATATTTTTGCATAATCACATTCGTGAGACATCCCAGAACAAGGTTCAAGAAGTCGCCCACGAGAAAAGTGGGCCAATTTTTTTTAACAATTTTTTTTTATCAAATTGCAAAAATCAATATTTTTGCCCGGACTAATTTTTTTTAGGGTTTTTGGACCGTTCTAGACAAAAAAGGTCTCTTATAATTTTTCTCTAAAGTTGATCTTTTTCGAGTTATAAGCAAGTTAAAATTTGAAAAACGCGAAAATGGCCATTTTTAAGGCTTAATAACTCGGTCAAAAATTATTATTTTGAAAGTCAGAAAGTGACTAAATCAAAGTTTAAAGTCGCCGTTACATGATGCTGAAGAAATCTGTGTCATTAATTTACTACTAAGCTGTTATTTTTAATTAATAACAATGAGTGGTTGTATCGTATTGACGCTGCTGTAAATGTGAGTGCGAGTAAGATGCACAATTGGACTGCTGGAATAGCTTCTCTCTCGCACTCAGCATTTACAGCCCCGCACACGTACATGGCGCTTATTATTATTACTCAAAAATAACAGCTTAGTAATAAAATAATGACAAAAATTTCTTCAGGATCTTGTAGGGGGGGCTTCAAACTTTGATTTAGTCATATATTACCTTTCATAATAATAACTTTTAACCGAGTTATTAAGCCTTGAAAATCGCTATTTTTCGTTTTTTTCAATTTTAAATTGCTAAGTCGAGAACGATCAACTTTAGAGAAAAATTATGAGAGACCTTTTTTGTCCAGAATGGTCCAAAAAATTAAAGAAAAAATTGTTCGGGCCAAAAATATTGATTCTTAAAATTTGACTAAAAAAAAGTTGTTAAAAAAAATTGGCCCACTTTTTACTTGGGCGACTTCTTGAACCTTATTCTGGGATATCTCACGAATGTGATTATGCAAAAAAATCTCATGGGAATATTTTTCCCTTCGAACCCGCCGTTTTCGTCTTGTCTAAACAATATTATTGCATTCCAACAATGATTATCAGTTTTAAAATTTATTTAGAATAGATAATATAAGCTATTGTAAGCATCTCTTTGATGTTCACATCAAA
Source organism: Diabrotica virgifera virgifera (assembly GCF_917563875.1). NCBI lineage: Eukaryota > Metazoa > Arthropoda > Insecta > Coleoptera > Chrysomelidae > Diabrotica > Diabrotica virgifera. The sequence goes on along the minus strand of NC_065445.1, from coordinate 46,045,837 downwards.
GAAATGTTTAGATTGTTTGTTATACGTGTAGACTTTATTATTCTTGGATTTCCGGAATCATAAAAGTCGTATAGATAATCCACAAAAACATTACCTGACTGCCAGATTAACTTCTGTAACAAACGGCCGATTTCATAATGAAGTTAAAGGAGGCTTTAAATTTAAAGTTGCCTTTAATTTGAGATTTTCAGTTTCATAATTAAGTTAAAGGGTCCTTTTTATCAAAAGCCCTCTTTAACTTTAAAGTGCAGATTTCGGACCTTTAAGTTGCTAAAGTCTCCTTTAAAGGGTACATAACCTATTTTGTTGAGTTAAAAACACAGTTGTTTTTGTATTTAACTTTTAAGGTTAACATAACAATAACAGTCAATAATAATTATTACTAGGATTAATTAATTGTACTTGAAAAGCACAATTATGTATAATTTTGAAACGTCTAGTTCAAGAAATTTATTGTATTCAGAAGACCAAAAATTAACCAGAACAGATTAAGAACAAACTGTTTTGAACAATAATAATATGATGATCTGGATTTTTATCAAAGATTTAGGTTGAAAACAAACAGTTTTGTGTGCCTTCTTAATTAGAAAACCAAATAACTCTGCCTACTATTAGGTAAGTGACTAAAAATTTGTTGATAATAAGTAAAAATAATGCTGTTTATTTATTTTAGAGGTGGATGCATTACTGCCACGCAACAAATTCTGTGGAATTTTATGCATCAGGAAGTATGCAATTAAATGTAGCTGATTTTACAGCAGTGTCCAGAGGTTCAGCAAGTAGAATTATAAAAATAGTATCCTTTAAAATTGCTAAAATCATCAAGAGATGGAAAGCTGTTGAAGATTTTTACAAGATTGCTGTATTCCCTAGAATAATGAGTGCAATGGGTTAATTAAAATAAAATAATAAAATAGATTCTGCAGGTGTCCAGGATGCAGAAATTTTCAGGTACAGAAAATCATTTTTTGCATTGAATGTTCAGTCAGTGATGCAAAATTTAAAATTAGAGATATTGTTGAACTGTGGCCATCAAATAAGACATTTTTAATAATAGTGGGCTGAAGCATAATTCAGGGGCTTAGAATCACACAAACTTGTTTTATTTTCGTCTACAGAAATATTAGGGTTACAGTAACTGAACGTTATAATATGTACAGTCAGAAAAATGAAAGAATACCCATGAACGAACATATAAAACACGCTGTATTTTCCTGTCACCGTGTCACAAAGAAAATTGCCCAGCGCAAGTACATGTAACAATAATTATTACATGTACTTGCGCTGGCCAGTTTTTTGAGTGACTCGGTGACAGGAAAATACAGCGTGTTTTATATGTTCGTTTATGGGTATTCTTTCATTTTTCCTACTTGTACCTAGGTATGCATTAGGGTGGAGCGAAAAAATCAACTTTTAAAATTTAAAATGCCTGTATGCGGAAAAGTGGTCTGCATATTTGTTGTAATACCCTGCAAAATTTCAAATCGATCGGACTTCGTTTAGCGGTGCCCCCACTACTTCGAAATTTGAGGCTATTGGCCTCCCACTAAAGTAATGCGCCGATGCGCCCGCCTTCGTTAATACTTACTTGGTTAATTTTGGTAGTAGTTCGATTCGAGAGCAAACTGCGTTTCTTGTATTAGTATCAATTTAGATGCAATACAGTGAACCGTTGTTTTATTCTGTGTTGTTAAACTGTGTCCGTGAGATCCGTAAAAAAAGAAAACATGCCTAAAACACGAACAGACGTCGCTTGTTGTGTTTTTGGAGCACCAAGGAAGTTTAAAGACAATATGTTACCGACCTGTGCTGATGTTATCAGAAACTTTTTGTGTATTCGCCAGTTTATGAAAGAAGCTGCAGCAAATAATGCTGAACCAACTGTTAGTGACATTAATGAAATTCTTCTTGTTGAATTAAAATTGCTGTGGGTTAAAGCATCCATTCCGATAATATCCGATCAACAAATTAAATCTAAATTAAAGGAATTACATCAAAAATACAGAAATATTAAAAAACCTATGAAAAGTAGAAACTCAGCCAATATGCAAAGAAAGGTTAAAGATTTTAGAGATTTATTGGAAAAGAAATTGTTTGATATTGCATCATGCAAATGTTCTGACTATTTATTATGCAAATGCAAAAATAAAATACCGGCTCGAGAGCATGACTTCATTAAAGATCAGAGGCATGATAGAAAAATGGTAATTGGTTCGGTGGATAAAGTAATTACCAAAAAACTAGAACGCTCTATTTACCGGAAAATTGTGGAAACACAATCTCCAATAGCTACATCTTCTTCATCAAGATCCGAAACACATCTTCCAGTAGAACAAATTATAAGTGAGTCTTCAGATGAAAGTGCCACAAGTGTCTACGAGAAAAATACAAAAACCGGAACAAAAGACGATTTACCGAATACAAAAAAAACAAAACAAATGCGAATTAGTTTGCCAAACTTAGCTCAAGCATGCGATCGTACAGGAGTATCTGATAGAGTAGCATCCATAATAACAAACTCGGTGTTGCAAGATCTAAGTTTCATCTCGGTAGAAAGTCATGACAAAATCATAGATCGGAGTAAAATTAGGCGGGAGAGAAAAAAAAGGCGCAACCAGATTAAAATTGATGATACAAAAATTTTTAAATTTCTTCATGGAATCTATTTTGATGGTAGAAAAGATAGAACTCTACAAAATGAAATGAAGGATAATAAATACTACAAAACTACCATATCTGAAGAACATATTGTCTTAGTCTCTGAGCCCAAGTCAAAATATATAGGACATATTAGTGTATCGTCGGGTAGTGCAGAAGAAATCAGCAAGACAATGTTGGACTTTCTAAATAAAAATGTAGACCTTGATAATTTGGTAGCTGTTGGATGCGACGGAACTGCTGTCAATACAGGTATTCACAATGGTGTTATCCGTAAAGTAGAACTTGCAATTGGTCGATCAATGCAATGGTTTATTTGCATATTACATACCAATGAACTACCTCTGCGCCATCTAATAAAGCACTTGGATGGAGAAACTACCGGACCACGTGAGTTTTCAGGACAAATTGGAAAAGGACTACAAAACTGCGAGCATCTTCCTGTAGTTAAATTTGAGCAAATTCGATCAGTTTTACCCAAATATGATGCAAAGGAAATCGAGAAGCTTAGCACGGATCAGAAATATTTATTTGAAATTAGTAATTCAGTATCTAACGGTAAAATCTCGAGTGACTTAGCAAGAAGACAACCGGGAAAAATTTCACATGCTAGATGGCTAACAACTGCAAGCAGAATTCTTCGTCTTTACGTAGCAACAGATCCTCCTTCGGAAAACCTAAAATCTTTGGTATGCTATATACAAAACGTATATGCCCCACTGTGGTTCGAGATTAAAGCAAGACCATTTTGTTTTGATGGACCAGTACATTTATTTAATTTAGTAAAAAGGACGAGGTATTTGTCACCTGAACTGCAAAAAATAGTGGACAGGATAATACAAATTAATGGTTATTTTGCACATCCTGAAAATGTGTTGATAGCAATGCTTTGTGATGAACGGCAGCATATCAGAGAGTTAGGTTTGCGGCGAATCTTAAAATCCAGAAACTCCCATGAAATAAGAAAATTTAAAGTCCCAGAAATTAACTTTAACGCAAATGACTACATTGAAATGATTGACTGGCAACAATTAGTGATAAGCGAACCTCCAATGACAAAAAAAATTTCAACAGAAGATCTAAAACAGATGATTAAAGATGTTCCTGAAGAAATGGAGATACTACGTTTTCCCTGTCACTCCCAAGCTATAGAACGCTGCGTTAAGTTGGTAACAGAGGCATCCTTAAAAGTATGTGGGCCTGAAGCAAGAGATGGCTTCATAAGGTCCCAAATAGTTTCCCGACAAGCATTACCTAAATTTAACACAAAAGTTGAGTTTTTAGCTAATCTCAAGCATTAAATCATAAACGTTTTAAAGGTGGGTGGGTGGGTGGAACTCGAATTGCAGCCACCTCCTCGTGGTGAGTTCTGGGTTGTTTTCACGGAAAACAAGCGAAGAGCTGCAAAAAAAATCACTTTATTTTAATTTTTAGGTGGCTCGGGGCACCGGAAAAAATTATCGCATCAAATTCATTTTTTGCAAGCTACTTACACTACACGTGAGACCACTTTTCCACATACAGGCGAAAAAATTTGAGAAAAAAAAATTTTTGTTTTATTTTCACGTTATCTTAATTTTTAGGTGGCTTGGGGCACCGGAAAAAATTATCCCATCAAATTCATTTTTTGCAAGCTACTTACACTACACGTGAGACCACTTTTCCGCATACAGGCGAAAAAATTTGAGAAAAAAAAAAATTTTGTTTTATTTTCACTCCACCCTAGTATGCATGTGCTAATCCCCTGAATTTTGAAAGTGGTATCTTTGGTCATTACATATTGGTTGGTGACAGTGACGAACAAGGAATGTAGTAGAACAGCAATATGGGTTGTGGAAATGAAGATTTCCTATACTCCGCTTAGGAACGAGACTACAATTAGAAAACATGACTGTGATTGTTGCAACTAGAGTGTTTCATAATATTGCCATTGATATGGATGATAATTTTCCTGTGAATAAAACTGAAGATGAAGCAAACGATGAATAATTACAACCGATAAAAAATAACGAAAATATTTCAGAAAACAATATAACTGTGTTAATAAATGAAAACTTTGGTAGATTGTAAATATATTTATTAATAAAAGCAAAATGAATGTATTGAACTTCTTATTTATTTTAGTTTATCCCATTTTTTTTATAGACCTGGATCCCACATACCAAAAACAGTTGATTGATAGCAAGCTGAAAATTTGTTAATAGCTTAACGGTGTCTAGTCGGACAAACTTTGATGTATGATGTAGGGGAACACTGGAATGGGGGAAGTTTTAATTGTGGAACAGGTTAAAAATTTGGAACGTAAAACTACGAAAACATTCCACGTATTTTGTCGGAAAGAAATTCTAATTGATTTGTTACCATTTCATTAAACTCTCATGCAAAAATCAGACTCGTGTTTATCACCAACTGGGCATTTTAATGAGTGGAACACGAAGAACATGTCAAATGACAGGAATCATGTTGGTTAGTAATAGCAGTCTGATTTTTGCATGAGAGTTTAATGAAAGCGTAACAAATCAATTGAATGTTCTGTCCGACAAAATACATGGGACGTTTTCGTAATCTGACTTTCCAAATTTTTAAACTCTTCCACAATTAAAACTTCCCCTGTTCCAGTGTTCCCATATATCAAAGTTTGTCCGATTAGACACCGTTAAGCTATTAACAAATTTTCAGCTTGCTATTAATCAACTTTTTTTGGTGCGCGAGATCCTGGCTTATTAGGTAGTTTTATTTTTAAATCCAATAATTTTATTTTTTTATATTCTGCCTCTTCCCTTTCTATCCTTTTTTTCCTTCTGTTCTGCAAATATGCAATGCAAATGATCATTAGCTTGCCTATACATGATACTCAATTATTTGGATAATTTAAACGATTTTTAACAAATAAAATATTGTAGGGCCCTTTCCTTTATTCTTCACATTTATTTATTATATTTCTATAACTTTCTATCTTTTGTAACACAAGAAGTTCCTCCTCTTTGCTAAAGTTTGTAGAAGTAATTTTTTGTTATCTCGTTATATGTCCATTTTTTTAGATTTTACTTTTTACTGATGAGTAATTAAGTAATAGTAGGTGTATATAATTATTAAATAATAGTAATACCTATAAGTACAATAATAAAATTAAAAAGTAAGTATTAGGTGATTAAAAAGAAAAGTAGAGTAATAATAAATATATAGAAATAGTAATAACAATAAGTAATAATAATTATTATAATAATTAAGTAATAATAAGTAACTTTTTGTAGTAAAAACAATAATTATAGGGGGAGTATCCTACAAACTGGCAAAATGTATGACATTCAAATGTCATTATTTCCATTTTAGTTCAAATATAACATAATTCAGTTTAACCAACAGTATAAAATTTCATTAAAGCACACTTTACTAAAAGAATCCTTTAAATCGAATTATGAAATCAAAATCGTTAACAGCCGCTTTAAAGTCCACTTTAACATTAAAGCCTACTTTTACTAAAGTCCACTTTTTCGAATGATTATGAAATCGGCTGTAAACTTTAGGTATAAATACAAATAGGGTTCGACGAGCCCGTGTTACCCCTTTACTTGACAAAATTCTTTTGACGCAATAATTTAAAAAATGATAATGAATATTTTGAATATAGCTCATGACTATGTTGAATAATAGCTCATGACTATGTTGAAGGAAACATACTTCTAAACAAATTCAGTGATGCATAAAATTTAATAAAAATTTTTCTTATCAGTTTATGACAAAATAATTGGAGTCTCGGGCCCGTTCGACCCACCTTGCCCGGATAAGGTTAAAGTATGAAGCTAAAATATTTTTTGTGTTTTTTTGGAAAAAGATGCAGCAATAAATTATTGTACTATTGGCGTTTTAAGCACTGCACCAATGAGTAATAAAAACCATGTATAATTTACTATTTTATTTGAAAATAAATCGCAATATAAGTTTGAAATAAAATTTATTTGACGTTTCGACTTCCACTTCACTTGTTTAATATTTGAACGATTTTTTAATTCGAAGAAAAAAACAAAATATTTTATTTTTAATGTCCTTTTGTAAAAGTTGTAATTTAGCTTGAAAACTAAATATACACAGGGAGATATCTGATATTTTATCTTTCCCCTGCAATTGTAAATTCAGTGTTTGTAAAGTTGTTCCATAACATCAGTCCTACAACCACTGGTCATCGTTTAATCCTGGATAGGGTATTTCCTTTTCGTTCAAAAATGCAGTTATTGGATCAAACAAATCTACAAATCGATTTAATACATAATATGTAGCACTAAATATCCATCTATATAACAATGCAAAAGAAATTAATGTCATTTGGAAGTTCTTCATCCTTTAATTCTAAGGACATTTTTGGATTGTTGATGATTTTTTGCGTAAGGATATTTTAAATAAATATTTTGTAACGAGATGTCCTCGGTGAATTGGTAAAAATTGTGGAATTTCAGAATCATGTCTTAAAAGCCCTATAATATCGATATTTTTACCCAGCATTGCCAGAGCTCCATCAGTTGCAATGCATTATACTTATACATAATGTATTAATATCAACACATTATAATTGTGTAAATAAATAATTATTGATTGGCGTAAGGTTTATGTTATTTATGTCTGTTTACTATTAATAATATTGGCTATGAGCAGGTATGTTTGGTTGTGTAGTAATTTCCAGTCACGTCTAGCCATCTAACTTCCCCAAAAAGAAAATTACCAACATCACTAGACAGCTGTGAATCAGATTAGGGAACCCACTATATCTATGCATTCCATAGTACTCTTCTTTCCTCAATTTACCGTTACTTAATGAATTATCCTGTAAAAATTCTAAATGCACTTATTTTTTTTTTCTAAAACGAGTAAAACAAGAATCGTTTGCTTTGTTTGTTTACATTATCATAATACCGTTTTCTCAAGTTAAATTGTCCACGCTAAAGGAGTCACGTGTGTGCAATATTTGAAGGTTAAAAGCTAATAAATAACGTAGAGGCCTGACATTACCATAAAATTGTGGGCGTACCGGTCACTTTTTACCTGATCTCCTACACGAATTACAGTACTTTACGTTAGATAATGGGATTTTATTTCTTTTGGTTTCTACCATGGCGCCATACACGCAGCTCAACTTATGAATATTTTGAATTAATTTGTGCAGTTTGTTGTTAATAGCACAATCGTCAACAAAAATTTTGTAATAGAACTGTTCTTACATTTGGTGGAATTCATTAATCAATAGATTCAGTTTAACAGTATGATATTCTCGGGGAATAAATTTCATTGGAGACCAGATTCGTTTTGTAAAGGTACGTATCCATACGTTGGTGCTCCGTGCTCAGTGTAGCTGCTCAAATGGATACGGCTTGCGCTCCCCTACATATTCATCCGTGTGATGGATGACCGAAGTTATCGTTAACGTAAAGTTATCCTGTAGTTACGTTATAATCCTCGAATTGGTGTCAGTGGCGGTTTCTCCATAAGTGCACATGTGCACGTGAACCCCCAAAATTATTTTCACACCAACATTCATATATGTAATATTTATCATTCTATAAATAACATTTTAATCTAACTATACAGTAATTGAAATTCGAAATAACAGATCCAACGAGTTTATAAGTATCTAATAGGTAACATTTAATTATTTTTATTCTATTTCAAAGGAGAAAGTTCACGGATGCGAGGCCTTAGACAGAAACCCGCGTTCACCGCTCTCACAGTGGTTCCTATACCAATGACTAGGGAGCGGATTTTATGCTAAATGCATATTGCATGCATATTTCGGATATTTGGAAACTTTACTAAATTTTGCATATTTTTAAAGAACCATGCATATTTTGTGCATATTTAAAAACATTTAAGTCCAAAATTTTTTTTAATTTTTTAATTCGCCACTAAATATTTCCCCGCACAGGCTGTCGTATCTATTAATTCGAGAACTACCTGAAGAGAGACGGCTCATTCACTGCGTTTCATTATTTCTTAGAAAGTACCCGATCTTTACACAAATACTTATAGTGCTTATAGTACGCCGTTAATGATTGTAGGATGTTAAAGTGATGACGGATGGTTTACCCGGAAATCCGAATTTTATTTACTTTTATTATATTTAGTAGGTAATACCTACAATTCTGATGATTCTTTTAAATCCTCTATTGTTAAGAGAATTTACACCTTTAACCATAGTTTTAAGATTTTCTAACGGAAATTAACAAGTTATTTTAAATACGCCCCAATTACTTCTATTGATGTTGAAAGGAGTTTTTCAAGTTATAAAAATATTTTGTCTTATCAAAGAATATGTTTCCTCGTAAAGAATTTGGAAAAAACATTGTAGTGAATTATAATCGAAGATATATTTATAGTGATATTGTGGTTTTATTTTAAATAGGTAACTATTGGTAGCAGTTTTTGTAAAAACTGTAAATAAATTGCATATATAAAAATGATGTTATTTGAAAGATAATAAATAAGATTGCCGCCCCCCTATAAAAGAACTCCCTAGAATAGAATAGAACAGAAAATTTGTGGATTCTCGAAATGCGCATTTTTTTAATTTTTGTGCATATCTTGCGCATATTTCGTAATTTTTTACCGCATATATATGCGCATATTTCATCAAAATTGATCGCATATAAATCCGCTCCCTACCAATGACTTTTCATACTACAAAATACAACTCACCATCCACCCCGCTACCCGCTATAGCCCACAAGTTTAGATGGCTTCAGGATCACAAGTTGGATGTGATCTTATGGCATGATCTTTGGTGTTTTCAACGTGCACGGCACGCGTATGTTTACATTTTGCTTTCATGAAGTTCGAATTTCGGAACTATATTATATTAAGAATGGAAGGATTTGTGGACGTAAATGTTAGCGTGGAATATTTAAAATCAATTAAATTTTCTTCATTATATTTAGAAGAAAAATTAAAAATGCCGAAACCAAATTTTTTAATTAAGAATGTACCAAAGTGCAAACGTCGGGATTATAAATGTTTATTTAAAATGGAGATTTGTGTAAAAACTTATATTATTACAAATTGTCTAGGTGTGAAGCACATATTTGGAGAAGAGGAAGCATAATGAATAAAATAGAAGATACGATTTTAACTATCCAGTTGGAATTCCAGATTATAATTCTCCAATTATGTACCTACTTGTTACGATGCCAGTGACAACTGCAGAAACAGAACGATGTCTCTCTGCATTGAAATGTATCAAAACATTCCTTAGAATAGCTATGGGCCAGGATCGATTAACTGCACTAGCAATGTTTTCAATAAAAAAAAAAATGATTCAAGGAATTCCAAATTTTACTGAATTTGTTTGTGAATAGTCTAAAAAATAACAGGCGACTGACTTTCGTTACAAAACTTTCTTGTAACATTTAAACACTAAATTATAATTTTAAGTCAATAAAATACATTATTTATTGTAATTTTTAATAAGGTCCTTTGATTTTTACAATGTGAAGACACTCCTCAAAAACCTTTACCTACGGAAATAGGGTCTCAAGGTCTTTTTATATGTTAACATTATGTGTGCACTCCCAATATTTTACACCAGGCGCCGCCACTGATTGGTGTGATGTATCATACCTAACTTAACTACTTGCGTTATTTCTTGACAGTTCTTGAGTTATCTGATATATCAACTGTCATTTTATCACGCGACGTTAAACCTCAAGTTGTAGTTATGTAAGGATATATAAGGTTAGGTTCATCTTTTGACTTGTTTTTAGACAGAAATCAAGTGCATTTAGAAGCTAATAATTTAATAAATAAGAATAGAAGGGTAATGCAATTTTAAAAATGATACAAAAACCAAATCGAGAGATATAAGTTGAAATTTTATTTTAAGTATCTACTGAGCTTTCTATCCAGGGTTGCCAGATGATATTTTATAAATTCCCCACTTAGAAACTGAAATTCCCTCAAATTGAAGCTTAAATACACCACATTTAAATTTTTGCCGCATTTTAATAAATTATTAGTCAAATCAAGAGAACAGTACACCAAAATTATACTACTTATCAACGGGGGCCCTGGAAATAATTAATAGTTTCTGTGGTCTTCATTTTATGGGAGTATAATCACCGGTATAATATACGCAGTTCTATGTACATTCGCAAAATTAATTTACCATGACCCCTTAAAATCCTACATAACTTTCCGCCCCCAAAAAATCCCACTACAATTTCTGCTTACAAAAATTTCCACGCTTTTAAATTACCCCAAAATTGTGGGAAAATACACCAATCTGGCAACCCTGTTTCTATCTACTGTTTTAAACACCACCGAACCCGAACAGCTGTTTGCTGTTCGGCACTGTTCGGTCATCGACGGTGGCCGACGATGGGTATTTACTTTTACGGTCATCTACCCATCCTGTAGTATGTTCCGAACTATCTCTCGCGCTCACTCCAACTTGTACTATTTCTACATAAGGTTCTCTTTGTTACTTCAACATTTTTTCCTCAAATGTTGTTTCTAATATAACGTTGATGAAATAACTATCTCATAACTCTGACTGATACATCACACCGAATTTTACCTAAATAGTTATGGGCATCGTTATTCCTGAGAGTTATCTTAACTTTAACTCAAACGTTAAAGTTAACTTCGGTCATCCATCACACGGCCGATTATAAACCGCAAACGGGTTGAAGCGCAGAGGGTGAGCGGCGAGCACCAGCGTATCCACTATTATATATGTGGAGCTACTACACCGAGCACGGAGCACCCACGTATGGATACGTACCTTAAAACATTTAGATATTTTAAATCCAAACGTACAAAACGAAAGATAATTTGTGTTAATTACTTATTAATTTCGTTATTTAAATAAAAGAATATTCTACATATTATAGGGCTTTCGTAAACCTCAGGTTACTGTGAATAATGACCTATGATCGAGGTAATTAAATGATGAGTCTCATTTAATTCTCAACGCGAAATAACTGTATAAAGAAAGGAGGTAGGGGAGAGTTGGACAAAACCGGATAGGTTGATAAAACCGGGTACCCCTTAATTATTCTAACTGTCTGCTGCTATCTATTGGACAATGTTAAAATTAGTGTCCCTTTACCACCAACAGTCGTGTGTATTCATTTCTACCTCATTTTAGTAATCTGTGCTGGAGCAGTAAGGCTTCACCTGTTTTTTGATGCAAGAGACTCGATTTTTAAGGTAAGTTTATAGCTGTTTTCTCCTCTAAATGAATAACTAATGGCCATTTCAAAATTTAATACATGTAACCTAGTATATTACCTTTAATTTGGCCAAAAATTTTGAATAGTATTTCATAACTTAAAAATTTAAATAACATTTAATGTCTTGTTTACCAGTTTGACAAAACCGGGTAGTCCGAAAATCGACAAAACCGGGTACCCGATTTTATCAGACCTGTTGTTACTTCCAGTTTCTGCAGTGTTTTTTTGGCTTTTAGTTTACTGCAACATGTGGCTTCTTCTGTTGAAGCTAGTAGGAAAAATTAAAAAAAATCTCCAGTCGTAAAAAAATTAAAACTAGATAAACTGGACAAAAAAAAAGAAAAAACGTGGTAAAAAGGGCTGCACCAAAAACAAATTTTTGGAGTTTGAAGGAAGAAGATAATAATGACGATGCTTGTCTATATTACAATTAACTATTTTCAAATTATAATGCGAAGGAAGGCTGGATAAAATGTGTGTCTTGCACCAAATGGGCTTATGACGCCTGCAGTGCCTATGATGATGTAGATGAAATTTTTATTTGTGACTTCTGTTCATAGATTTTCGATTTATGTTCACATACTTTTAATAAATATTTTATTTTCTGCCATTAGTCTTTTTACATGGTAATTAAGTTACTACCCGGTTTTATCATACCGGTTGGACAAAACCGGGTATTTGGCAATATTTTCATAACAATAAAAAAAATAAAAAATCTAAGAATATTTTTAAAAATTGAATTGGCATATCAAACTTAAGTCATTTGAGAATATTTCAATCTGCAGCAAACATTTGCTACTCTCATATAGCAAAAGATACAGACGGTTTTTGGAGTGGTACCCGGTTTTGTCCAACTCTCCCCTATCTGGCTCAGCACGCTAGGTGGCAATATCGCCGGTCCGGAATAATAATGACGTAACTGCAAAAAGCCAAATTTCTCAGGAGAGCAAAAAACGATTTTTAAATATTTAAAATATTAATTAAATGAAGAGTAATCGTCCATCGGTATGGCGTTTATTGTTACAATGATGGCTTTTATGTTTATCCTTAACGGTTCGAATTTCATTATCTTAATTTAATCCCTCCATTTCAACCCCTTTTACAGCTGCGTCATTCTTCATCTGCGTCTTTTTTAAATATTTAAAATAGTGATTAGTGATTAAATAAAAAGTAACCGTCGGGAGCTTCGGTATTTCGTTTATTCTTACAATGATGACTTTTGGTTTCATCCCCATTGGTTTTAATTTCATTATCACAATTTAATCCCCCATTTCCAACCCTATCTACACTACTACACTTGCGTCATTCTTGATCTGAAAATTTTTCAGGACAAAAAAACTATTTTTAGATTTATTATGCCGTTTATTACCATTAACGGCCGCCTAATATAATAAATAACCGCTTAGTAATGCAATAATGACACAAATTTCTTCAGGCTCTTGTAGGGGGTCTTTATACTTTGATTTGGTCACTTCTTGACTTTCATAATAATAATTTTTAACGGAGTTATTAAGCCTTGAAAATGGTCATTTTCGCGTTTTTCAAATTTTTAATCACGTATAACTCGACAATAATCAATTTTAGAGAAACATCACAAGAAATCCTTTTTACTCAGAATGGCCCAAAGAATCTAAAAAAAAAGTGATTTATTTTTGTAAGTTGGTTTAAAAAAATTGTTTGACCACGGTACCGCCTAGCACCCTATGAATTTGTTATAAGGAATCGGAATAATTTACCTGGCGATCCAGCCTGGATTATGTTATTGGGTTAAATTTAATGATGTTTGTCCTCCTTTATGACGTTTACTCGATGACTTATAATTGTGATTTAACTGATCACTCTTACGAAAGAATAATAATCAAAATTCCTCTTTAAATTTATTGTAATCGTTTAAAAATCATTATCAAAGCAATTATTTATATAAAAGTACACTTTAGAATCAAATTAAAAAAGCAATAAAAGAATCTATGAATGTTACTACTGATTTATTAAACATTTCTATATTCATAATATCTTTGAGCGAAGCGTGTACAAATTTTTCCGGCTTTCTACCGCCTCCTGTGCAACGGGAGATTAAAGCTTTAGAAACAATAAAAATTCTTTTTAAAACGACTCATAACCGTTTAGATATCTAATTAGAATTCTATACACCGCTATTAAAGATGGAAGTTATCTGCGGATTCCAGTTATTATACTTTAGTTACGTTTTTGATAGTCTCTGGCAATGTAGTTTCAATTAGGTAAAATAATAAATATAAAAACTATAGGTAAAATGTGACGGGATATCTCACAACAAGAACAATAAACAAAGAAAAAAATAGGTATATGCATGAAAAGCAACCGAAATAGCTTTTTGAGTATTGGTCGTTATCAGTCTGGTGCAGCCTACTTAGAAAGCATGTTAACTTGGGAAAGGACAATTACAGGAGCAGTGCGACCAGTTTCTTTATCTTTATCTTTATGTTTATCTTATCTGCAGCAGCGAGAAAAAGCTGAACAAATGTTTAGACATGGTCTCAACAAGAGTTGAGACTTGACCTCAATTTCCAAATATTTTTCCATGCCGGATAGCTTGTAGGAGAGCATATCTATTCGATAAGTATAATGTGTACGAAGTATTGTAAGTTTCGAGATTTGATGGTGGTCAGTACCTTTCAGATTTTCTTCATCCTTTATTCTTCAGATCTTCTTCAGTCCACGTGTAACGAAGTAGCTGAAGGGTTGGTACTTAAACAGCTCCTTCGGTAGTTTATTTAAAAAAACCCAGATAGCTTTCAGATAACATTATACTTTCAATTCAAAATATCGATGGCTAATCCATAATAACTTGTTTACAATAATAATATCGCGACCTAGCCTAGCATCATATCGACATCACCTTTACGATAATACTTACTAACGATCACACGATCTCAGCAGGTAATGTTTATTTACACCTTTGAATAATAACAAGTATAAAATTTCGATGTTACTCGAGGTTACTGAATAACATAACATACTAGTTCACGAAAAGGATGTCAAAAAGAGATGGAGAAAGTAGTTTCACAGCTTATTAAATGAAGAATTTGACAGACAGCCTGTAGAGTCAACGGAGAGAGTAGCAGCAATGGTCACCAAAATAACAAACGAGGAAGTGGCTCAAGCGCTTCAAAAAATAAAGAAAGTAAAAGCGGTAGGACCAGATGATATTACTGGGGAAGTATGGAGAGCATTGGAAGAGACAGGAGCAAGGTGGCTAGCAGCTTTATTTAATAGAATTATGGAAGTTGGACAAATGCCAGACGAATGGAGAAGCAGTATACTAGTCAGGGCCGGCCCGTCCATATAGGCGAACTAGGCGGCCGCCTAGGGCGCAAAATCCGCCTAGGGCGCAAAATTAGGGACGTAGTACTTTCTCATGTAGTAGTTGTGTAACTCGCAGAGACAGAAAAATCACTGGGTAATGAAAGGTGAAGGATATTTTATTTTAGTTGTCTTATAAAATAAGAAAACGCAAAACTATAACTTAACGTTAACATTAATTACTCGTTTTGGCAACCTCGCTGAGCGTAAGCCTACTTAGTGGCGCAGTGGTCGCGGCAACCCCACACTCTTCACTTCAGTCAAGCCAGCAGTCATAGCGTGAACAGAATAAGAGTACTAGTCTGTCATTAGGGCGCTGCGTGTTATGCATTTTCACTTTTCAGTTTAGTGTAGTAGTGCAGTGTTGTTGACTTTGTTTGTGCATTGATTGACAGTAGTAGTAGTTGTTAATTTACGATAACAAAACTGCAAAAGGAAGTTTGAATTAACAAGTAAGTAGCTTATACTCTTCATATTTATAATTTTTTTCAGTCATCATATCATATAGGCCATTGTCATATTGTTGTTGTATATAGGCCTAAATCAAATCAAAATTGAGATTGTTTAATTATCATAACTTAAAGAAAACCCCTTGTGAACACTTGCCTCTGTTTCGCCTACGATGCCGATGTGATTGATTAGGAACTGGCTGCTGAGTGCTGGTCATGCTGGCTGCTGTTCTGGGATTTGGGCGAACTGAGTGGTTGTTTAATTTATTTAATATTACACAATATGAATGTTGAATGAATTATTAGTTTTGAAATCCACCTGGACATTTCTAATTTTGCTTCCAAATATTTATCAAAACAAATTATTTTTTGTTGAAAACAGTATAACTTGACTTTTTAAGCAAGAATGACCATTGGATTTTTTTGTAAAATTTTTTAACTTCTAATTTCTATCAAATTGATTTCAAAATTAGGCCTACTTTAAATGTATTTATAAATAATATTAAAATAATAGGCTATTAATGTAATTTTATTTAAGAGAAGTCCTTGCTTCTTGGGGGTGTAATCCTAATTTCATATCTTGAGTAAAGACATTCAAAATTTTTTCATTTTTTCAAAATGAAGTTAGCTTAATCCAATCATTGTTTTCTTTCCAGATATGATGTCAGGAAAACACTCGGGCTCTTGGTTTAAGAAAAGAAGACAGGAAAGAGAGGAGTCAGCAAAAAAAGCTAAAGGGTCTTTTGAAAAATATTTAATTAAACCAAATGACACAACTCTTAGGGAGGAAAGTTATAATGAATCACCTTCCACCTCTGGAAAAACCAACCAGCTCCTACCTCAAGAATATGCTACAGAGAAAACAGATACTGAATCACCTTCTACTTCTGGGGGAATCATCCAGATCCAACCTCAAGAATGTCCTAGGAGGATAACAGCTATTGAACCGCCATCTACTTCTGCAGAAAACAACGAACGTCAACTGCAAGAATTTCAAAATAATTTCGTTGAAATGGACGTTGACGTTACAGATAATGCAGTGGAATTACTGCCGGAAAATTCAATCTCACCCAAAGTTACGCTTGATTATGCTGATCCAGCGTCTTGGGACACTCTAAATATTAATCGCCAAACTTTACGAACCATTTTAGTAGAGCATGGACCTGACCAAGTAAAAGGAAAATTTCCGAAGGGTGTGAATAACAGAAAATTTTCTGACTTTCATTATAGAAGGAGGCTTCCAAATGGTGAATATGTGTACCGAGACTATCTTCAATACTCAAAATCTACCGACAAAGTTTTCTGTTTTTGTTGTAAGGTGTTTGGCGGCATAAATGTCTCTTCTTCATTAGGCAAAAGTGGTTGTAATGACTGGCACAATATGTCGGCCCTCCTTGAAACGCACGAAACATCAAATGATCACCTTCAAAACTTTGAAAAATGGAAAACACTGAAAAAAGCACTTAAAAAAAATTTAACTGTTGACAATGTTTATGAACAAAAAATAAAACAAGAGGAAATTTACTGGCAGAAAATTCTAGAACGGCTGTTTGCTCTCGTCAAAACTCTTGGGTCCCAAAACTTGTCATTTCGCGGCACGACAGAAAAATTAGATGTTAATGACAACGGAAATTTTTTAAAATTTATTGAATATTTGGCCATGTTTGACCCAATAATGAATGAGCATCTAAGAAAAATCAAAAGTGATGTCAACAGGCACACTCATTACTTAGGGAAAAATATACAAAATGAGATGATTCAAACTTTAGCTAATGCAATAAATGCAGATATATTGTCCTCAGTACATACGGCTAAATATTTTTCTATTATTTTAGACTGCACACCAGATGTTAGTCACGTAGAGCAAATGACAATTATTATTCGATTTGTTGAACTACCAAAGTCATCTCTGGCATCCTCAACAGAAGTATCTAGTTATCATCAAGTACTTGTAAAAGAACACTTTTTGGGATTTGTGCCTCTCACTGAAAGTACCAGTGGTGAGTATATGACGGAAGTAGTTTTAGAAAAGTTAAAAGAGATTTCTTTGCCTGTAGAGAATATTCGTGGGCAAGGTTATGACAACGGAAGCAACATGAGAGGAAAAGAAAGTGGAGTTCAAAAGAGAATTTTAGATGTCAACCCACGTGCATTTTATGTTCCATGCTGCTCACACACTTTGAACCTTGTTGTGAACGATGCAGCTTCGTGCTGTGTAGAGGTTACTACTTTTTTCGATGTGGTTCAACGAACATATGTGTTTTTTTCGGCATCAACTCGACGATGGGATGTTTTGCGCCGTCATGTTCCAGCTTTGACATTAAAACCCTTAAGTGATACAAGATGGTCCAGTCGAATTGATGCACTAACGCCTCTGCGGTACCACTTGTCTCATGTGTGTGATGCTTTGGAGGAGATTTCTGAGGACACTTCTCTAAAAGGATCAAGTGGCAGTATTGCGAAGGTAGAAGCACTTGGATTACTTAAACACCTCTCAGACTTCAAGTTTATTGTTGCCCTTGTTACATGGCACAATATTTTATTTCAGGTAAACCTAACCAGTAAGATACTACAAGAAAAGGATTTGAGTCTCCAGAAAGCAGTTAGTCACCTGAAAAAAACCGAAGAGTTTTTGGTTACAGCCAGAAGTGATGTACAGTTTCAGAGAGTTCTGGTTGATGCTAAGGAAGTAGCAGAAGAAGTTGGAATAGAACCAATTTTTGAGAGGGAGAAGGTCCGAATAAGAAAAAAGAAGAAAATGTTTGATTATGAATCAACAGATGAATCAGCAAATGTTGCCAGTGACCCGTCAGAAAGTTTCAAGATTCAATTTTATTTTGCTCTTTTAGACACGGCTGCTAATGCGGTAAAAGAAAGATTTTCCCAGTTAAATACAGTATCTGGTGTCTTTGGATTTTTATACAACATTACTGATCTTAAAAACAAGACTACATCTGAGGTTAAGTCGATGTGCAACAACTTAGAAAAATCATTAGGAATTCAAAAAGATGGACGTTTAATTGAATCTGATATTGATGCTGTAGGACTGTGTTCTGAATTGAAAGCAATTTCTCATCATCTCATCGACTCTATATCAAGCCCTGAAGAAGTCCTAAACTACATTTACCAACACAACCTTGAGAATGGATTTCCTAACATATGTGTAGCACTTCGTATTTTGCTTACGATGCCACTTTCTGTAGCTAGTGCAGAACGGAGTTTTTCCAAACTTAAATTAATTAAAACCTATCTCCGCAGTACAATGTGCCAGGAGAGACTTGTAGGTCTGGCGACAATATCTATTGAAAGTGAGAGAGCAAGACAAGTAGACTTAAAAGTTCTCATTCAAGAATTTGCTAAGCAGAAAGCAAGAAAAGTGCCCTTAGGACTTTAGTTTTTAGCCAAGAAATACTGTTAATTTCTAATCTGTATTTAAAAGTGACTTTCAGTCCGAAGTTAATAGAACAGTAATCCAATAGCAAACAATATTGCAATATGTTAGTCAGTGTATTGTTTAAGACAGTGTTATAAAAGATTTGTAGACTAACTTTGAGTCTCCGTTTTTTATGATGAAAATTATATGTACAGAATTCAACTTTGACCCATTAAACCCATATGCCTTTGGTTAAAGTACGTCTTATGTAATTACATTTGCTTTTTATGAAATTAAAGTTTGTGTTATGTAAAATAGCAGTTATTTTATTTATATATCCCAGTCATTAATCAAAGGTTTATTAAATTAAATTAAATTATTAACATAACACAGAGTTGAAATACCGTGTCCCGGTAAAGTGCTAGTTGAACTTTTTCAACTGTAATGAGGGCGCAAAATTTGTTTTCGCCTAGGGCGCCGCAAACCCTAGGGCCGGCCCTGATACTAGTACCTGCCTACAAAAACAAGGGAGATATACAACAATGTAAAAACTACAGGGCTATAAAACTGCTTAGCCACACAATGAAAATATGGGAAAGAGTAATTGATAGACGGATACATGAAGAGACCGAAATATCCGAGAATCAATTTGGCATTATGCAGGGCAGATCAACAACAGATGCAATCTTCATTATAAGGCAGTTGATGGAAAAATACAGGAGTAAAGAAACAAACGCTAATATGGTATTCATTGATCTTGAGAAAGCATATGATAGAGTTCCTCGAGAGATTCTGTGGTGGGCACTCAATAAGAAAGGAGTTCCTGGTGAATATGTAAAGAGTGTGAGGGATATGAATGAGGGAGTAACGACTAGTGTTAGGACAGGTGTGGGAGAGACTGATAAATTTCATGTGAAAGTAGGATTGCACCAAGGCTCGATGCTTAGTCCGTATTTATTCACATTAGTTTTGAACCAGATAACAGCGAAACTATATGGTAACATTCCATGGTGCTTAATGTATGCTGATGATGTCGTGCTATTAGGAAATAGTGTAAGAGACTTAGAACAAAAACTGGAAGAGTGGAGACAAGCTCTGGAGGGAAAAGGTTTAAAACTTAGTGGGACAAAGACAGAATATTTGCAATGTTCATTTAAAGATGGAGTTACTACAAATAAAATGGTATCTTTGGATGGTGAACTGATTGTAAAAAGCAATAGTTTTAAGTACCTGAGATCGATATTGCAGAGTAATGGAGAAATAGATGGAGATGCATGCAGTAGAATTAGGGATGGATGGATGAAGTGGAAGGAAGCGAGAGTGGTGTGCTGTGTGACAGGAAAATTCCAATGAAGTTGAAGATAAAATTCTATAAAACAGCCATAAGACCGGCTATGAACCGGCAGTGAAAAGAAAGAGGAACAACGAATGCATGTGGCGGAAATGAGGATGCTTAGAGGGATGAGTGGAGTGACAAAAAAAGATAAAATTGAAAATGAGTATATTAGGGTAGTCTAGGTGTGGCACCAATTGATGCCAAAATGAGAGAACATAGGTTGAGATGGTCATGTTCAACGTCGGGACGCTAATCACCCAATACGAAGAATTGCTGAAGGGCAGATTCCTGGAAGGAGTAGGAGAGGAAGACCAAAAAAGACGTGGGAGGAGACGATTAGGCAGGAAATGTTGGTAAAGGGGATTAATATTGATATGACCCAAGATAGAATTGTGTGGAGAAATGCAATTAGGGAAGCCGACCCCGCATAGGGATAAGGCAAAGAGAATGATGATAACTGAAGGTTACTGAATCTAAGTTTATAATACTTTTCCTTTGAATAAGGTTGATATTTTTTTTATTCAGAATCGAATGTTAAACATATTTTATGTTAATTATATTAAGGGTGTTTAATACCCTACTACACACGGGATTTTAAATATTCACCAATATAATCGCATCTTAAATACTTCCAATTTTCCGCACATTATATATCTTCGTTCAAGGTCTACGATTTTACAACATAAAAAAGGACAGAGAAGACGTAGCATCGCAGCATTCTTACTTTAATACCAAGAGAGAGTTTCTCGCTCTTGAAGAAGACACAAATCCATCAGGTTGAAGGTTGATCTAGCTTTTTCTATGGCGCTTATTTATCTCTTGGTTGTTGGTCCATTCTTCATTTATTATGGTGCCAAGGTAATTATAGTGCGTCACTCTTTCTACACGGGTTTGGTTGATATAGAGTTGAACTTCTGTTATCTTTTTCTTGCTAATGGTCATTAGCTTTGTATTCTTTACGTTTATATTGAATCCCTATTGTTGACTATAATACGTGATTGTGTTCATAAGGACTTGAAGGTCGTCTAGGTTATCTGTAAATACGATGGTTCATCTGCATATCTTATGTTGTTTAGCCAGTATCCGTTTAGTAGAATACTTTTCCACACATGTTCTTTTACAGTAAATATTGAAATTAGAGAGACAAAATACAGCCTTGCTTTACTCTACACATGATTTTCACATATTCGATGTGTTCACCTTAACCCTGATATTTGCAAACTGATTCTGTTAAAGGTTTATAACTATTTTCAGATCTTTGTTGTTAATTCGACTTCTTTAGTATTTGCATCATCTTGGTATGCTGTACTCGATCAAACGCCTTCTCGTAATCAACCAGACTTCGCGTATTGCGTGTACGTCGCGATTGACGTCTCTGGAACTTTGGAATAAGACTTGTATTGAAACCAAAGAATCTCTCGTACCAACAGCATTTATGAATCCGAACTGGTTGGGGAAAATTTGACTTTCACACAACTTGTAAATTCCCTTAAGAGAGAAGTTAAAATATAATCCTAATGGTTGACAGCTTTGGTATAGCTTTTTACCAAAGCTATTCACACTGCGACTGGAAGCCGTGTTAAAAGACATTAGCTGGGTAGATAAAGGAATAAATGTTACTGGAAGAAAATTGAGTCATTTGAGATATGCTGACACTGTAATATTCGCTACAAGCTTCGAAGAATTACAGACAATAATGACGCAACTATTTCAGGCTTCGGAAAAGGTAGGTCTTAAGATGAACTTGGAAAAAATAAAAATAATGACGATTACACCGAACCACAAACCATACATAGCCATAGACGTTTCACGTAAATTGTCAAGGTCAAGACAGCAAATTAGTTACCATTCCAATAAAGAGATGTCGCTGTCAGTCAATTCTCTTGTCATATTTAACAACTGACAGTTGACAATTAAATTAATTTGTTATTGACTTTTTATTTTACAGTGTGTGGCTTAATTATTTTATTATGGTGGTGTTACGTTTTTAATTAGATTTAATCACAATTTTAATCAATTGTATTAACCTCCTCTCCGTTTTTATGAGTAGAATTTTTAGTTTACATTGATCATCCCGTGTTGTGTTTCTCCACATTTAAAAAAACAATATAATAATTTTGGAAATAAGATCACTGTCGACTTTATGTTTGTCCCATCGCATTGAGTTATACAAGGAAATGAAGACGTAGATCGACTAGCCCACTTAGCATCCGTCAACCAGGACTTCATTCTTATTAACGAGGTTTCTTCCGATGACTTGAAATCAGAAATAAAATATAAAGTGTTTAGTGCGTGGCAAAGTAAGTGGAGTGCGTCGCAAAATAAACTCAAAGAAATCAAACAATTAGTGAAACCGTGGCTGCAACCAACAGCGAACAGACCCGACCAAGTGAGAATAACACGTTTACGGCTAGGACACAGCAACCTAACACATAAACACCTCTTTACGCGAACTGTACCGCCTATGTGTAAAAACTGCGAAACAACACTTTCCGTGAAACACATACTAACTGAGTGCAAAACATATGAAACAACAAGAAAGAAGTATACCATCCCAAAGAACATAAAGGAAGCCTTAGGATTAAACATGAACGTTAAAAACACAATAAGTTATCTTAAAGACTCTGGTCTGTATCACCTATTGTAATTGTTACTAACTTTACTTATGTTATATTTTTTAGATCGCTAATAACCCCTGTGGTTACAGCGTAAATAAATAAAAAAACTCATAGTATAATTATTGAATAAAACATTAAATTGTCGTTCTGTTGTTTTAATTTACTGCGAAATTTCATCAAAAATCTCGCAAAATTTATAATTTCAAATTCCCAGGTAATTAAAATTTGTCAATTTAGTTCCCATTCCAATCAAGAGACGTTAATTCGATCCGAAAGAGTAAAATGGTCGTGAAACGTCTAGAGTATCTATGGTTTGTGCACCGAACATTAGAAAAATAACGTTGAACGACATAAATTTAGAAACATTAAGCGAATACATCTACCTTGGATAGATAATGAAAGTTAAAAAATAAAATCAAACTGCAAAAATTACCAGAAATATAAGGTTAGCGTGGGTAGGATTTGGAAAACTGAGTTGGATCTTAAAAAATACGAAAATATAACAACGTTTGAAAGCCAGAGTTTACGATCAGTGTATCCTCACATGTGGTATACTCATATATGGTTCACAGAGGTGAACACTCACCAAGGTCAATATGGATAAAATAGTAAAAATACAAAGAGCAATGGAAAAATCAGTGCTCGGGGTGAGACTTATAGACAAAAAACAAACAAATGGATTAAAAGCAAAACCATAGTAAAAGGCGCAGGAAAACACGCTGCTAAATTAAAATGGAGCCTCGCAGGATACAATGCCCGACTGAGGATAAGAGATGGAATCACGAAATACAACAATGGAGACCATGGTTATGCAGGACAAGCAGAAGAAGGTCACCAAGAGATGGGTTGATGGGGATGGGGTCATTAAGAGGATTGGAGGACACAACTGGAAGTAAGTGGCGCAAAATAGAAAACACTGAATTGAGTTGGGGAGGCATATGTCCAAATTTGGATTACTTAAGGCTGGAGAAGAAGAATGGTTAACAAGTATTGTACTTTAAAAAGACGGTAAAGCTGACCGAGAAAACAATGGTTACATAATTACCTAAAATCAATAACTAAAGAGAAATGAACAGAGATATTAATGAAGTGCATGGAGAAATTAGAATATCAAACTAAAAGTACTAAAAGCAAATAAAAAAACTTCCATAAGGAAAAAGTTTTCCTGTAGTTGGCTGTATACCATGTAATACAAAAGACAGTGAAATCCTGTATAAAAGGTATATTTAAAATTCCTCAAAAGGGCCACATCAAAATCACATAACTAGTTTTCGACTGGTTTACCAGTCATCATCAGTGCTTACCTAAAATGAATATCACCTGATCAAATAATGCAAAGATATTGAAATTTTGACTACGGTTAAGAAAATTATAGGTTATACTCACGTGCAATGTACATGCTAACCCCCAAAATATTGTTTAACAAAAATATGTGGGTCAAAGTCCAGTAAAAGTAGTCCGTCAAGGAAACATTGGTTTAAAATGCTACATTAAGCTAGGATGTTTAAAATATTTAGCTAATCTGCCCCAGGTAACATCTGAGCTGTGGATTTGACTTGTTCACATGTTGAAAGTATGACGGCAAGTGACAATGAAATGGATAGAGACCTCCGAACGATGACAAGACAGAAATGACAATTCTACAGGAAGTTGAAAATTAACCTGTCATATTTAAGGACTAAGGTGCACACATAATTTTAACAAGCTGTAACACCTTAGTCCTTAAATATGACAGGTTAATTTTCAACTTCATTTCTGTCTTGTCATCATTCGGAGGTCTCTATTCATTTCATTGTCACTTGCCGTCACACTTTCAACATGTGAACAAGTCAAATCCACAGCTCAGATGTTACCTGGGGCAGATTAGCTAAATATTTTAAACATCCTAGCTTAATGTAGCATTTTAAACCAATGTTTCCTTGACGGACTACTTTTACTGGGCTTTGACCCACATATTTTTGTTAAACAATATCTTGGTGGTTAGAATGTACATTGCACGTGAGTATAACCTATAATTTTCTTAACCGTAGTCAAAATTTCAACATCTTTGCATTATTTTATCAGGTTATATTCATTTTAGGCAAGCACTGATGATGACTGGTAAACCAGTCGAAAACTAGTTATGTGATTTTGATGTGGCCCTTTTGACGGATTTTAAATATACCTTTTATACAGGATTTTACTGTCTTTTGTATTACATGGTATACAGCCAACAACCTCTAGCCACGTAATTACATATACGTATTTTTAACTAGCTCAGGGGAGTAATGTATAGTGCGTGTTAAGTAAATGTCTTGTTACTTTGAAAAGTCGACTTCATTGTTTTTTGAAAGAGACGCTAATTATATCCGAACGTCTGCGTTCCCTTCCGATGAGCGGTGAGTTCCGATTCCACAAGGATAAAAATACGATAAGTTAAATAATATTCCAAATAACGCTCCAACCTCTAAAAAGATTTTTAAAGTTCCGACACCCACAAAACTAAAACAAAACCCAAACGAATGGAGTTGTAAAGCAATAGTTATAGGTAATTTTAAATAATAAATTTAAAGTATGTAATAAAGTTATTTACACAAAAAATCGGGATGTAGCCGGAATATAAAAATTAATGTTACGAGCTTATTTTATTATTAGTTAATTTGGCATTTTTGTTTTTGACGAAGTTCCGAGTTAAACAAGAGTCATTAATTTGTATTGTGTATATAATTTTAATAGAGGATTTATTAACTAGACGCCAGCGTTTTATGTCTTTACGATAAAACTGTAAAGATTTTTTCGAAATGAGTTTGTGTTTATTTTATGTCCTATGCAACTATTTTTTAGTAATAAATATTTTTAGTATGGACGTAGCTGAAGGGGTCCTGTAAGGAATTAGGTAGCCCCTCAGGATGGATAATCACATAGAACCATTTACCGCAACGCTGAAGGCAAAGGGAGACCACTGCACTATAAATTCCCAAAAGAATTATAATGTTATAAACGTCACATGGTTAGTAATTTATATACAGGGTGTCCAGAAACTCTACCGACAAACGAAGACAGGAGATTCCTCAGATAATTTTAAGACAATTTAACCCAATTCACCTAGTCCGAAAATGCTTCCTAAGGGAGCTAGAGCTCTTTGAAGATGGCGCCATGTAATTAGTTTTTCTTAAATACCTCCAGAACGCTTCTATTTAGAAGAACAAAAATTTGTATACATATTTACTTTCCAGAAATCAATCGACTCCATCAATTGCGAATTTCTGGTACCGGTTATAGGCGTCCGTTTTGGGTAGGGCAACGGTTAGTTTATCGCATAACTTTTTTGGCTTCAACTTTTAAGCATTTTTGATACTGGATTATTAAATAGTGAAGTATTCTAGTACTAAAAGATGCTCTTACTTTAAGTCGGTAGGACACACCGTTTTCTAGAAAAATCAATTTAACAGTTTTTAGTTTTGGGAATTTGAAAAAAAAAATTGAAAAAAATTAAAAAAAAAAAGATGTATTTTACCAACTTAAAGCAAGAGTAACATTTAGTACTCAAATATTTCATAAATTATCTATAATCTGAATAATCTAGTGTCAACAATACTTAAAAATTAAAGACAATAAAGTTATCCTATAAAATAACTGTTGACCGGTACAAAAAATTCGCCATTAATATAATCGATTAATCTCTGGAATATAAATAAATGTATCAGTTTTCATCTTTCTAAATAGTTTTTTTTTAATCTTTTTTTGAAATTCAAAGAACGAAAAATTTTCAAATCGATTTTTCTAGAAAACGGTGTATCCTATCGACTTAAAGTAAGAGTACCTTTTAGTACTAGAATATCTCATAATTTAATAATTCAGAGTCAAAAATGCTTAAAAATTAAATACAAAAAAGTTAGGCGATAAAATTACCGCTGCCCTACCCAAAACGGACGCCTATGACCGGTACTAGAAATTCGCAATGAATGGAATCGATTCATTTCTGGAAAGTAAATACGCATACAATTTTTCGTTTTTCTAAATAGAAGCGTTCTGGAGGTATTTAAGAAAAACTAATTACATGACGCCATCTTCAAAGAGCTCTAGCTCCCTTATCCCATTTTCTGACTAGGTGAATTGGGTTAAATTTTCCTCAAATGATCTAAGGAGTCTCCTGTCTTCATTTGTCGGTAGAGTTTCTGGACACCCTGTATAAATAAATATTTTATTTTAATTTCTATTGAATTTAGGTATTAATTTCTTAATCATCTCTTGACTTTTTGTTTTGTTTTACTATTTTTCTTCCAAAAATAGTTAGCACCCTCTCTCTCTCTCTCTCTCTCTCTCTCTCTCTCTCTCTCTCTGTCTCTCTCTCTTATCCGCTAAATATTCTATCCTTCCATCCTTATCTGTTCCCCGCATTGAAACGCAACGGCTAATTTAATCCCAGATATAAAATTTCCCAAATATAAAATTAATAAATAGATGAGAAATCCATAGCTATACCAATCAACAGAGGAGTTGGAGAGTTCGTTATTTCACCAGAGCTGTTAACACTGCGACTGGAAGACGTGTTCAAAGACATTAAGTGGGTAGATAAAGGAATAAATGTTAATGGAAGAAAACTGAGTCATTTGAGATACGCTGACGACTTTAAGAGCCAGCAGAAACATGTTTCGAAGAATTACAGACCATGATGACGCAACTATTTCAACTATTTCGGAAAAAATAGGTCTGAAGATGAACTTGGAAAAAACAAAAATCATGACGAATACACCGAAGATTAGAAAAACGGCCAATATGGATAAAATAGTGAAGGCACAAAGAGCGATGGAAAGATCAATGCTCGGGGTGAGGCTTATAGACAAGAAATCAAAAAATACCTTAGAAGCAAAACCAAAGTTAAAGACGCAGGAGAACATGCTACCAAATTAAAATGGAGCTTCGCAGGACACAATGCCCGACTGAAGGATAAAAGATGGAATCACGAAAAACAAAAATGGAGATCGTGGTTAGGAAGAACAAGTAGAGGAAGGCCACAAATGAGATGGGCTGATGACATAAAGAAGTTTGGAGGACACAACTGGAAACAAGCGCGCAAAATAGAAAACGCTGGATTGAATTGGGGGAGGCCTATATCCAAAGTTGAATTATTTAGGACTGAAGAAGAAGAAAATAAAATTTCCATAGATCTGTGACACATATTTGTCAGTTGGCAACTACCCTTACCTCTAGAGACTACAACTGTCTTAAGACCACAACGGCTTGAAGACAACATTCAAGTGGTCAACATCTAAGGCCTAAATTAATGTCCCTGATATCTTTAGAAACAATGAAAATAGACGGTTTTATTATCGTCAATAGACACCTTAAGAGTTATTTGTCGACCAAGTGAGCAGTATGCACAGGGCAACATAAGAGAGACGAGATTGTTTAATGAAGGCTCTGTAATGGTTTGGGGTGGACTTTCCATAGTGTATAATAGACATGGCGATGGCCTCCTTACGTATCGCATGTCGTCAGTTAAAACGCATATACAGGATGTTTCATTAATAATTGTCCATATAATAACTAGAGAAACCTTAACACAAAATACGAAGATTTAACCTAAAACACTTAAATATAATGTGGTTCCTTACTGAGTTACAGGGTGTTTTATCTAAAAATTTAAAAATTATTTTTGCTCAGCATTTTAAAACTATTCGACGTATCCTTTTCATATTTGGCAGGTAGTATAGGTACTGTACAAAATACTAAATTTTGTTAAACAAAGGTTTCTGGCTATTACCAGAGGCGTACGACGGGGGAAAGTGAATGGTTGACCCTTACCAAATTCTACGCCACTGGCGAAATTGCTATTTTAGTTCAATTTTTGGATTCTCCAATACTTTCTATGAAAATAATATACTCTTCATTCGTAACGATAAAGTCATTAGTTTTCGAGATCTTTGAAGTTAAAAATGAAACAACATGGTTATTTTGATTAATGTATTGTGTCGCTTCATTTTTAATTTCAAATATCTCGAAAACTAATCATTTTATCGTTACGAATGAAGTGTATAATATTTACATAAAAAGTATTGCAAAATACCACCTACCACCCTCTGGTAGTAGCTAGAAACGTTTGTTTATCATAATTTAGTAGGGTGTCTAGTGGTCGCACTTTCTGCCAAGTATGAAAAGGATACGTCGAATAGTTTTAAAATGCTGAGCAAAAATAGTTTTTAAATTTTTAGATAAAACACCCTGTAACTCAATAAGGAACCACATTTTATTTAAGTGTTTTAGGTTAAATCTTCGTATTTTGTGCTAAGGTTTCTCCAGTTACTATATGGACAATTATTAATGAAACACCCTGTATATTAAAAAGTAAAACCCTATAATTTCTTTGTTATTAAAGATATCAGAGAAAGTTAATCTGTTCACGAAAGAATCAACCATGAAAATGGGACTAAAAATAGTTCCATTGAACCTACATAATTTATCTTAGTACAAATGGTCACATCAAAGAAGTTACAGCCCTTTGAAGTTACAAAATGAAAATCGATTTTTTCCAATATATCAAAAACTATTAGTTTCTATCTTTAGGATTTAGTAGGATATATAGTATATATAGTAGGATAGATAGTAGATATAGTAGGATTTTATCTTTAAAATGGCTTTATTATTGGAAAAATATCTTTAAAATAAATAACAGTGAAATATGTGCACCCCATAAAAATTTTATGGGGGATTTGTTCCATTAGACCCCCCACATGTTTGTGTAAATACCAATTATATTATGGTTATGGTACCATTAGTTAAACACACTGTTTTTAAAACTTTTTTTCCTATTAGTACTTTTTCGATAAACCAGTTTTTATAGAGATGCGGCTTCTTGTTTAATATGTTTCAAAATTTCTGAGTACCTAACAAAATGTAGATTAGGTACACGATATAATATTTTCATATTATCACCAGGTCTTTATAATTTTACTTAACCATTTACAAATATGTGGTGTATTTTAAGTTCATGTTCTGAATATCTCGCTAAAAACTGACTTAACGAAAAAGTACTAAGAGGCAAAAAATCTTTAAAAACACTGTGTTTAACTGATGGTACTTACAACAATAATCATTTAATTGGAACGTACACAAACATTTGGGGGGTTTAAGGGAACAAAACCCCCATAACATTTTTATGGGGTGCAAAAATTCCACTGTTATTTTTTTAAGATTACCTGCTTAAAGAAAGCCACATGTACATTTTCAATATAAAATATCTAACAGTTTTTGATATATTGAAAAAAATCGATTTTCATTTTGTAACTTTAAAGGACTGTAACTTTTTTTATGTGCACATTTGTTCTAAGGTATGTTAGGTCAATTGAACTTTTTTGGTCCCAGAATATGTGATTTAACTTACGACCTACCTTTTTTGTTACACCCTGTATAATTAGTTACACTTAATTAATCAAAAAATAATGTTATCACCCAAAAAGTAGAGTTTAATAGATCACAGCTGAAAAAAATGGAGGAATTTTATCGAGGGACCTAATTTATTTGATCTGTCAATGAAACAAATTTGTCTGATATCGAGTTTCTGTCAGGAGATAAATTAATAATAAACAACCTTATTTATTTGAGCTGCTAATGAACGACATCTTTTTATCTAGTTTCTCTCAGTATGGCTTCTGTTATACCAATTAGTGGTAAGAAAATACGGCGTGTCGTTAGAGACATAATGGCATTCACGATGAACTATTTGTTCATCTTCTACTGATTTCTCGAAATTCAGAAGTATGATTTGGTTTTAAAGAACAATATTTAGGTTTTTTGATAGAGTATTAGCAATCTGATCAGATGTAGTAGTAGTAAAGTAACATAGTCAATACATAGTATACATAGTAACTATTAGGTTCGTAACCAGACTTAGCTCAGACAAAATTTTTTGGTTAACATATTTGAATTCTTCACCTTTTTGCTGTTTATGCAAAATTTTGAAATTGTGATTTTGGAACATGTAATTATTGCGGTTTATATAGTTTTAACTTCTTCTGAGTGGTATGGTGATAGATTGTGTGAGCTCCATTCCACATGCCAGCCATATTTTTAAATCATTTTTTTTCTGAAATGACCTTCTCACGATCTCTGCACCGTTCTTCTCTGTCTCTTGCTTGAGTTTTCCAGTTGAAAGCATCGATCTTCTCAGCATATTTTGTCACGCCATCCATCCACCTTAGCATTGGTCTGCCTCGTCTTCTCATTACCACTGGCTGCGCTGCTAAAATCGTTTGTATCCTATTCTGGCGTCCAAGATACATATTCCACCCACCAGCAGACGGTTTTTCTTGATTATGGTGTTATATTTACGCTTGAGTTTAAGTAAATCTAAGTTATATCTACGCCTCCACAACCCGTTTTTGAGATTACTTCGAATATTTTTCATCATACCTTTCTCTTAAAAATCGATAGAGACTATTCGTCGACTTTGGTTAAGGTCCATACCTCTGATCCATATATTATAACGGGAACTATCAGTGTTCTACATAGTTTTGCAAGAGTTTTTTCAGACAGACGTTCGTTGGCTAAGTACTTTAATAGATCATAGTAACATCTATTTACCAATAATTATAATCCGCTTTTCTATTTCCCCCGATGTATTATTATTAGATATATCCCCCTAGATATACCTAATAAGTTATTTCCGTTAATAATATAGGTTTATTTTGTATTTCCGCTTTAAAATCGACAAAGATATCTTCTTCTTCTTCGTCTAGCCATTCACGTTCACATCTGAACATAAGCCTCTTTAAGTCTTCCTTTCCATTGTTTTTTGTTGTACGCTACATGTAGCCAATTTTTTCCTGCAGTTCGTTTCAGATCATCTGTTCATCTCATGGGAGGTCTGCCTCTGGGTCTTTTGTATTGGTTTGGTCTCCAGGTTAGAATTATTGTTCTGTGCCATTTTTTAGCAGCGTATTCCTCTTCTTCTTCTTTAAGTACCGTGCCCAAATTCTTAGGCGTGGGTAGCTTCCATAATAGCCACTTTACACGATGCAACTAATTGCGCAATTAATTGCACAATTTCTTGCAGCAATAGAAATTACATCGTGTCATACGCAAATTGCACAGAAAAGCTGCAACTTCTTGCAGCAAGAAATTGCTGCAAGAAGTTGCAGCTAAATAGAACATGTCCTATTTTTCATGTAATTTTTTCTGCAATTTGGGTATATTTTTAGTAACTTTTAAGGCTACACTGTTTGTTTTGATATTCTGTCATCCGAAATTTCAAATTAAACAATTTTTGACAAAACTAGAGGAACTTTTTACCAATTTCACGCTTCACAGATAACATTATTCTGGTGGATAACTAATTATGCAACATAGGGATTAAAGAAACTATATTCTATTTTTATTTCTTTTGTATTTAACAATGTTTAACAACTTATTTCCTTTTGTAAATGAATAATATATTATAGGTATACTTGCATTAGGTATTATTTGATTTTGTTATACATAATACATATTATAATTTTCTCAAATTATAATCTAACATTTTTAATCTAATATATCCATAACTCTACTCAAAAAATTACATTTTTAATTTATAAAAACAACATAACCTAAAATTTATGGTATGTCAAAGTTTCTGTTCATTTCATGTCAGTTTATGCAATTACTTGCACCCTGTAATCACTTTATTGCAGAAAGCTAGTTGCAACTTATTGCAGAAGTTCTTGCTGCAAGAACTTGTGCAATAAATTTCGCAATTACTTGCATCGTGTAAAGTGGCTATAATAATTTGCCGATATCGTTCTCGATCTTGTGCGGCATGTAACAATTGATCTGCTGATAAGCCAGTCCATTGACGAAGGTTTCGGAGCCATGAATATTTCTTTCGACCAATTCCTCTTTTTCCGTCGATCTTTCCATTGAGTATTAACTGCAGCATCATGTATCTGCTACCTCTCATTATATGCCCCAGATATTCAAGTTTTCTCTTTTTTATCATCTTCATTAAGTCACCTTCGCCTTGACCTACTCTGTTTAAGACTTCTCTGTTAGAGATGCGTTGAACCCAAGATATTCTGAGCATTCTACGATACGACCACATCTTAAAGGCTTCTAATTTGTTCATCATGTTAACCTTCATGATCCAGGTTTCACATCCATATAGTAATACAGGATACACATAACATTTTAGGAACTTGATTCTTAGTTGTAAGTTCAGCTGAGAGTTGCTCAGAATAGACCTAAGTTTCATAAAGCGTATTCCAGCTTATTCCAATTTCAATTTTAATGATTTTTGTACCACATCGGTGACTTCGGTTTTCTGTCTTATCGACGTGTTTGTTTTCCTGTCCTTAAGTGATATGCCAAGCATTGCTCTTTCCATCGCGTGTTGAGTGACTCTGAGTATGTTCATATTCTGTTTTGTGATTGTCCATGTTTGTGCCCCATACGTTAATTTCGGAATAATGCATGCATCAAAAACTTTAGATCTAAGATGTAGTTGAATTTACTGATTTCTGAGTATATATAGTTCAGTTTGCCTAATGCTGCCCATGCTAACTTTCTTCTTCTTTTTATTTCCTCCGTTTGAATTTCTCTATTTAGTATTATTTTTTGTCCTAAGTATATTATATTCTTCAACTTCTTCTTTGTCGTTTATTATTGTCAGGGTTTCTTCGGAGTGCATGACTTTTATTTTGTTTAAATTCATTTTCAGTCCTATTTTAGAAGATTCAAACAAAGAAGATTCGACAAAGAGATAATTCATAATATATATTAAACTGGATGAAGATTGGTGAAGATCTGGTTAATAGTTGAACGTCTGCACCTGAAACCTGTCTGATATTTTCCTAATAACGCCTAAGTATAAGGCTTCAACCGCTCATGCGGTCTGTTTTACACAGAAGAGTACTTCTGCGGTAATGATGTTATTCTAGTTAATTTCCCCTTTTATGCAACGGGTATATTAATCCTAGGCTCCATTCTTTAGATAATTGAGCTTAAATCACTCAGCTGGTTTACCATTACCATCGCTATCTGGAGGCGATGGTATACATGCATGTTATCTTCTATACTTCTACCAATATTTATTGATAAATGTGACGCTCTCAGCTACTTCAAAACGTAAAAATCATCAACTATTGAAATCGTTATGTAGTTTATTTGTTTAATGTGTGTTGTGCCTATGTTAGTGATATCTGTAATCAAGACGCACTAATTAAATAATGTTCAATGATCTTTACCAAATTGTTCTCTTCTATCCAAACACTTCTATATTATCTCACCTGACAAACACGGACATTACTTTTTTTTACAGAAATGGGTATTTATTCTCGGTAGCTGTATCAGTATCAAAAAAGATTAGTTATTCAATTTTGTAGCAAAAGGTGGTCTATCAAATTTCACTCAGTATGGTTCCTTTTGATCCCGTTTGATAATTAGTTTTTTAAATTAGTAATTTGATATTCAAAGACTTATTGGCTGAGAAATAAAATATGACTTCGTTTTAATTGGTCTGTAAAATTCTTATCTTAATTTATGATGAATGAAATAAAAGTTCTAGAAGTATTAAATAATTATAAATGTTAATGAAATGATATTGATATATCAATGTTATACCAAACGTAATATTCTTGAATTAATGATATTACAGAGCCATTTAAAAAAGTACTCCCATACAAGCAATTAAAAAAATTTAACAATCCTAAATTAATGTTGTATACATATTCTTGCTTTTGTTAAAACAATCATTCAAAGAAATTAAGATCTCAAACATATTTTAGCACTTTTGGCTACTTTTGTTATTAATATAAAGAGTTATTTGTAAGCAAGACAATAAAAATCAGTTGTTAAAAGATTTGTGCTGTAAAAAGCCAAAATTTTTGTGAACAACTTTGAGGCTGTGCTTAAAAAGCTGACCCCTCTACTTAGAATTTTGTCGGTCTGTCTGTTTCCTTTTCTAAAGTGTGGGAGTGTTTCATATTTTGTTTCCACGGTTCTTGCACCTATGTTCTTTTATTATATAATACTCTTAAATAGTGTTTTTGATTTTAAATTTTTGGCCTTAGTTTTGAACATATTTGTGTTCAGGACACTTATTTTGTAATCTCGTGTGTGTGTGGTTCGCTATAGAGTACCATGGAAATAGTTCTCCCAAGTTTCTGCTGTTATTTTTTTGTATGTTCATTTCATAAATTCATCAATATACATTAATTAACAGGTTTCTTACGGTTTGGTAGCATATTCCAGATCCTCTTTTTAGACCTCCGTAGAAATCATATCGAATATATCCCCGAACTGTCTTCTTATTGCCTAGATATCCCAGTTTAGTCTATTTCTCACAGTTTTATAATTATAATACTTTATTGTTTGACTTCTTTGTTAAAGGTAAGTTTTTCTAAAGGAGTTTTCGATCCTAATAGCATTATTAATAATATTTAGAAAATATTAAAATATTACTAAAAGATTTTTAAATCGAAAACTTATTGGTCCATTTCCTTGGTAACACCTCTAAGGCTTCTAAAATTTGCAAGCCAAATGGATGCTGAAGCGAAGAAGACAAGAGGGAATTCAAAAAACTTACAATTCACGACCCCGTCTGTTCAGCTGGTAAATCCCAACAGAAAATGGACCTAGTTACTCGAAGGAGTAAAGACCAATATAAAAATAAAATAAAAATTTTATTTTTAATTCAGTTGCAATGCGAAGGCAAAACAATCCTACTTTTCAATTAGAATACGGAGCGCAGTCCAGTCCCTTGAATCGCGATCTTATTGGAGCCTCATCGGAAAGAACGTAGGCTTGTTCTCCATGGAGAACAAGCCTACGTTCTTTCCGATGAGGCTCCAATAAGAGCCGAAAATGGAGAACAAGCATACGTTCTTTCCGATGAGGCTCCAATAAGAGCCGAAAATCGCGATTCAAGGGACTGGACTGAGCTCCGTATTCTAATTGAAAAGTAGGATTGTTTTGCCTTCGCATTGCAACTGAATTAAAAATAAAATTTTTATTTTATTTTTATAAGTTTTTCTTTTGTCTGATGCAAGCGTTATTTACCGTTAAGTTAGTAATATTTTCGTTAAACCATAGCTTCATGTTGGGGTTTCCATTTTTGAATAAATTTCGTTTACCCAGTGCCCTCTTCCTACGTCTCGACATCATCTTCCCAAAAAATGTTGTTTTCATTAATTCTCGTCTAGTGGTCAACTCAGTATTCAGTTTGTCAACAGGTAAGGGCTTCTCCTTTATTTTTTCTATACACAAGTCCATATTTGAGCTCATACCTATAGGTGGTGAATGATTTCTTTGTTTGCAGTACTTAGATCTCCTA
The DNA here is from genome assembly GCF_917563875.1 of Diabrotica virgifera virgifera. Taxonomy (NCBI): domain Eukaryota; kingdom Metazoa; phylum Arthropoda; class Insecta; order Coleoptera; family Chrysomelidae; genus Diabrotica; species Diabrotica virgifera. Next base: position 46,009,564 of record NC_065445.1, on the reverse strand, counting down.
CATAAAATATTTTTGGTGTTTGGTATTTAGTTAAGCGTGTCCTAATGTCATCGTAGAACGAATCTCTCATTTTATGTGATTTATTTATATCTAAAACATATTACATACTTATTATATTGGTTCAAGTTGCCGCCATGAGTTCAATCATGGTTACCAACTGTCAATCATGGTTACCAACTGTCTATAACTAACATAATTGAGGTCTTTCATATTTTTTTGGTATTTCTTTAGTATACGAGTACATGAAGCACTCCGTCATCTTATACTGTATAATATATGTTCTGCCAATCATAGGTTCCCTTGCCCTTCTTCTTCATCTCCAATACTACACATATTACAACGTTATGGTTTTTCAGCTCGATTAGTATTTCTTGTTCTTTATTGGTTACCGATGTAACTCTGCATTCCTGCATTCGATTCGGACTAAAAATAAACAAGAAAAAAACTAAATTTATGATTGTCTCAAAAACAGAACATCGAAGTGGAAGGTTAATAATAGAGCAAACCCAAATAGAAAAAGCTAAGACATACAAATATCTGGAAACCTGGGTTGATGACAAAAATGACCAAAGCAAAGAAATTAAAGTCCGAATTGAAACTGCAAGGCAAGCATTTATAAAAATGAAGACACTGCTTACAAACAAAGACCTTTAGTTGCCTCTCAGATTGAGGGCTCTAAGATGCTACATATTTTCAGACAAGATGCTAAGACAACACATAAGAAGAATAGAAGCGTTCGAAATGTGGTGTTACAGAAGAATATTGAAAATTCAGTGGGTTCAAAGGATTACCAATTTTGAAGTGCTACGATATTTAAATCAGGAGTTAGAAATTATGAAAAGTATAAAAACTAGAAAACTGGAATATTTGGGTCACATTACCAGAGGAGAAAAATATGAGTTGCTGAGAATTATTATGCAAGGAAGGATCCAAGGAAGAAGAAGCATAGGAAGAAGACGTATCTCCTGGCTGAGGAACTTTAGAGAATGGTTTAACTGTAGTTCATTACAACTATTCAGAGCAGCAGCCAACAAAGTGACCATAGCCATTATGATATCCAACCTCCGATAGGAGAGGGAACTTTAAGAAGAAGAAGATATTACTCCCCAAGTTGCTATACGTAATTGTTTTGTTTTCCAGAATGGTTTTTATCTTTACTCTAAGTGGGTCGTCAAAAGTTTTTCTTTTCACACCAGGCAGGTTGTTGGCCTCATCGAGAAACCTATTTTTTGGTGGATTATTTCTTCCTTTTTGGTCGGCTCTGACCCTCGTTTATAACCTGGTTTAGTTACCGTGGTTATATCTTTGGTGGAATTGCTCAGGTTTACAAAAGTTCGTCCGTATGATTAAACCTCACTTCATAGAGGGTGAACCACACTTCATATAGGTTGAACCACACTTCGTAGAGATTTAAGAGGCTAAAACTGCTATTTAGAAGCAACAACTTATAATACGCATCACTACCCCCTTGAGCAACATCAAATATATTATTGTTTTCAAATTTTAGATTTTTCTTCTTCTTACTTCTTTGTATTCCTTTGCAAAGTACCCCGCACAAACCTTATAGAAATTAGGTCCAAGTGGATTTTGTTCAGACTTTGGGAAAATAGCCTTTGAAGCATCCTGATAAAAAGTTCTCATGAGCACAACTCAATCGTATGAAGGATTTTCAAGATATAGAGGCACAAATTCGGAATATTATGAGATTTACTGAGTATTGAAATTCCCTGAGTTACTGGTTATCTGGCAACATGTACAAGTGTGGATCAAGGAGAAGTACTATTAGTCTAGTATTTTTTCCTGGCTATCCAATGGCGACCTTTACTTTGACCTTGACCTTCAACGGATGTCATCTTCTAGAGTTTCGTGGGTTTTCGACATTAAATTGATATAAACAGATTACTCATGGGTTTTTGGGATCGCTAAACACGAATATGCCATCAGAATGGGCCTCCGGAGGACGTGGTGGCCACGGCCACTGCAGAGAACGTCATCTTCTAGAGTTTCGATGGTTTTCGGTAATTAATAGATGCAAATGAATTACGGGAGGGTTTTTGAGGTCGCTAAACACGAATATGCCACCAGAACCGACTCCCGGAGCACCTGGTCTCCAAGGTCAATGAAACGGACTCCTGGAGTTTCGAGGTTCTTAAATGCAAACGGATTAGTTATAGGTTTTTGGGTTGCTGAACACGAATACGTAATCAGCACAGACACAGGAGCACCTGGTGTCTAAGACAGGTTATTTTCTGGAGTTTCGGAGAAATCAAATGGAGGAATCAAATGGATTACTCTTAGGTTTTTAACTCCAGAAGATAACCTGTCTTAGGTACTAGGTTCTCCTGTGTCTGTGCTGATCACGCATTTGTGTTCAGCAACCTGAAAAACCTATAACTAATCCGTTTACATTAATGTAGTACCAAAGACTCTCGAAACTCCAGGAGCGCCTTTCATTGACCTTGGAAACCAGGTTCTCCGGGAGTTGGTTTTGGTGGCATATTCGTGTTTGGCGACCTCAAAAAACCCACCAGTAATTCATTTGCATCAATTAAATGCCGAAAATCATCGAATCTTAAGAAGATGACGTTCCTTGCAGTGGCCCTGGCCACCACGTCCTGCGGAGGTCAATTCTGATGGCATATTCGTGTTTAGCGATCCCAAAAACCCATGAATATTCTGTTTATATCAATTTAATGACGAAAACCCTCGAAACTAGAAGATGACGTCCGCTGAAGGTGAAGGTTAAAGTAAAAGTCGCCATTGGATAGCCAGGAAAAAATCCTAGACTACTAGTACATTTCCTTGATTCAAACTTGTACATGTTGCCAGATAACCAGTAACTCAGGGAATTGGAATACCCAGTAAATCTTATGATTTTCCGAGTTTGTGCCTCTATATCTTGAAAATCCTTCATACGACTGAGTTGTGTCCATGAGAACTTTTTCAGGATGCTTCAAAAAGTATGAACAAAATCCACTAAGACCTAATTTCCATAAGGTTTGTGCGGGGTACTTTGCTTGTTTATTGGCGGGTTATTGCTTCAATGGAGGATTGTCACTAGATCTTTTGTGCTCTCGGCCATACTTCTTCTGCCACTTTCCTTGCTATTTTAAGGAATCTTGTGTCTGCCATTCTACTGATTTTATTGTTGCATTCTTTTTTCTGTACACCACATTTTGTTCTAACCTCGTCATTCCTTATTGGGTCTCTCAGCGTGTTTTCTTTAATTTTCTGAGTATTATCATTTCTGCTATTTCCAGCATTCTCTGTTTTTTGGTTATGCCGTGTCTTGTTTCTGATGTGTATGTACTTGTTGGTCTTATACTTGCCTTATAGATTCTTGATTTCGTTTCACAGTAAAATGTGTCGGTTATGCCATATATTGTTACTAAGGCGTCCTGATAATCTATTTGCTCTTTGTACTTGATCTGTTAATTCTTTTTCAACATCTCTGTAGCTGGACAGTGTAATCACTAGGTACTTTATTTCCATTACTTTTCCAATACTTACTCCATCTACTTACAGTTCGCATCTCACTGGTCCTTTGCTTTGCTAATTATAATTGTTCCAGTTTTCTGAGTTAAAATCGTCAAGTCTTGTGATTTTATATTATATCTATGAATTCTTTTTGAATGCTTCATTTTCGAATATTAATCTATCGAGTGCGTAACAGAGAGTTTTATTGTTCCCATTATATATCCTCTTTATGACTTCATCGATGATTAAACTGAATAGCATAGGGCTTAGCGAATCTCTCTCTCTCTCTCTCTCTCTCTCTCTCTCTCTCTCTCTCTCTCTCTCTCTCTCTCTCTGTGTGTGTCTTCAGCCCTAAACCTGCAGAGCGAGTGTAGTGGTCATCATGATGTCATGTATTGTCTGTCTCCAAAGATCTTTGTCTCTAGATATCTGGCTCATGCATAGATCTTTTGCATATTCCTGTAATTTGGTCGATTCATCTATTTGGAGATATTCCTCGTGATCTTTGGTCTTCTACCTTTGCTCGGATAATAAAAGTCTTTTCAAGTTTTCTGTGCCTGACTTTATAACATGTCCAAAGTATTTTAATTGTTGGAGATGGACTTTGCTGGAGGTCCTTATTTATCCTGTGGTCCTGTGGAACAATGTTACGATACACTGAATTCCTAACATTTTTTCCAACAGAATATTTCAGTTGCATTTATCTTTCTTCTTTTCGCCTGTCTTAGGGTCCATTTATGGTAATATCGAAATCAACAAGAAATGTCCAAAATCTATGAAATTATCGATCGAGTTAGCAAATACAAATATTTAGGTACTTTTGTAAATGAGGACAACGATAGCTCAGCAGAAATCAAATTAAGAATAGAGAAAGCCAGATCCATATTTACTAAAATGAAGAGAGTGTTCTGTGGAAGAGATTTGAGCCTTGAAATGAAACTTCACCTGATGTGATGTTACGTACTTTCTGTGCTGTTCTACGGAATGGAGTCAAGGACGCTGAAAAAGATTGATATCAAAAAATTGGAGGCATTTGAACTGTGGATGTATCGCAGAATCTTGAGAATATCATGGACGGAGAGAGTCACAAACGTCGAGGTTTTGAGAAGAATGAATAAAGAAAAGGAAGTCATATTTACGATCAAAAAACGAAAACTGCAATATTTGGGACACACTACAAGAGACAAAAGGTATGAACTGCTTCGAATAATTATGCAGGGGAAGATAGCAGGAAAAAGGTCCATAGGAAGAAGACGAAACTTTTGGCTAAAGAATCTACGGGAATGGTATAGCTGTAGCAACAACGAATTGTTTCGGTCAGCAGTTTCGAAAATACGTATAGCCCTGATGATCGCCAACCTTCGGAACGAAGATGGCACTTGAAGAAGAAGAAAGGGTCCAAGATTCACAGCCGTATGTCATTATTGGTAATATTGAGCAATTCATCAACCTCATTTTTAGAGTTCAATAAATGCGTTGAGATAATGGTATCACATGACAATAGGACGTACATGAAGAGCATCCTAACGTAGAGAGAGAGACTGTATGACTATAGGGGCTGGTTCTAAATAAAATCTGAGGCTACCTACTTGTAATGAAAGTGGAAGAGGGGTTATGACACTATGGTTCGAAGGAGCTTTTACAATGCGTACTATTTATTGACAGTAGAGATATATACAAATAGAGTACAAAACAAATCTATGAGAGAGAGAGAGAGAACAAAACATATAAACAATATCGGTGGATACAGCACTTCCAATTACGATACTTCAAAGATTTCTCAACCAAATCTATAAAAAATGAAAATTCCCTGTGCAATGGCATGTATCTACCTTTATCCCTTTGCCAAAAAAGAACAACGCAACAAAGTGTCAAGACCACCGACCGATAAGTCTGATGAGCCATTCTTTAAAGTTTCCTCATTTCTCACTCGAAATTTTTCACTACAGAATCTCCACAAAATGCGATAAGGTTGCTCACAATTTGGATTTCGAAAAGACCTGGGTACCAGGGAAGCACTAGTTGCAACCCAAGTGCTAGCTGAGAACTGCTACGATCAAAGGAAAGATGTATTGATGTGCTTTATAGATTCTAAAAAAGCCTTCGATCGAGTCCAACAACATAAACTCGTACATATACTAAAACAACTCGACATAGATCAAAAGATATTCGCTGCATAGAAGCTCTTTACTGGAATCAAACAACTGTCGTCAAGGGGGATAATGAAACAACGCAAGCTCAAAAAATTCTCAGAGGTGTAAGACAGGGATGCATTCTCTCCCCACTACTGTTCAATCTATATTCAGAAAGTATCTTCCAGGAAGCTCTTGAGGAATGCGAAAGCGGCATCAAAGTAAATGGTACCTGGGTCAATAATATACGATATGCGGATGATTCGGTCTTAATAGCAGACAATGTATATAAGACCTCCAAAACCTTCTTAATAAAATTGGAGAACATAGCGAGAACATGGAACTTAGCATCAACATAAAAAAGACGAAGTTCCTTATAATCAGCCGTCAATTATGTCAACATCAAAATGCAAAACTAGCATATACATAACTACCAAGATGTAGAGCGCGTAAGAAAATTTAAGTACCTAGGAACCTGGCTATGTGAGGACTGGATGTTGGATATGGAAATTAAATGTCGGATAGAAAGTGTCAGAAGTGCATTCATGAAATTCAGAAACGTCTTTACGAACTCCTACTTTGACCTGAACCTAATACTAAGATTCACGAAATGCTATATATGGTCGATGCTCCTATATGGCATGGAAGAATGGACTTTAAAAATAAACACAGTAAATAAGGTAGAGGCATTTGAGATGTGGATTTATCGACGAATTCTTAAGTTCCCTGGACCGCACGAATACCAAATGAAGAAATCCTGAGAAGAATTGGTACAGAACGACAACTGCTATGCACAATTAAACACAGAAAAACGGCGTACTTGGGGCACCTAATTAGAAACGAAAGATACGAGTTTTTGCAAACCTTAATTGAAGCAAAGATCGAAGGAAGAAGGGAGTGGGCAGGAAGAAAATGTCATGGCTCCGTAATGTCAAACAATTGACAGGACTAAGGAACATAGGAGACCTAATACATACTGCAAGGGGTAGAGAAAAATGGTCAAACGTGATCGCGAATATCCATTAGTGGATTGCATAAGAAGAAGAAGCAACACTAGTGTTGATCAAGAGAAAACAAAAACTTCTACAACAAAATATCTACTTAGAAATATAAGTTTGTCGCGAATTCTGCGTATGTGCACTAATATTATTGTCAGTTCAAAATCCACACCTCGATCTTGGCTGTGTAGGCGATGTGGCACCTGTGTCTTGAAGGCAACGGAGATGTCGCGTCTTCTTCTTACTTGAGAACTGATGTGATATAAGATGTTGAGGGTGCAACGAGACGCAACAGAAAGAAACCTGTTGTGTTGCTCTATTTAATTTGCTTGTCCCTGGCGGACCTGTTGACACTTTTACGTGGATTGAGGGAGCAACGAGCGTGTTGCAAGCACCTCGTACTGGAGCACACTTTACAATGTTGAGTGGCGAGTCCGGCAATGAGTTGTTGCTCGGATCTCGTTCTGGCACACTGAGAGGGTGAGAGCGGATAATCTCGTATCTTGAGGAGAAAGTTCTTTTTGCAACACATGGTCTTTTAGGCACATCACATAATACTAAACATTTGTCCTTTATACATATTTGCAGTGTTGACATTGTTGAATTTTAAGGATGGACTTAATTAAACATATTTTCAATAATTTTAATACGTTCGAATAATTATTCGAACAAAATGTTAGTCCTTTTTTCTTCAAAATTGTCTCAGCTACAGGTTTTGCTTAAAACATTTTTCTAATGCATACAGACTGTTAGTATAAATCAATGCTTTCTATTACCACCACTCCCCTACGAGAAGAGGTTTTAGGGTGAAGCCCGGGAATAGGAGTGGCAAACATTTTTGCTTTTTTTTAAGGTCCCAAAATTGAAATTATCAACGAATTTCAGCTTGCTTGTCTTGTTTTTGAGATCAAATATCTCGCTACTGGACAAGTACACATGATAATTTAATAATTTGTTGTACTGGTTATACAGGGTGTAACAAAAATACAGATCATAAATGAAATCACATATTCTGGGAACAAAAATAGTTCGATTGAACCTAACTTACCTTAGTAAAAATGTGCACACAAAAAAGTTATAGCCCTTTGAAGTTATAAAAAGAAAATCGATTTTTTTCAATATATCGAAAACTATTATAGATTTTTTATTGAAAATAGACATGTGGCATTCTTATGGCAGGAACCATCTTAAAAATAAATTATAGTGAAATTTGTGCACCCCATAAAAATTTTATGGGGTTTTGTTCCCTTAACCCCCCACCCCACCAAACTTTAGTGTACGTTCCAAATAAATGATTATTGTGATACCATTAGTTAAACACAATATTTTTAAAACTTTCTTGCCTCTTAGCACTTTTTCGATAAGCTAGTATTTATCAAAATATTTTGAATATTTTTCGAATCAACCACATATTTGTATATGGTATAGATAGAGACCTGTTAATATTCTGAAAGTTTATTTATAACTTACATTTTTAGGTATACTTTCAACCATATATTAAAAAAGAAGCGACATCTCGATAATAGGTGCCTTATCGCAAAAATACGAAGAAGCAAAAAAGTTTTAAAAACACCACAAGAACAGTTTAATTGGAACGTACACAAACATTTGGGGGGTTTAGAGGAACAAAACCCCCATAAAATTTTTATGTCAACATATTAAAAAAGAAGCCGCATCTCGATAAAAAATGGCTTATCGAAAAAATATTAAGAGCCAAAAAAGTTTTAAAAACATTGTGTTTAACTAATGGTACCACAATAATAATTTAATTGGAACGTACACAAAAGTTTGGGAGGCTTTAAGGAAACAAAACCCCATAAAATTTTTATGGGGTGTACAAATTTTACTGTTATTTTTTTTAAAATGCTCCTGCCATAAGAATGCTGCATGTCCATTTTCAATAAAAAATCTCTAATAGTTTTCGATATATTGAAAAAAAAATTCGATTTTCATTTTGTAACTTCAAAGGGTTATAACTTTTTTGTGTGCCCGTTTGTACTAAGGTAAGTTAGGTTCAATCGAACTCTTTTTGGTCCCGGAAGATGTGATTTAATGTATGACCTACATTTTTGTTACACCCTGTATATTACTCGTGATTTGGAAAACGTAATTTTATTTGTTTTGTTGGAGAATATTTTGTCACCGTAAATATCTACGATACATTGAGTAGGATTATTAAAATTGTCATCTATTGTACGCAAATAAAAACGTAGGCCTGAATAGAAAAGTTCAAAATATTTCAGTTGCGTTGGATTTCAACACATAAATAAATCGTCGAAAGGCCAACCATCCATTGGACTATTTTATTGAAAAACAATGTGACGAGTTCTATATTTGGCATCGCCTACTCTTCAAAGTCGCATTCTTTTCAAGAACAATGTCACGTTACATAATTTCTCAATAGTCACACTACATGTTAGGTTCCTTATAAAACGGTAGGCAGTTGTTTTCTACATTTACTGTTTTAATAGTACCAAGACCAGATCTCACATCCTCTTTTCTTATTCTCGATAGAGGAGGAAATGGTTTCCATATAAGCCATTAAGAAAAAATATAAAATGTTTTTAATTCCTCATGTGGGTCACAGAAATTTATTGGCTTCCGATATCTGCGGATTCTAGTATAGATAGTTTATAAGAAATGAAAAGCTAGAAATAGTCATGAAAATCATTATAGTTTATGTGTTAACATTCAAGTCTATTATTCTAGATTTGTGAAAATTGTAAGTGGTTGTTAAAATTTTATTATCTCGTTTATAATATAATAGAGATTTCAACAGAAGTTCTACCTGCACCGATCTGTTTAATGGATAAACATTATTTGATACGTGATTTAGCGATTTAGTATGTTAAAAATTATAAAAAACAAGGGTGCCCGATATAATTTTGTCCTGTCTATAATTAATTTATAATTAAAAAATTATTTTTTTAAGAACTAAAAAAAATCGGTTCGCTCAGATATTTTTTGCATCATCCGGAACAAAAAAGTGTCTCTGTAATTGTTCTCTTAAATTGATCGTTTTCGTGTAATAAACATTTAAAACTAAAAAAAAAAAGAAAAATGACAGTTGTTAACGCGATATACACATACACATCCCTGCTCGAAAACCAGGTGCCAATCTGGTAAGAGGTGACGAGCAAGCTGTAAGTGTTTATATTTAAATTAAGTATATCGAATATTGATAACAGGGAGATAAAACAGTGCCAGAGTAGGTGTAGCCAAAATCACACCAAAGTTAGTTTTATACGACGGAGAAGCTAAACGGTTTGGTTCTCTTTTCTTATGCGAATCTCATGACCTAGGTATTTATGGGCGATTACCTAGGCTATGGATCCTTTTCCCATCGGAGTATACAGTTCCCAGAAAATAAGCCTTAAACAACAACAGAATCGTTTTATGACGAATTATGACCAGGAGTAGATCAAGTTAGAAGAAGATGATAATCCTCGGGGATTTTCACTATCGTTAGCGTTTTAACAAAAAGTTTTCACCACAAAGAGCAACACAAATATACATTCAATAACACCCGTGGACAAAGATCTGTGATAGATTATGTTGTGACCAACAGAAATATACCTACATCCATAATAAATAAGCGACGTATCCACGAAATTCTTATACAGAAAAAAAATGCCTGAGAAGATTGTTTAAAATGAAATATTAGAAAACGATAATATCGATGAAAGCTGGAAATAACATAAACGCGGGAACACAATGACTTGGAGAGAGGAAAGTAACGAACCCTATCAAAAAACAAGAATGTGTGTGTACTTTGTACGCACGTAAGAAGTTATACTTCTATTATATGATTATATGATTATATGATTATAAACGAAATTAATATACTTTTTATTTATATTTTATTTAAATATTAAACTAATTTATACTTACTACTTCTCAAACATTTTTATTAAAACAGTGCCAACAATTAAAATAATAAAAAAATAAAACACACACAAACACATTAAAAATGCCACAAATGATTTCTGAACATTAATTGTCGGAAAAATTTTTAACTAAATACGTATTTTCTGAAAATAAAATTTTATAATAAATATACTTACAATCATAAAATGTATAAAAAAAATAAAAGTTTCTATTGGGATTCGAACCAACTTACCACGCGGCTGGTATTTGCGCTGTATTGGGGTTCACTCGCATTAAAAGCTCCGCCACAGAGACAGTTTGTCATTATGTGCGAAGATCGACTAACTAAACGGATTCAACTTTTGACATTTTTAATTTATGTAAAGCAAATTATTTTGATTTAGAATTGAAATGGTTTAGAATTGAAAAAATACAACAAAACATAGAGTAAGAAAACAATATATTAGGTGAATATTGATAGAAATTTTGATGGTAATCAAATTATGTAAATAAAAGTATTACATACTACTCATGTATTTTGGTAGGTTCAAATAGGTAGGTATCGGAGCCCGTATAACGACTAATAAATTTCGCAATCACTTGCATCGTGCAAAGTGGCTATGTTCAAATATCATAACAAAATTTGATCAAGTATTTATAAAACACTTACCAGTGTAAGATTCTTTAGCTTTAAATAAGCGAGATCTGCGGCACTCATACTAGTCACAGTTTGATGGGCTTTCACATTGGCATGCAACAATCATCTCTTCTATGTAAATAAGTCCAAAAATATAATATGAAAACTATTTAAAAAGGCAGTATAACCATTAACTAACTTTTTGATTGTTGTTTCTCTTCCTACAAATTTTAAAACGCAACAACCATACATTATAACCAAGCCACAGTCCCACAGCTGCCATATTGGATAATTTTTGTCATGTCATTTGAACATCCAATCAGAACACAGTTATAATGCGCATGCGCCCGGTCGCTAGGTTTTACCATATAAAAATTCACCGTCATTACGCCCGTAAAGAAGTATAACTTCAAAAATAAGAATGTGTGTACTTTATATATATATATATATATATATATATATATATATATATTTTGTTATATTTCTATTTGATATGAAAATTAAAATTTGATAATTATAGACAAAATTCAATTTAATATAAAATATTTTCAATTTTCTCAACCACGGGCATATAAATTTAGAACAACCTGTATACAACAAATTGTTATATTTAATTTTAAGAAGTGATTAAATAAGACTCAAGTGAAATCGTTAATAGGTCATTATCGTTGTTCGCGGAAGGATCGGTCATTAGCCGATGCTAATTAAGACTAAGTGGAAATAGAGAATAGGTCATTAAAATTTGTATATAGTAGAAAGTAATTTTAGAATGGGAATTAACTATTTTCTTTGAAATCCATTAAGCATATTTAGAAAGTTTAAAAATTGGTTTTGAGGAATACTGCGAATGAGAGTTGGTGGTGGAAGTTTGATTTGTGAATCTGGAAGGGATATTTAGAAAGTAGGGGAATGAATGACAAAGTGAGATCAGAATGTTTTGAGCTGTCGAGAAGTGAAGTCGAGTAGTAGACGGTAGTGTACGGAGAGTGAGAAAGCCTGTGTAGTTCCGTGAGTGTGGAGTATCTATCGTAGAACGAGAGGTAGGCCAGGTTGAGAGTAAAAGAACCTCCTTGAGCCAAGAGTTCCCGGTAGCTGATTGCAGTTTCGAAAAAGGTAGAACACAGCATCACGACAGAAGCAGGAAACGAGAGCTATACGAGCTAGTTTCAGAGGAGAACATTACTGGAAGCCAGGACGAGGTTTGGATTGCAGCCAAGGATAGCAGGAAACGGGTCTTGTGTGAAGACATTCTCAGTGCACCAGAAAAAGGTCAGTCTCATTTGTTTGGACATGAATGTATGGGTTTTTCGTAGTAAATACCACATTTAAAATTGAAGAAACATAATCAATAATATCAGAAAAGCTTCATCAAACTTAAATAGAATTGTTGCTAATAAATCCTAATAGTTAAATGTTAATAAAAACTTTCAATTGGAAATCAAAAGAAAATAAGATTCCCATGTGTAAATGTTATGTTTAAGAAAAATAAGATATAGCAAATATTAAGCAGTGATTGCCATTTAAATAAAATAAACAATATTTTGATTACAATTGTAACCCATATGTGTTATTATTTTACTCTTTTCTTTCCTATCCCGATTAGGAACCATTAAGAAATATTTAGAAGCCACGTATGTAAGTAATTAATTTTATAAAAAGCCCTGAGATTGAAAACATATTGATATGTGATCTGGTAAATTAATTAGATTATTATTAATGCATTGATTAAATTAAATGACATATAAAAATATTATCTCATATCAATAATCAAGATCACAACAACTGTCGTCCAACGTGGAGGGCATTGTAAAGTATTTCTAGTGGCAAATTTGAAGGATAGAAAGAGTAAAGCCGGTATTTGAAAATTTATATGCCTGTGGTAAAAAGTGAGATACTTACATTTGATAACATAAAATTTTAGATCTCTTTAGGTACAAATTTTACATAACTGATTTAATATTTTATTTTTACGATATTTACATTTGATATATTTATTGACAATTTATAATATTTGGGTGAGAAAAAGTCGTCTTGGTAACATACTAGTAAAATTTCATATTTGGCGGGGACAGTACTTCTTGAAAACAAATGTCTGTGACAAGAAGCCAAAGCAAAGACAACAAAAAACAAAAAGAACATTCAGACCAAGAAGATATCTTAGACACGACAATCATGGCATCAGAACAGCAAGAATTATCAGGAATAGATAAACTATTACAAATGATGCAACTCCAGTCACAAAGAATGGAACAGAAAATGGATGAAACACAACAAAAACTGGATGACAATCAAAGAGAAACAAAACAAGCAATGGATGAAGCAAAAAGGACAATGGATAAAGTGGATCAAAAAATGGATGAAACACAACAAAAATTGGATCAAAAAATGGATGAAACACAACAAAAAATGAAACAAGCAATAGAAGAGAACAACAAGAAAATGGAGGAACGCATAGGAAAGTATGAAAAGGAAGTAAAAGGATGTTTGACAATGATCAAGAACGATATGGGACAACAAGAGACAGAGATTAAAGAAATCAAAAGCAAAATAAAGGAAATAACGAATTGTCAGAAAAAGGAAATAGAAAATTTGGAAAATAAGTTGGAAAATGCTATTCAAGTAGACAGAGAAGAAATGGAAAAAAGAATCACAGAAATAGAAAAACAAGTCAACGAAAACCGGACACAACAAAATGTAGGAGAAAGAAGAGAAATGGTTATACATAGCACAGATGACGTGAAGATAAGGTTTGGCGGGGACGTAAGAAGATTACACCCAGTGCCGTTCATAAATAGCCTGAAAAAGAAAATACAGCACATCGGAAATTTCGAAACAGCAAAAGAAACTATCAGAAACCATCTCAAATATGAAGCAAGCCTATGGTTCGACAGTAAAGAAGAAGAATTCGGCAATTGGCAACAATTTGAACAAAAATTTTTGAATTATTTCTGGGGAAAAGTCCAACAATTGGAAATTAACAAGGAATTGCAAAATGGGAAATACAATGATAGGATGGGTGTATCAGAAAGGACATATGCTTTGCAAATTTACAATAATGCAAAACATTTACAATATAATTACTCATCGGAACAATTAGTCGAACTGATTGCAAGACATTTCGAGGAAACGCTGGAAGACCATATCACATTGCAAAATTACAAAGACATAGATAGTTTATGCCAATTCCTACAAATAAGAGAATCACGTCTAAGAGAAAGAAAATCAAGAAGGTCGCGAGAAGATTACAGGCCCCGAGAAACACAAGATTACAGAGGTAGAAATCAAAATAGCAGGGACTATACAAGACGAGATTTTAATCCCAGAAGGGAAAACGAAAATAGAGACAACGGAAGAGGAAATTATGAACAAAGAAATAGGCAATGGAATGAGGACAGAAATCGAGAATACCAGAATAGAAACACCACACGCTCAAATCAAGAAAACAGAAATAATGGTAGACAAAATGAACAGGGATATCGAGAAAACCGAAACAGATCCGACAGACCAAGAGAAAATAGAAGAGAAATAAATAATACCCAGACAGATGAATATGACGGAGAGAGACATTATGACGAAAATATAAACAACGATGAGCAACCGGCGTCTTTTCACGACGGCGCTCACTAAAAACCAAAAATCAAACAGGAATCTTTTGTCACCCCAAGGAGTTTATTAAATTGGCAGGAAACAACGAAAAGAAAAATGGAGTTAATTTAAAATTTGTGGATGGATTTATCAACGAGAAACCAATTAAAATTATGATAGACACTGGATCTGAAATAACATTGGTCAACAGAAAACTAATAGAAGAAGTTAACTTAACAAATTTAATTTATAAAATACCTAGGGTAAATTTAGTGGGCGCAAACAAACGGACATTGGCAACTATAAATGAAGGCATACGAGTAATGGTACGACTGGGCAAGAATATGTATGCACTACAATGTGTAATAATGCCAAACATGTCACATGACATGATAGTAGGAGTGGACGAATTGGCAGAAAAACATGTAGTGATAGATTTTAAAAATAATACGATGAAACTAACAGAAGAAAAAGAAAAAGAACAGGACAAGGAACATGAGAAACAAAATACGGACGAATCAGGTAAAGAACAAACAGTGGAAATGAATTTGGCAGCGAAGCAAGGACAAAGAAAAAAAAGGAGAAAAGGTCAGAAAAAGATAAAAGAAAATGAAACCTGTGGCTCCTCAAAAGAAGAGTTGAGCCCAGAAGAAGAAAATTTGAGAGTATCAGAAACAAAGGAAACCTGGGATTCCTCAAAAGAAGAGACGAGCTCAGGAGAAGAAGAAATAAAGCAAAAAAATGAAAGTGAAAAGAATATGATTGAAACAGTGGTATTTGAAGAGGAGGTATATGCAAACGAGGATGCAGAATGCACGGTAAACATGTGTGAAGAATCTGAGAAAAAAGACAGAAAATTGATATGTGGAGAAGGGAAAGAAAAAGAATTGCGGTTGATGTTAAGAAACTACGAAAATTTGATCAATGAGGAAAACAGAGTGGCTAAAAAGTACGAACATTCATTTGAGGTGAAAAACTTGGGAAATTTTCGATCAAAGACTTACCCGATTCCATACAAGTATCGACAAGAGGTGAAAGAAGAAATAAATAAAATGTTGGAAGATCAAATCATCGAAAGATGTGATTCACCGTATGTTAACCCGATTGTGATAGTAAAGAAAAGCAGTGGAGAATTGAGATTATGTTTAGATGCCAGGAATATCAACCAGCACACTGTATCACAATATGAATCACCTCTAAACATCGAGGCCATTTTTGGAAGAATCACGGGGTCACACATATTTTCGAAAATTGACTTAAAACACAGTTTTTGGTTGATACCGTTAGCTGAAAAGTGTAGAAACTACACCGCTTTTTCTATTGATGGTATTGTCTACCGGTTTAAGGTAGTGCCGTTTGGATTGCAGAGTGCTTGTGCTGCACTCGTCCGAGCTCTACATACCATTTTGAATCGCCACGAAGATTTCATAGTTCATTATATCGATGATTTATTAATTTTTTCACAAGATACTCAGAGTCATCTGAAACACATAGAAATAATTCTGGAAGAATTGGACACAGCGGGATTGAAATTAAACATTGAAAAATGTCAATTTTTTCAAAAAGAAGTCATTTATTTGGGTTTTCAATTGGACACCAAAACAGTAAGATTATCCGAAGACAGAGTCAAGCTCATAGATGAATACCCAAGACCAACGAATTTGAAAACATTGAGAGGTTTTCTTGGCACGATTAATTATTTTAAAAAACTGATTCCCGATTTGAGCCAAAAGGAAATCCCTCTGATAAAGTTGCTTAAAAAAGGAATAAAATGGAATTGGAAAGAAGAACAGGAGGAAGCTTTCGAAACATTAAAACGAGAATTCGCAAAAGGAACGAAAATATACCACCCCATTTACAATTTACCTTTTATACTCCGAACTGATGCGTCCATACAAAAATTTGCAGGAGTTCTGTCTCAAATACAAAACGACCAAGAAGTGCCGATATGTTTTATATCTCGAGTGACTAAAACACATGAGAGAAAATATAGTGTTACAGAATTGGAGTTTGCCAGTGTACTATATTGCGTAAACAAATTGAGGTTTTACTTATTGGGAGCAAAATTCACAATCGAAACAGACCATGCAGCTTTAGTACATATCATGAAGAATAGATTAGTAAATAATAGAATACATAGAGGCATTCTATTATTACAGGAGTATGATTTTGAGTTCCGATATATAAAAGGAAAAGACAACATAATAGCCGACGCTCTAACACGGGATGAGGACACGGGAAAAAAGGAAACAATTACTCTACAGGTGGGACTAAATAGATTAATACAAGAAGAAGGGATATATTCGTTAAATGAGATAAGGTCAAACCAAGAAGACCTAGAGGAAAGAGAGAAAAGAAGAGCGGAAGTAGAAAATGACATATATTTTAAGAGAATAGACGGAAAGGAACTATATTTAGTGACACAGACATTGGCCGAAAAGATAATAAAGAAATTACATGAGGACAATGGGCATATCGGTAGCAGAAAAGTTTGGCTCGTTTTTAGGGAAAATTACATCAGCCGACAGGATTACCGCATTGCAAAGGAAATTACCCAGAAGTGCGATGTATGTCAAAAATATAAGAGTCGGAATTTCAAAAACGAAAATGTTGCCAAAAATATTGAAGCCCGAAACAAACTAGACATTGTAGCAATAGATATGTTAAGCGATCTAATTATGACCACTAAAAGGAACAAACATATTCTGGTAATGGTGGATGTGTTTTCAAAATACGTAAAATTATATAGTTGCCGCACCACAAAGGGGGAGGAAATATTAAGAAAAATCGACAATTTTATAGCCATAGTAGGAACACCAAAAAAGATTCTACTGGACAATGCAACGTATTTCCGAAATGATCGTTTCAAGGGACAACTTCGAGAACGAGGAATAGAGACAAATTTTGTCAGCATCAGGCATCCACAGAGTAATCCTTCGGAACGATTCATACAGGAAGTGACGAAATTTCTTCGCATTGCAACAGATGGTCAACATCGCCACTGGGACAGGAAAATGGCGGAAATAGAAAGGTATCTAAATACAATTCCGAGCACAGTAACAAAAGAGACCCCAGAATACATCATGAAGGGTGTATTGCCGATAAGGCCATGGGAAGACCAAGAGCCAAAAGAATATCAACAGGTGATTGAAACCGTACAGAGAAGATTACGGCGAAGCAACGAAAAATATATCCAAAGACAGGAACAAAATAGAAAAAGAAGACCAGTGACTTTCCAAAAGGGTGAAAAAGTACTCGTGAGGGCATTACGAGTATCAAATCTTCCTGGGGGCATTTGCGCAAAGTTGATGCCTGTTTTCGAAGGCCCGTATATCGTGAATAATGAAAATGGGATAAATAGTTATGAGTTGAGGCACAGGAACTCGGAAAAGATCCGAGGAATTTATAATATTCACGATGTATACAAATATCACGAATAAAAGACAGAATTACATGAAGTAGATAGTAAGTTAAGGTATAAGACATAGATTAAAGTAATGAAATATACAGGGAGTTGGTTTTGCCTCGAGAAAATTTATTTAAAAATGCAGATAAATTTTATCGAATACAAGGCGGGGATTTGTTATATTTCTATTTGATATGAAAATTAAAATTTGATAATTATAGACAAAATTCAATTTAATATAAAATATTTTCAATTTTCTCAACCACGGGCATATAAATTTAGAACAACCTGTATACAACAAATTGTTATATTTAATTTTAAGAAGTGATTAAATAAGACTCAAGTGAAATCGTTAATAGGTCATTATCGTTGTTCGCGGAAGGATCGGTCATTAGCCGATGCTAATTAAGACTAAGTGGAAATAGAGAATAGGTCATTAAAATTTGTATATAGTAGAAAGTAATTTTAGAATGGGAATTAACTATTTTCTTTGAAATCCATTAAGCATATTTAGAAAGTTTAAAAATTGGTTTTGAGGAATACTGCGAATGAGAGTTGGTGGTGGAAGTTTGATTTGTGAATCTGGAAGGGATATTTAGAAAGTAGGGGAATGAATGACAAAGTGAGATCAGAATGTTTTGAGCTGTCGAGAAGTGAAGTCGAGTAGTAGACGGTAGTGTACGGAGAGTGAGAAAGCCTGTGTAGTTCCGTGAGTGTGGAGTATCTATCGTAGAACGAGAGGTAGGCCAGGTTGAGAGTAAAAGAACCTCCTTGAGCCAAGAGTTCCCGGTAGCTGATTGCAGTTTCGAAAAAGGTAGAACACAGCATCACGACAGAAGCAGGAAACGAGAGCTATACGAGCTAGTTTCAGAGGAGAACATTACTGGAAGCCAGGACGAGGTTTGGATTGCAGCCAAGGATAGCAGGAAACGGGTCTTGTGTGAAGACATTCTCAGTGCACCAGAAAAAGGTCAGTCTCATTTGTTTGGACATGAATGTATGGGTTTTTCGTAGTAAATACCACATTTAAAATTGAAGAAACATAATCAATAATATCAGAAAAGCTTCATCAAACTTAAATAGAATTGTTGCTAATAAATCCTAATAGTTAAATGTTAATAAAAACTTTCAATTGGAAATCAAAAGAAAATAAGATTCCCATGTGTAAATGTTATGTTTAAGAAAAATAAGATATAGCAAATATTAAGCAGTGATTGCCATTTAAATAAAATAAACAATATTTTGATTACAATTGTAACCCATATGTGTTATTATTTTACTCTTTTCTTTCCTATCCCGATTAGGAACCATTAAGAAATATTTAGAAGCCACGTATGTAAGTAATTAATTTTATAAAAAGCCCTGAGATTGAAAACATATTGATATGTGATCTGGTAAATTAATTAGATTATTATTAATGCATTGATTAAATTAAATGACATATAAAAATATTATCTCATATCAATAATCAAGATCACAACAATATATATATATATATATATATATATATATATATATATATATATATTGTTATATTTCTATTTGATATGAAAATTAAAATTTGATAATTATAAACAAAATTCACTTTAATATAAAATATTTTTAATTTTCTCAACCTCGGGCATATAAATTTAGAACAACCTGTATACAACAAATTGTTATATTTAATTTTAAGAAGTGATTAGAATAAGCGTACGAAACTCGGAACAATGTGCTTAGATAAACAAAGTGAATGACGCGTACCATTATCGTTCTTCTCGGAAGGTCGATCATTAGCCTATGCTAAATAAAACTCAGTGAAATAGATGATAGTTCATTATCGTTTTTCGCGGAAGGTTTCGATCATTAGCCTATGCTAAATAAGACTCATTTGAAAGAGAGAATAGGTCATTAAAATTTGTAAATAGTTAGAAAGTATTTTAGAATGGGAATTAAATATTTTCTTTGGAAATCCATTAAGCATATTTAGAAAGTTTAAAAATTGGTTTTGAGGAATACTGCGAATGAGAGTTGGTGGTGGAAGATTGATTTGTGAATTTGGAAGGGATATTTAGAAAGTAGGAGAATGGATGACAAAGTGAGATGAGAATGTTTTGAGCTGTGGAGAAGTGAAGTCGAGTAGTAGACGGTAGTGTACTGAGAGTGACAAAGCCGGTAGTTCCGTGAGTGTGGAGTATCTATCGTGGAACGAGAAGTAGGCCAGGTCGAGAGTAAAAGAACCTCCTTGAGCCAAGAGTGTCCCGGTAGCTGATAGCAGTTTCGAAAAAGGTAGAACACAGCATCACGACCGAAGCAGAAACGAGAGCTATTCGAGCTAGTTTTTCAAAGGAGTACATTACTGGAAGCCAGGACGAGGTTTGATCGCAGCCAAGGATAGCAGGAACGGGTTTTGTGTGAGGACATTTTCAGTTCACCAGGAAAAGGTCAGTCTCATTTGTTTGGACATGAATGTATGGGTTTTTCGTATTAAATTCCACATAAAAAATTGAATAACATAATCAATTATATCAGAAAAGCTTCATCAAACTTGAATAGAGTTGTTCCTAATAACTCCTAATAGTTAAATGTTAATAAAAACTTTCAATTGAAAACCAAAAGGAAATAAGATTCCCATTTGTAAATGTTATGTTTAAGAATAATAAGAAATAGCAAATATTAAGCATTGATTGCCTTTTAAATAAAATAAAAAATATTTTGATTATAATTGTAACCCATATGTGTATTTTTTTTACTCTTTTCTTTTCTATCCCGATTAGGAACCATTAAGAAATATTTAGAAGCCACGAAAGTAAGTAATTAATTTATAATTCGCCCTGAGATTGAAAACATATTGATATGTGATCTGGTTAATTAATTAGATTAGTATTAATACATTGATTAAATTAAGTGACATATAAGAATATTATCTCATATCAAAAATCAAGATCACATCAACTGTCGTCCAACGTGGAAAGCATTGTAAAGTATTTCTAGTGGCAAATTTGAAGGATAGAAAGAGTAAAGCCGGTATTTGAAAATTTATATGCCTGTGGTAAAAAGTGAGATACTTACATTTGATAACATAAAATTTTAGATCTCTTTAGGTACAAATTTTACATAACTGATTTAATATTTTATTTTTACGATATTTACATTTGATATATTTATTGACAATTTATAATATTTGGGTAAAAAAAAAGTCGTCTTGGTAACATACTAGTAAAATTTCATATTTGGCGGGGATAGTACTTCTTGAAAACAAATGTCTGTGACAAGAAGCCAAAGCAAAGACAACAAAAAACAAAAAGAACATTCAAATCAAGAAGATATTTTAGACACGACAATTATGGCATCAGAACAGCAAGAATTATCAGGAATAGATAAATTATTACAAATGATGCAACTCCAGTCACAAAAACTGGATGACAATCAACGAAAAGTGGATCAAAAAATGGATGAAGCAAAAAGGACAATGGATAAAAATCAGGAGGAAACAAAACAGGCAATGGATAAAATGCAAGAAAATCAGGAAGAAACATAAAAAAAAATGGATGAATCACAACAAAAAATGGAACAGAAAATGGATAAAGTGGAGAAAAAAATGGATGACAATCAACAGGACACAAAACAAGCGATAGAAGAGAACAATAAGAAAATAGAGGAACGCATAGAAAAGTATGAAATGAAAATTAAAGATCACATGCAAAAACAAGAAATGAGAATGAAGGACCACATGAAAGAACAAGAAATGAAAATTCAAAATAAAATGAAGGAGTTAACGAATTGCCAGAAAAAAGAAATGGAAAGTTTGGAAAACAAGTTGCAAAACGCTATTCAAGCAGACATAGAAGAAGTGGAAAGAAAGATTGCGGAAATCAATACTCAACAGAATGTCGGAGAAAGAAGAGAAATGGTTATACATAGCACAGATGACGTGAAGATAAGGTTTGGCGGGGATATAAGAAGATTACACCCAGTGCCGTTTATAAAGAGCCTGAAAAAGAAAACACAGCACATCGGAAGTTTCGAAACAGCAAAAGAAACTATCAGAAACCATCTCAAAAATGAAGCAAGCCTATGGTTCGATTGCAAAGAAGAAGAATTTGACAGTTGGCAAGAATTTGAACAAAAATTTTTGAATTATTTCTGGGGAAAAGTCCAACAATTGGAAATTAACAAGGAATTGCAAAATGGGAAATACAATGATAGGATGGGTATATCAGAAAGGACATATGCATTACAAATTTACTATAACGCAAAACATTTACAATACAATTACTCATCGGAACAATTAGTCGAACTGATTGCAAGACATTTCGAAGAAACGCTGGAAGACCATATCACATTGCAAAACTACAAAGACATAGATAGTTTATGCCAATTCCTACAAATAAGAGAATTGCGTTTAAGAGAAAGAAAATCAAGAAGGTCGCGAGAAGATTACAGGCCCCGAGAAACACAGGAGTACAGAGATAGAAATGAAAATAGGAGGGACTATACAAGACGAGATTTTAATCCCAGAAGGGAAAACGAAAATAGAGACAACGGAAGAGGAAATTATGAACAAAGAAATAGGCAATGGAATGAGGACAGAAATCGAGAATACCAGAATAGAAACACCACACGCTCAAATCAAGAAAACAGAAATAATGGTAGACAAAATGAACAGGGATATCGAGAAAACCGAAACAGATCCGACAGACCAAGAGAAAATAGAAGAGAAGTAAATAATACCCAGACAGATGGATATGACGGAGAGAGACATTATGACGAAAATATAAACAACGATGAGCAACCGGCGTTTTTTCACGACGGCGCTCACTAAAAACCAAAAATCAAACAGGAATCTTTTGTAACCCCAAGGAGTTTATTAAATTGGCAAGAAACAACGAAAAGAAAAATGGAGTTAATTTAAAATTTGTGGATGGATTTATCAACGAGAAACCAATTAAAATTATGATAGACACTGGATCTGAAATAACATTGGTCAACAGAAAACTAATAGAAGAAGTTAACTTAACAAATTTAATTTATAAAATACCTAGGGTAAATTTAGTGGGCGCAAACAAACGGACATTGGCAACTATAAATGAAGGCATACGAGTAATGGTACGACTGGGTAAGAAGATGTATGCACTACAATGTGTAATAATGCCAAACATGTCACATGACATGATAGTAGGAGTTGACGAATTGGCAGAAAAACATGTAGTGATAAATTTTAAAAATAATACGATGAAACTAACAGAAGAAAAAGAAGAAGAACAGGACAAGGAACAGGAGAAACAAAATACGGACGAATCAGGTAAAGAACAAACAGTGGAAATGAATTTGGCAACGAAGCAAGGACAAAGAAGAAAAGGGAGAAAAAGTCAGAAAAAGACAAAAGAAAATGAAACCTGTGGCTCCTCAAAAGAAGAGTTGAGCCCAGAAGAAGAAAATTTGAGAGTATCAGAAACAAAGGAAACCTGGGATTCCTCAAAAGAAGAGACGAGCTCAGGAGAAGAAGAAATAAAGCAAAAAAATGAAAGCGAAAAAGATATGATCGAAACAGTGGCATTTGAAGAGGAGGCATATGAAAACGAGGATGCAGAATACACGGTAAAAGTATGTGAAAAATCTGAGGAAAAAGACAGAAGATTAATATGGGAAAAAGGGAAAGACAACATAATAGCCGACACTCTAACACAGGATGAGGACACTGAAAATAAGGAAACAATTACTCTACAGGTGGGACTAATTAGAGTAATACAAGAAGAAGGGGTATAAGACGTAGATTAAAGTAAGGAAATATACAGGGAGTTGGTTTTGCCTCGAGAAAATTTATTTAAAAATGCAGATAAATTTTATCGAATACAAGGCGGGGATTTGTTATATTTCTATTTGATATGAAAATTAAAATTTGATAATTATAAACAAAATTCACTTTAATATAAAATATTTTTAATTTTCTCAACCTCGGGCATATAAATTTAGAACAACCTGTATACAACAAATTGTTATATTTAATTTTAAGAAGTGATTAGAATAAGCGTACGAAACTCGGAACAATGTGCTTAGATAAACAAAGTGAATGACGCGTACCATTATCGTTCTTCTCGGAAGGTCGATCATTAGCCTATGCTAAATAAAACTCAGTGAAATAGATGATAGTTCATTATCGTTTTTCGCGGAAGGTTTCGATCATTAGCCTATGCTAAATAAGACTCATTTGAAAGAGAGAATAGGTCATTAAAATTTGTAAATAGTTAGAAAGTATTTTAGAATGGGAATTAAATATTTTCTTTGGAAATCCATTAAGCATATTTAGAAAGTTTAAAAATTGATTTTGAGGAATACTGCGAATGAGAGTTGGTGGTGGAAGATTGATTTGTGAATTTGGAAGGGATATTTAGAAAGTAGGAGAATGGATGACAAAGTGAGATGAGAATGTTTTGAGCTGTGGAGAAGTGAAGTCGAGTAGTAGACGGTAGTGTACGGAGAGTGAGAAAGCCGGTAGTTCCGTGAGTGTGGAGTATCTATCGTGGAACGAGAAGTAGGCCAGGTCGAGAGTAAAAGAACCTCCTTGAGCCAAGAGTGTCCCGGTAGCTGATAGCAGTTTCGAAAAAGGTAGAACACAGCATCACGACCGAAGCAGAAACGAGAGCTATTCGAGCTAGTTTTTCAAAGGAGTACATTACTGGAAGCCAGGACGAGGTTTGATCGCAGCCAAGGATAGCAGGAACGGGTTTTGTGTGAGGACATTTTCAGTTCACCAGGAAAAGGTCAGTCTCATTTGTTTGGACATGAATGTATGGGTTTTTCGTATTAAATTCCACATAAAAAATTGAATAACATAATCAATTATATCAGAAAAGCTTCATCAAACTTGAATAGAGTTGTTCCTAATAACTCCTAATAGTTAAATGTTAATAAAAACTTTCAATTGAAAACCAAAAGGAAATAAGATTCCCATTTGTAAATGTTATGTTTAAGAATAATAAGAAATAGCAAATATTAAGCATTGATTGCCTTTTAAATAAAATAAAAAATATTTTGATTATAATTGTAACCCATATGTGTATTTTTTTTACTCTTTTCTTTTCTATCCCGATTAGGAACCATTAAGAAATATTTAGAAGCCACGAAAGTAAGTAATTAATTTATAATTCGCCCTGAGATTGAAAACATATTGATATGTGATCTGGTTAATTAATTAGATTAGTATTAATACATTGATTAAATTAAGTGACATATAAGAATATTATCTCATATCAAAAATCAAGATCACATCAATATATATATATATATATATATATATATATATCGGTTTTAAAACGTTCTCCTACGTCTTCCGATGCCTAGTCGCCATTCACTTCGGTCCATCCAAAGGGCTTCATCCAATTCTCTTTCTCTCATTTCTCGATTTATGCCTTCTCTCCAACTAAGGCGGGGTCTTCCTCTTTTTCGTCTACCATGAGAGGTCCACGTTAGGATTTGTTTCGGGAGTCGTTCTTCGGACATTCTTTGTACGTGTCCATACCATCTAAGCTGTTTGGTACTAATTTCATCTACTATTGTGTGTTTCACATTCATTATTTCCCTAATTCTGTTGTTGGTTACCCTTTCTAATCTTGATTTTCCTGCTGAGCGCCTCCAGAAATCCATTTCTGTTGCTTCAAGTTTTCTCTTGTATCTTTCTTTTATTTGCCATACTTCACTACTGTAAGTGATTATACTCTTAACAATTGTATTGTATAATCTATGTTTGTTGTTGTTTGATATTGACTGGTCCCACAGGATGCTATTGAGAAGAGTAATTGCTTTTCTTCCCTGGTTGTTTCTTTCTTCTATCGTCCGGTCTACGTTTCCTTCTTGTGTGATGGTCATACCCAGGTATTTATATGCGTCGCAATGTTTAATAATTTCGCCATTCCCCAGTGTAAGGTCCTGCTGTGTCCCACCGATACACATATATTCGGTCTTCTTTATGTTTATTTCCAAACCGCCTTTTTTGTACTCCTCTATTAATTTCCTTGTCATATATTCTACCTATTCTATTTCCTGTGTGTACTTTAAACAGTCTGAAATCAATATACTTTAAACAGTTTATTTATATTTTATTTATATACTAAACTAATTTTAGTACTTACTACTTTTCAAATATTTTTATTAAAACAATACCAGATATTGAAGATTTAAAAATAAAAGAATAAAACACACACAAACACATTGAAAAATGCCACAAAGAAATGATTTATGAAAAATAATTGTTGCCAAAAATTTTAACTAAATTCGTATTTTTTAAAAAATTATATAATAACATACTTACAATCATAAAATGTATAAAAAAATAAAAACTTACATTGGGGATCGAACCCGCGTATTATAGGGCTCTTTAGATTGGAAATCAAAGCGCTTTACCATTTACCCACCTAGACGTATCAGTCATGTGGGAAGATATACCAACTGAACGTTTACATCGTAAACTTTTTGACAGTTGCTTATTACTTATATGAATTTAATCATATTAGTTTGATTTTTGTGGAATTAAAATATTAAAATACAACAAAACATAGAGTAAGAAAACAATATATTAGATGAAGATTGGTAGAAATTTTGTTCGTAATCAAATTATGTAAATTAAAGCATTACCTACTAATAGGTAAGTACAATATTGTTTACATTTTTTAAATAGGTATGTAGATAATTTTTTATTGCAATACTGAAACATTTAGAATTACGTACATGTTGCTTTTAAAAACTATTTAAAATGTCACTACAATAATTTTAAACTTGCTTTTCTTTCTGTCCTCACAACAATAAAAACTAATATACTCAACATTTGTTCACCCATAACCTGCATATTTAACAATTATTGATAGATCATTTTATCACCCAATCAGAGCCCGTATAACGTTTGAGCTACGCCCAGGACCAAGAGTTTTGATGAATTCGCGCACATATAAATTTACTTCCAACGCGCCTAAATAAGTATATCATGTCATAATGATACCAAAACGTAACAAAGATAGCACATTTCCGCAAAACTACAGGCCGATAAGCTTGCTTCCAGCAATCAGTAAGATAACGGAAAGAATAATCCTAAGCCGCTTACAAGCCGAAACGAACAGGCTAGAAATCATCCCAGAAGCCCAGTTCGGATTCAGAGCAGAACACTCCAGCGAGCTACAAGTACTCAGAATAACAGAGTACATAGCAGCTGGACTAAATGATAAGCAATACATAGAGACAGCATTCCTGGACGTAAGCAAAGCCTTCGACAGAGTCTGGCATAAGGGCCTAATATACAAAATGCGAGAATATGGATACGGTGAGGCAATGACGAGGCTGATCTCTTCGTACCTGAGCGGCAGGAGATTCAGAGTTCGGATAGGACAAGTCCTGTCGGAACTTGGAACTCCAGAAGCGGGGGTGCCACAGGGAGCAGTACTGTCACCCTTGTTGTATTCAATATTCACCGCAGATATACCAAGATCACACGGTACTATGCTAGGCCTTTATGCGGACGATACAGCGATAGCGGCAAAACATAGGAACATAGACACAACAGTAGAGAATCTACAATCCGCACTAGAAGACGTAGAAGAATGGTGCACTAAATGGAAAATCGCCATAAACGCGGAAAAAACACAAGCGGTTATGTTCAAAAAAAGAAGAGAACAGCCAGGTGAACAGCTAAGGTTATTAGATAATCCAATCGAGTGGAAAGACGAAGCCAAATACCTAGGAGTCACCTTAGATAAAGGCCTTACATTCAACAAACACGCAGAAACAACAATAAATAAAGTCAACGCTGCAAGAGCATCGGTAAGAGGACTCATAGGTAGAAAAAGCAAACTAAAAACAAAAACGAAGATACGACTCATTAACAGCTTAATAATACCGATAATAACTTACGCATCTCTCGCATGGGGGCAAGTATGCACGACAACCAAAAAGAAAATTCAAGCGGCACATAACAGAAGCCTAAGGGAAGCAGTCGACGTACCTAGATACGTAGCAGAAAGATTCCTATTTAGAGAACTCAATCAAATCAGAGTAATTGACACCATAAAAGAAAGAGCGAGGACAAAATTCCCTGAAATAGAAAACCATCCAAGTCCAATACTGCGAGAGATGCTAAGGTACGACGCTTTCCACCGATGGAAACACAAAAGACCTAAACAACAGATAGCTGAATAAAGGTACAGAAAAACGACAAAACAGATGGTTCGTAGCTCAACACAAAACAAAACGAGACAAATCAAAGGTAAGACGCACAAATAAGACATATTTTTAGTATAAAATAACAACAAATGGGAGCAGGCCTTCAGCCTGGGACCCAAGCAAGCAAAAACAGTACCGCGGACAAATCACCAGTAGTCAAAGGCTAAAAGCGCATCACGCTGGCCTAGTTTTCAAACCGATTAGGACACCACATTGGAATCTTATTACCCAGGATTCCCATGTGAAGAGCATTTGGCTGATAGTTGTGCCCCCATCGCGCATCAGCGTGCTAGGGGGGGGGGGGAGGGAAGGCCTGGAGCATTGGAGCGGGGTGGAGTGACTCCTGCCATAGGCACGAGTTAAAACAACTCGCTCCAATGAATTGTTACACCCGAACGTAATTTCTTTAAAGGGTGAACAAGTCTCACGGGTCGGGTTGAATAATAATGCTTGCTTGCTAGCTAAATAAGTATAACTTGAAAAACCCATGGGCTAAAGAGAAATTCTAAAGAGATTTAAAGGAAAAGATAAATTGTTAAGAATGGAAGAAAGTATTTTTATAATACGGAACACAACAAATATAACAGGCATAAAACTGTTACTGTTGGAACTTACTGGAGGCACATACGGTGAAAAAAATACTAAAAAACTAAAAAAAAAAGAATTTAAACTTTCACATTACAAACGATCTCACGTCACGGGAGATGATACCACGAAGACATAATTGTATGTAATTTGTAGCTGAAGTTGTGTAGTTTTGAAAAACATACTTGTGCAATCGAAAAAAGCAGATTTAAACGTTTCGGAGCGATTTAAAAGTGAATGTGCAAATTCAGTGTTTTTAGGCGTAATTTAAAATCGAAATTTCGTGTATTGAAATTTCGAAAAGGAAATGATAAATTTTGATGACAAAAATGGCAAAAATCACGTTTATTGCAAAATAATCAGCGTTTATTTATTTCACAATAAAATCTTTCTAGATGTAACGATTACCAGACTACACAACAAACATGAGTTCTCCGTATATCATAAACCTACCCATACTGACACAACTATACACAATTCATCATCCCATCCTACACAACACAAATTAGCAGCCTACCATAGCATGATACATAGACTGACAGAAATTCCTATGACAAAAAATAACTTTGAGACAGAACTAAATATCATTAGACAAATAGCAGTAAACAATGGCTATAACAAACAAACAGTTAACAACATTTTAAACCAAAAACTCCATAAGAAAGCCTTGAAATTAGTGTATCCACCACCACAGAAAGAACCCAGTACCTTCTGCTCTCTCACATATACTGGCAAAATAACAACAAAAATAGCCAGATACATAAAAAAGAAAGGAATAACACCAGCTTTCAGAACTAACAACAACTTAAGCAAACATATTAAAAACAATAAAAGCCGAAAGAGAAAGCAACTACAGAGTGGTGTGTACAAACTAACTTGTGGTGACTGTCCGAAAACTTACATCGGTCAAACTGGCAGAAACTTTTGACAAACGGATAGCAGAACACAAAAGGGCTTTCAACAATAGAAAAACAGACACTTCTACATACGCACTTCACCTTCTAGACCATAATCATTGTTTCAATGAAGAGTTTCAAATTCTACATATTCAAAATAAAGGCCTTAAGCTATCACTTTTAGAATCAATGGAAATTAATAAATTGAAAAATACAGATATAATTCTGAATGACCAACTCGAGACAAACAGCTCCCCACTCCTCAACCTCTTCAGTTAAAGACTTAAAAAGGCAAACACATTGTAAAATATATCACTTGAGAAAGGCATTTTGCCGAAACAGCTGTAGTAATAACATAGTTGTAATAAATTTTGTGGAAGTATAGAAAAACAAACGTTTTTCAGTGTTTTATTGTGAGATAAAATGAACTTCCATCAAGTAACGGTCGAATCCATCAATTGTTTATTTATTTAACAACCTTACAGAAACGGATTTCATTTGCTGCAAAATACAGAAACTGCACTCCCCATCTTTAAAAGACATTTTGATTTATGTCAATAGGACACTCTTCAAAAGATATGAAATATTAAAGATTGAAAGGTCAATACAAATTGTATTTAAAAATTTGTATTTCAAATGAAATAACACATTTTTCCATGCATTTCATATGTTAGAATGGGAAAACAGAGGTTTGAATGTCGATGGCGAAAGGCTGAACCACCTACGATTTGCAGATGACATACTTCTAATAACCGACGACTTAAAGGAAGCCCACGAAATGCTGCAAGAACTACAACGAGTTTCTCAAAAAGTATAGTTGGAAATAAACTTTGCCAAAACTAAAATGATGACCAATTTAGTACCTAGCGGACCATTGAAACTAGAAAACTGCCATATCGAAACAGTTGACAAATACATCTATCTGGGCCACGAAATATAAATAAGTAGAGACAACCAAACATGCGAATCATCTAGAAGAATAGCTTTAGGATGGGCAGCGTACGGCAAACTAAGAGACGTGTTCAAGGAAAACATCCCAATAAAACTAAAAAGAAAAGCATTTAACTAGTGCGTACTTCCGGTGCTTACTTATGGAGCTGAAACACTGACATTGACTAGAGCATCAATACGAAAATTACAAGTAGCATAACGAAAAATGGAGAGATCCATGCTTGGCCTAACTTTGAGAGACAGAATACGAAATGATAAGTTACGGCGAAGAACTGGAGTGAAAGACATCATAAAACGCATTATGAAGTTGAAGTGGAAATGATCAGGACACGTCGCAAGACAGAGAGACAACAGATGGACAAAGGAGATTTTGGAGTGGCGGCCAGGGCAGACAAGCGAAATCGTGGAAGACCACCTACCAGATGGACCGACAACATTAAAAGAATAGCGACACACTGGATTACAGCTGCGCAGGACAGAGAAAGGTGGAGACATCTTGAGGAGGTCTATGTCCGACAGTGGACAAATTTGGCTGTGTGATGATGATGAACACGTTTTTCAAAACAAAATAGTTTGTACCAATTAGTATCCCTTGGAATGACCAGTGTTGAAATATTATCAGTGCGTATTAAATATGCTGTTTTCAACATAGGGCATTAGTGCCTGATATTTTCATAAAGCATTTAAAGTTCCAGAATCTTTGATTCAGTGTAAGTTGTTATATCTGTTCACATTATTCCACATTTAATTTTCATAGTTTTTTAAATCTGTTTTCTAGTGTAAGATCCATGTTTATGTCATATAACCGATTTTCATATTAAAATTACAACACTTTACTTTACAGGGAATTTAATGGTAAGCAACATTAATACTATTTAAATATAAACCTATTAACAAGATGCATATCGCTTATCGATCCGTTTTATTATACACAGTAGCGTTCCTATATGGCAAAAATTAATAAAACCCATAGAAAACCCATAAGAATTGATTGCGGTAATTATCCTCCGAGTATTTGCTTTCTCATAGACTTGTTAATGCTTCCAATTAAATGTTTTCAGTTAATAATAATTACCAGAACAGAAGTGTGTAAATATTTACTAATCTAAGTGCAATTACCATCCGCAATGCCAATCGAGCCTGACAAAGACACTCTTTGTATGTCTGACCTAATCGTT
Organism: Diabrotica virgifera virgifera; assembly: GCF_917563875.1. NCBI lineage: Eukaryota > Metazoa > Arthropoda > Insecta > Coleoptera > Chrysomelidae > Diabrotica > Diabrotica virgifera. Next base: position 45,977,664 of record NC_065445.1, on the reverse strand, counting down.
TAGATTTATGTATAAATAAGTACTTAATTTTTCAACGTTTAAGTGTTAAAAACTAATATTTACACAGTGAAGTAGATGTCTTGAGTAAGTAGCGCGAAAAACTTTATTTTTACACAAACTCTTTAGTTACACTCTTTACGGTGATTTCTTAACGTTTATTCAAATTTCGCACTTTTTAATACAAATTAATAACTTTCTCGTCTCTCGTCTTTGGAATTATATCTATGGATAGTCTGTGGAATTGGTAAATTATATTCTCCTTCACTTTCTAATTTTTCATTTGGCAACTCTTTAGATGCTGTAAAGAGGCCGAAATCATTAACACCGAAAAGCACTTTATAGAAACCTCACTAGACCGAACAGTAGGAGACCGAAAAGCAGGAGCAAATTGAAAGCAAATAAAATTTACCATTAATTTCTTTTTACTTGTCGCAGTAAAAGAGATAACACAAATATAATTACAACTAAATGTTATTTGGATGGTTATTAGAAACAGTTAAAATGGTGTTAACGTCACTCTACCCTTAATTTATTTTTACTAATCTGTTTAACGGATGAAAATTATTTCACATCAAACTGTACAGAGTACAGAGTAACAATTACACAGTCTATAATATACAGTGCTGTGGAATAAGTGTCGCCCCCCCTGTTAACTTCTTTATTTTAAGAATATAAGCAAAACGCTCAGACAGGTCGATTTTTAAACTAACCATAGTATATTATAGCATGAACGTTTCGAACTTTACGCGATCCCTCTTCAGGTGACAGCCATAACTTTGATTTTTTTAAATGGGAAAGTACCTCATGTGACACCTCATTTAAAAGCTCTTAAAATACTGAGTTCAAAAATGTATAATACTTTAATCCTGTTTGAGAGCGTAGGCGCAAAATTTCGGTCGAATTCTTTCTAAATGCAATCGTTTTTTTCGAATCCTGGAAAAACTAATAAATATTTTTGAAAAATTTAAACGCAGAATGAAATATTACAGTATTCTCAATGGTCCAAAGTCCCTGAGAACTCCTATAATGTTTATATTAATAAGTCACGGTGGTGGAAAAAAGAGAAAATTTAGTGTGATTTTTAATTTCAAATATATCATTCAAAAGAAACTTTTTGTTTATTCTAAGGGACTGTCAGCCCTCGGTAATAATCTAATTTTTCATTCTAAATTTTTCAAAAATGCTTATTAGTTTTCTCAGAATTCGAAAATAATAAATGCGTTTAAAAAGAGTTCGACCAAAATTTTGGGCCTGCGATCTCAAAAAGGATTATAGTATTATACATTTTTGAAATTAGTATTTTAAAATCTGTTAAATGAGGTGTCACATGATGCACTTTACCCTTTAAAAAAATTAAAGTTATGCCTGTCACCTGAAGAGGGATCGCGTAAAGTTCGAAACGTTGATGCTATGATATACTATGATTAGTTTAAAAATCGACCTGTCCGAGAGTTTTGCTTATGTTCTTAAAATAAACAAATTAACAGAGGGGGGCAACACTTATTCCACCGCACTGTATAAAATAATACAAAAAAAAATACACTAAACAAAAAGACAAATATAAAAAATCTTAGCAAAATTTACTGCAATCTTTTTTAATTTATGTACCATTTAGGTCTAATGCTGTTCGGTCTAGTGAGGTTTCGGTAAAGTGCATTTCGGTCCAATGAGTTCGGTCTACTATTTTCGGTCTAATTGTCGTGTACCGTGGATTACATAGAGCTATCATGATTTTGTACTAAGCCGTAACCAAGATGCTGATGACACAGTGTTAGTTACAGTCAATTACGAAGAACTACAACATTTGATTAATAGGATTAACACAACGTATGATGAATATGGACACAAGCTAAACACCGCAAAGGCAAAGGTGATGGTTGTCAGTAAAATGCCAATACAAACGGAAGTGGTAACAGCTTATGGTGAATAACTGGAGAGAACTAACACTATCACCTACCTTGGTTGTAATCTAAATGAGAACCTAAATTAGAATAGGTATAGAGAAGGCTTAACCTGCATTCTTTAAGATGAAGAAACTGTTATTTGAAAACAATATTACTATAAGTCTGAAAATTAGATTAGTGAGATGTTATAATGTTCTCTATCCATTTGAATGGTGTCGCAGATGAACTTTAACGGATATACCTACTGCTTAAGAATCTAGAAGCCTTTGAAATCTGGATGTAACGGAGAATCCTACGAATAAATTGGTTGGATAGAGTTCGTAACGAAGTTGTTTTGCATCGGATGGGAAAAGTTAAGGAAGTCGTCAGAATAGTTAAAAATCGCAAACTTTAATATTTTGGCCATGTTATGCGCCACCCAGAGAGATAAAATATACTCCATTTAATAATACAAGGCAAGGTAGATGGAAGAAGAACGTGGCTTAAGTCTGGGTTTCCTCGAAAGCGACACAGACAAACTGCGACCGTAACACTGCGATGAATGACGTCAGATTACGGTGAAAAATTCAAGGTTTTTCACTGCGGCAATGAAATGTGTAAACTCAGCAAGCGGTGACTTCCAGCGCATCCTTGGAAACCACTGCTATTATTTTGCGTGGTACAGTTTTTTATGACGTCATTCATCGCAGTATTACGGTCGCAGTTTGTTGGTGCCGCTTTCGAGGAAACCTGAAAGAATGGTTTAACAGATCCTATGAATCCCTTTTCCGAGCTGCCATCAAAAAAAATTACTATAGCTAATTTGAAAGATAGATAGAATGATACTTATGGCATCGATGGATGGCTTGCTTCTGTGGAGGATCAAGATGGATGCTGTTGGCTCTAAATGAGGTGGGTAGGCATTAGATGTTGACCGTGTCTTCAAGCAGTAGTTTTATTGAAGACAGCTGCAGTTGTTAGTTTATTTCCACTTGGCTTTTTGCATCATCGACGTAGCTCAGGATCATTTCTAAAAGGGGGAACAGATATTAATCATTTATTTCCTGGAACTAGAGTAACAGATTCTATATTAGAGAATAAAAGAGCAAAAAATAGACATAAAATAGCAAATTGGCAAGGATCAAGTGAATAGAATTGTTGTTAAAATAATTAGTTACAATATAGACGGTACTCTATCGTCGCCCCCGTTAGCGAAATTATTCCGATTCGATTTTTTTTGCACAAACTTACTCAAAAAGAGGTCCTTATAACAAATCCGTAGGGTGCTGGGCGGTGCCTTGGTCGAAAAATTGTTTAAACAATTTTTTTTAACCAATTCACAAAAATAACTTTTTCATTTCGAACAATTTTTTTCCATAATTTGGGTCATTCTGAGCAAAAAAGGTTTTTGTGATTTTTCTCTAAAATTGATTGTTGTCGAGTTATACGCGATTTAAAATTTGAAAAATGCGAAAATGGCCATTTTTTAAATTATTTTAAATCGCATTATATAACTCGACAACAATCAATTTTATAAAAAAATCACGAGAGATCTTTTTTGCTCAGAATGACCTAAATTATGTAAAAAAATTGTTCGAAGTTAAAAATTTATTTTTGTGAATTTGTTTAAATATTTTAACAATTTTTCGACTAATGTACCGCCTGGCACCCTGGGTATTTGTTGTAAAGACCTCTTTTTGAGTAAGTTTGTGCAAAAAAATCTAATCGATATGATTTCTCTAACGGGGGCGACGATACAGCCTGGACTATAGAGGTAATTGTTAACCCGCCATTACACGCGCTATGAGGGAATCCCTCACCATATTTGTTTATAATCAATGAAATTGTGTAAACTAATACGATAACCTTAAGCACCCAGGAATGCCTTTAGCATGGTTCATGAGAGGGTATGAAAAAGTTATAGAATATTTCAGGCGGTCAGTGTGCTGTGTAATAGTTGAAAGAAGAGACATCCCTCTTTAAGTGAGGGAATTCCTCACTGCGCGTGCAATCACGGTGAAATCACGTTTCTGTTATCTCAAAGAAACTTTTAGGTTTTTATTTAATATTTAGGTAGGTTTAATTAAAATATGATTGGATTAGGTTAGGAACAGTGGTACACCGAGGGGGGTTTGGGGGTTAAAGTCCCACCCAGAGCATATAGAAATATATATAAAAGAAAGTAGGAAAATGTAACTTGTCTTTTACAAATAATACAAAAAACTTTCGGTGTCCAAGCAAACCCCCCCCCCCCCCAGAGGAAAATTCTTCTAGGTGCGCCACTGGTTAAGAACCTATTTTTAAATTTACCTATTCTAATTGGGAAATAAGCCACAATTTAACTTGAAAAATTAATTTTATTGACGTTTCGAATTCCACCTCGGACGTCGTTATCGAAATACAAAATATTAATAGTTAGTTACATAAATGCCACAAAGAAATAGCTTCAGAACAGTTGTTAATTTTAATTTAAGAAAATTTGCTTTTGATCTATATTATTTTTACTTTTGTTTTGTTAAATTAATAAAAAAATTGGTTTACGAGACTTTCTATAATATGTGAGTACAACACATTTTATATTTATACATGTTGACATTCATTCTACCTCGAAATAAGTCGAATTGATGTAGGTAAGGGCGACGCTCATACGCGTGCAACCACGTCACAATAGAAGACGCGTGTAACGGCGGGTTAATAATTAAAAATAACAGCTTTGTAATAAAATAATGACAAAAATTTCTTCAGGACCTTAAAGGAGGGGTTTTAAACTTTGATCTGATCACTTTTTGACTCTCATGATATATTTTTTTAGTCGAGTTTTTAAGCCTTGAAAATCGCCAATTTTGCATTCTTCAAATTTTACATCGCGTATAACTCGACGTATAACAGTTAATTTTAAAATGACAAGAGACTCTTTTGGTTCAGAATGACCCAAATTATCTAAAAAAATTTGTTCGAAATAAAAAAATTATTTTTGTGCATTTGTTAAAAAAAAATTAATTGTTTAATCAAATTTTCGACCACGGCACTGCTTGGCACCCTGTGGATTTGTTTTAAGGACTTTTTTTGAGTAAGTTTGCGCAGAAAAGTCAGATCGAAATAATCTTGCTAACGGGGGCGACGATACAGCCCCGTCTAATAGTAAAAGATCTCAAAGTAAAAGTTTTGGTATTAAAACATAGAATTTTGTTTTTTTTTACAGATAACCGCCAAGGGGGCTTTCTTCAAAGCGAAACGAAGGCTGGAATGTTGTTTTTATTTTGTTATTTTTGATTTTATTTATTACTGGAGTAATAAGAATATAATTTTTATTTTAATTACACCTCTGTTTTATTGAGTCTGTTATCCCAAAGAACTACACATTACTACACATCTAGAGTTAATATAACTGAAAATAAACTAAAAAAACTTTTTTATAGTTTAAATATATACTTATTATGTTTTTATAGTATAAAGAGTTTTTTAAGTAAATATAAACAATTAGTTGAGGTATGGTATCTGACATTTCTTTTTCTTCTTTACGTGCCATCTCCGCGACGAAGGTTGGCAATCATCATTGCTATTCTCACTTTCGACACTACAGCCCGAAAAAGTTCAGTTGAGCTGCATCCAAACCATTCTCTGAGATTTCTCTGCCAGGACATTTTTCTCCTACCTATGCTGCGCCTTCCTTGAATCTTCCCCTGCATAATTAATTTTAGGAGTTCATATCTGTCACCACGTCTTATATGACCCAATTATTGAAGTTTTCTTATTTTGATGGAATCCAGTATCTCCCCGCTGTTCTGTATTCTCCATAGTACTTCCTCATTGGTTATTCTGTCTGTCCAGGAGATTCTAAGCATTCTTCGATACGTCCACATCTCAAATGCTTCCAATCTATTGAGGCATTGTTTATTGAGAGTCCATGTCTCCACACCATACAAAAGAACAGAAACTACATAACATTTTAGTACTTGCTTTCTAAGATCTAGGCTGAGATCTCTACTACACAATATTTGTTTCATATTAGTGAATGCACTTCTATTCTTTTCTATTCTAATTCGGGTTTCTTTGGTATAATCCTTTGTTTCACTAATGTTCGTCTCTAAATAGTTAAAATTCTGAACTCGTTCTATCGCCTTATTATTTACGTGTAGATTCATGTTTCTAATATTTTTCTTTGAATAACCATGAATTTCGTTTCCTTTATGTTTAGTGACAGACCAAATTCTTCACTTGTTGCAACAACCTTATTTAAAATTCTTTGTAGATCTGTAATAGTTTCTGCTATTAGTATTGTGTCATCGGCGTATCTAATTTCACATATGGGTAGGCCATTTATTTTTATGCCTGCTACTTCATCTTCTAATGCTTTTTTGAATATTTCTTCTGAGTATGCATTAAACAGTGATGGCGACAAGACACAGCCCTGTCTAACGCCTCTTTTGATTTTTATTTTATTGGTGTTTAAAATATTTATTCTTATGACAGCTTCTTGTTCATAATACAAATTATTTATTATTCTTATATCCCGTGTGTCGATGTTCTTTGTTCTCAGTAGTTTTATTAGCGGATTATGTTTCACCGTATCGAATGCTTTGTTATAATCTAGGAAGCAGACATAGATGTCCTGGTTTATATCTAAACATCTCTGTATTAGCACATTTACTGCAAATAATGCTTCTCTGGTTCCTTGAGCATTTCGAAATCCGAACTGAGTTTGTCCAATGTGTTGTTCTAATTTTTTGTATATTCTACGATGAATAATCTTTAGAAATACTTTGAGTATGTGGCACATTAGACTGGTGGTACGGTGTTCGCAACATTGTCTGGCGTTTCTCTTTTCTGCTATAGTCACGAATGTTGATAGATGCCATTCTTTAGGTAATATACCTGTTCTGTATATGATATTAAATAATTCGACAATTACATGTATATTGCAGTCGGCTATAAGTTGCAATATTTCTGTCGGTATTTCGTCCGACCCTACAGCTTTCCCAGTTTTCAGTTCTTTAATTGTGTGTTTTACTTCACTTTCTGTTATTTCTGGTCCAGTCTGTTGAACGAAATATTCGTTATTTATTGGGCCTCGGTTGTCGTTAAACAGCTGTTCTATATAGTTTGTCCATACCAACAATTTGTTTTCTGTATCCATTACTATGTCTCCCTTTTCATCAACTAGTATATTTTGTTTGTATTCTGGTTTTCTAGTTAATTCTTTTATTTTCCTGTGTACATTAAAGCTGTCATGTTTATGTTGTAGCGTTTCTATTTCATCACATTTTTCTTTTAACCAATTTTCTTTTGCTATGCGAATTTGTCGCCGTATTTCGTTTTGTGTTTGCTGGTATAACGATTTATTTTTGTCCTTATATGCTCTTCTTTTGTTCATTAAGTTTAGTATTTCGTCTGTCATCCAATCTTCTTTCTTTTCTTTGGGTTTGCGTAGATACTTTTTTGAAGGTTCCATTAAGTCAGCCATTATTTTTTCCCAGTTTTTGTTGATATTTTCTTCACTGTATTCCCCTCAATCTGTACGGTATTTAGACGTTCGTTAATTCTTTCTTTGATATTTTCTCTGATTTCTGGATTTCTTAGTGCACTTATATCCGTTCTTTCTTCTTTTGCTGTTTTCTCTATTCTTTTCATTTTAATTTTCATGTGAGCTACTAAGATATTATGATTAGATGATATATCTGCTCCAGGTTGTGTTTTGACTGCTGTAATACTATTCCGATATCTTTCTTTGATCATGATATAATCTATTAGATTTCTCATTATCTGATGTTCATTATCTCCTGGCGATTTCCACGTGTAAAAACGTCTATTAGGTAATTCAAAGAACGTGTTTGTAACAATCATATTATTTCTATCACCTAATCCAAAATTTCCCACTACGTTACTTGTGATACCCTTTCCAATTTTGGCGTTTGTATCTGACATTAACTTGTTAGTATGTGACATTAACTGTTATTAATTTTTTCGTTACTAAATTAAGTAATAAAATCCTAATTTTGATTTAAAAATTTGATGCATGCTATAGATATCTTTATTACTTTGTATTGATAACTTATTCAAAAAGTTATTGGCTATTGATAAAAACCGCATTAACGGCCGAGAGTTCTTTGAGCGATGCCTCCAGCGTAGGAGTAAATTATTCATAAACGCTTCACAGAATTGAATGGATTAAATAATTTATCTTAATACCCCATTAGAGCTAGCAACAATCAAACTAGAGAAAATCCGAACAAAAATCACAATTTTAATCGAAAAGTCCATTATATTAATCTACTCACTGTCCACTGAAGACATTAACGTATTTGACATACGCAGGAATGTCTTCTAAAGTAATACGAACAATAAAGATAGTTTTAGATTGGATCGGATTAGTTTGAGAGCAAAGACGCCGCCGGGAAAGGTCCAAATTTTATTGTTCTTGGTCGCCTGCTTATTGATAAAAAAGTATCAATATTTATGAGACAGGTGTGCCACACACGCATACAAGTTAACATTGGTTGTGGGGTGAAGCGGTGTTAAAATATGCGTTAATGAATAAAAAATGTAATATTTAATGTACTAAAGATGTTTCTAAAACAAAAAAAAAACAGTGAAAACTATAACTTAATAAAAGTTCCTTATATACTTTCCCATTTAGAATAGTTAATTCTATACTTCGTTTGAAAATTATTGAGAGTTTTTATGACACAGCTGATATTCCCAAACGCAATATCATAAGCTATACAAGTATGAAAAATGAATAACCATTTTCAATGTGCCTCCTGATGAGAGACTAATAAGTTTCGAAACCGGTAGAGGTGCTTGCGGCACTCTCTGATTGGACTGGAATATGGTTCGGCTGTATTTTCGTTTTGCAACGAAATTGAAAATGGTTATTCATTTTTGATTTACATTTACTCTGTGTGGAGTATGAAGGGAACCAGTCTCGTTGGAACTTTACCGCGCTGAGCAGATGTGACGTGAATTGTAAATTGTAGAATTCCCTCATCTTCCTTAGTCTCAGCATCCGTATGGCTTGCAAATTGTAGAAGCCTCGGAGGTGTAACCAGAGAAGGTTCCCATTGTTTTCATTCTGGTGGGATATGTTATATACCATTAGAGTGAAAACTTAGTCTCTTATACAAGTATGCTTTACAGAAACTAACAGGCGATTTTACCAATTTTAATCACACATTCATTCCGTCCATAGTAGTATTTAATTTACAATTGAAGCGGAACAGAATCAGTTCATAACTTTCTGGATTCAGTCCATACATTTTCTAGATATAAAAATTACCAGACTGCAAAACAAACATGAGTTCTCCGTATTTCATAAACCTACACATATTGACACTTTACGATCCTGATGGAAAGATCTCAACATAGGGCTAATTCTTTTGGATTTATGAAGGTGATTTGGCAAAGGGTTTTTAAATGATTTATATGTATTTGGGAAAAAAACAAAATAATGGAGATAATTAATAACGATTCGCAAAGAGGTCCACTTACCGTTTAATAGTCGTATAGGTACTTCCATACAGACTTCTGAGGGCCCTCAACTGCATTTATCAACATCAATTGCGTAAAGTCGACAATGAACAAGAAAACCTGACCAGATAGGTTTTTAAACACCGGCAGTACCGGCACAGTCGCTAGCCGTTATCGAACAACTAACTTTTTGCTTTTTTCAAAAATCAAGGCTTCACTTTTTGCGCTAATTTGAAATGAACCTCTTTTACATCGCCATAGTAGGCAACCACGAAAACAAAAAGGGTGTTGGACTGGTTGCCTTCCTCGTGTAAATAAGTTCCTCGTGTAAATCTTAAAATAAGGAATGAAAATTCAACGGACACAACCAGACACAACCATACACAATTCATCATTCCATCCTACATAACATAAATTAGCAGCCTACCATAGCACGTTACATAGATTGACAGAAATTTCCATGTCAAAAAATAGTATCGAGATAAAATTGAACATCAATAAACAAATAGCAGTAAATAATGGGTGCAAAGAACAAACAATTATTAGTAACAAAATTTTAAACCAAAAACTGCAAAGAAAGCCCTAAAATTAGTATTCTTACTACCACAGAAAATACCCAGTACCTTCTACTTTATCACATACACAGGCAAGATACCAAGAAAAATAGCCAAAAATATAAAAAACAAAGGAATTATACCAACTTTCAGAGTTAACAACGACTTGAAATACAAATACATAAAGAACAATAAGATCCAAAAGAAAAAGCAAAATTACAGAGTAATTGACATGTCCAAAAACTTAGCCGATGTTTCTCATATAGGAATGTATTTTATAGTTTATAAACTATTTTTAAACCCTTAAAAACTAACCTTTAGGTAAAAATTTGTAAAAAAAAATATTTTGCCATTTAAATTATGTAATGATGAATTTTGTAGTGATTTACACTATATTTTATGTTAGTGCATGTTAGTTGTAGTGTATTAGTTGACAGATACAGTAAGAGTAAGCTATGTGTTCTACACGACGTCAAGCTGGAATCCATCAAAGAAGTCATCTACCAGTTCAGTGTTCGTTACAGTGAAATAGTGTCAGTGCACCATAACGTGTTGGCCAACCGTCCAAATGTGCCCGGTGACAACGAAGTGAGCAGACTTAGACGCCTATTTTAAAGGAGACCGCTCACTGGAGGGATACTCTACATGTCAGTCTCACATTTGTCAAAGCAAACGCTTATTGCCCTTCCGGCAGATTGCAGAATCCAGTAGGGGTTGTAAAGAAAATGTTAGTTGTAGTGCATTAGTTGATAGATACAATAAGAGTAAGCCATATGTTAAGCCCATAGATTTAAGTATTTGTTGTTTATTAATTTAGGTCAAAAAATAGCTGATAATTGGTCATTTGGGACCAGATCGCAGTATACAAACATCGTACAGGTGTTATAAAAAATATTTCCACAATCGAGAGGGGTAGTACTCACGCCCAGGGCAAAATCACATATCGGCACAATATCACTTCTTTTACATGTTAGCTATGATTATGTCAAATTTTACGGCAATTGAAATTGTCCTTTAAAATACTGAACAAAAACCGTGAGTATATAGACAATAAAATAAAATTGAAACGAAAAAAGGTGATGGACTACCCCAGCTAATTGAAATAGTATTCGAAAATAATATTACCTCAATGATCCAAGATAGCCATCGCTACACCCTCAGCTTAGCACAGTCTCTCAAGGTGTGTGTTCGTCTTGTCCTAATCTTAGAAATGAACTATGAAAATTCGGAATGGAAGCAAACAAAACAGTATTTTTAACTAATCATGTTTATTGCTCATAAAAGTATAATAAAAATGCAAATTAAGTGCATTAACAAATATATTCAAATTCTTGCCAAAAACTAACAATTTGTAGATTAAAGTTATGGCGTTTGGTATCTGTTCGATGGTAACTTCTTGATGTCGAATGGTACTGCTGTTGTGGACTCCTCGTAGGCCTGGGCGGATCTTCGGCCCTAGGCCCCTGCAGCTGAAGATGTTGGGTGACTGTAGTCTGGATGTCATGGTCTCATTATTAGCCTTAGTTCCATCACCGGTGTGGATGGTTTGATGCTGGAGGCTCCCGAACGGAGAAAGATTTATTTTATTCCCAAAAACTATAAGATAAAGACACATATCAATCATCAAGAACAAAAACCAAAAACGAGCCTTTGCCAAATAATCGTAAAAAGTAGTCATTGGCAAAGGAACAAAATAAAATTAATAGTATCGGAATAGTTAAATAATTTGATTACTAAAAGCATATCAATAGATGAAATGAAATATTCAAAATTAAGATACTAATACATGTGGAGAGTAACCTCGAGGTTAGGTAAAAAAATCATTATAAAACCTCACCAAGAGAATAAAAAATCTGGAAATAGATAGCTATTATCAGCTCTGTAATTGCCTTTTATAAGATTACCACCACCATTTTGAGAATTGAAACGACAGCGTGAACTGTAGAAAGGTAGGCATGTTCCGAATTAAGACATATATTTACAGAGTAAGAATATACGGGGTACTTTCAGTATGTTCAATTGATGATTTAGATTTTAGATGAAAATAGATATATTAAATATAAGATAACAAAAGAGGATAATAAAAGAGGGCGCCAACGAGTTTTTAACGAAGAAAACAGTTAAAACAAATAAAAGAAAATTATTACTAATGAATTATTAAAGAAAATGGAATAAAATAATAATTTAAAAATAAAATAGCAAAGATGGGACGTTTGTAACTTTACAAAATAAAATCAAAACTATTTTACTGGAAAAAATATATATTTCTAAAAAATTGGTTAAAATTTAGAAGATTTTTCATTCAAAAACATATTAAACGCCTTCATCATAGATCGTTGCAAAACCGCTATACAACCTCGGACGGCGTTGGCTTTCCTAAATGATTTCCTCTTCAATCCTGCCAGAGTGCGCCCTCAGGGAGCGTCCATAAATTTCGAATAAATTATGTGAATCTTTATCACAATAAACTCTCGCAACACTTGATTTGTTTCTAATGCTTTTCTAGTGTGAAGAATTCTAATCACTTATTAACACTACGCCTCGAACTATAATAATTTAAGATCCATGTAGATATACATTCGAGAAGAAACCAATATTAACTTTCTATGAAACGGACGATATATAAATAGGCCAGTGCTGCGGAAACAATTTTTAAAAGGTCATAAACATTTTTATGAGTTTGAGTAAAACCTACTACACACCAGGAGTGATATAGATCATAATCAATATATTATGAGCTGAGTAAATTTTAAACTAAAGTTAAGAAGTATATGCAAATAAATAGAATACAACAGAATAAAATGAAATATGACATATTTAATACTGTACATCATACAGAATATGAGAGAATAAAATGACAATGGAAATTTAAAAAAAGCAAAAAAAAAACATGCTATTAAAATATATGTAAGAAGTAGTTTGCCCTTACTATATTGGGAGAGTAATGTATGGATATTAGCCAGTCTCTATAAATTTCAGTTTCTTTGATTACAAGGCATTTGACAGAAGCTACATATTTCCTGGTATAACAGTAAGAATGTTGCAGAGTCTTCTCTGTCCTTTTTTTTATGGTTTTGAATCGTAAACATTGAACGAAGATTTGTGAAGCAGATTGGAAGCATTTTAGATTTATCAACATTATAGAACATCCCGTGGAATGACCAGAATAGAAAAACCGATTACTGTATTTCATCGAGAAGGACCGAATTAACTACTGGCATTTGCAGACGATATCGATCCAATAGGAAACACCCGATTAAGAATGAAGGAGATTTTCGTGAGGTGTCTTTTTGCCACCAAAACCTTATAAAATCAAAACAACTAACAAGTCGTACGAAGATACAAGTATATAAAACAATTCTACAACGCGTTGTGATGTATGAAAGCGAAACTTGGACGATAACCAAGGCAAACGAAGAGAGACTACGTGTTTGGGAAAGAAAAATCCTAAGAAAGATATTCGGGCCTGTGCTGGATGAAGTATCAGGACAATATAGGGTCTTCTTCTTCTCTTCTTAAGGTGCCTATCCGATCCGGATGTTGGCGATCAGCATGGCTATCCTAAGTGTGCTTGCTGCTATTCTGAATAGTCAGGTTGTCGATGTATTAAACCGCTTTCTCAGGTTTTGAAGCCAAGATATTCTTCTTCTCCCTGGCCCTCTCTTTCCAAATACCTTGCCTTGAAAAATGAGTTGCAATAAGCCATATCTCTGTTTATTCCTCATAACATGGCCAAGATATTCTAGTTTGCGCTCTTTGATTGTGTTAATAATCTCGCATTCCTTGCCTATTCTACGTAGAACCTCAACATTAGTCACACGGTCCACCCACGAAAATCTCAAAATGCGCCTGTAACACCACATCTCGAATGCCTCGAGTTTTCTCAAAGAAGCCTCGGAAAGTGTCCAGGCCTCTACTCCGTATAATAACGTAGAAAATACATAGCATCTAATAATAGAGATTTTAGTAGCAAGAGGTAAACCGTGGCTTCTGAAAAGAGACTTCATCATTATGAACGCTGATCTCGCTTTTCCTATGTGTTGTTTTATTTCACTTGAGTGGTTCTATTGACTTTTTATGTTGGTACCAAGGTATGTGTAGCTGTCCACCCTGTCAATTGGTTGTTGGTTAACCAAAAGCTGTGTATCTAATATTTCGTGCTTCATTCGCGCTGACTATCATGTACATTGTTTTTTTTTTTCGTATTGAGATCAAGTTCGTGTTCTCTACTTATATCTCATATGCGCGATATTATTCTTTGCAAACCATCTAGACTGTCTGCAAAAACTACAGCGTCGTCGGCATATCTAATGTTGTACAGACGCACTCCATTGACTAATACGCCTTCCTGTAGTTCTCCCAGCGCTTGCTCGAAGATACATTCAGAGTATATATTAAACAGCACCGGGGACAGGATGCATCCTAGCCTCACTCCTCTATCTATGGAGACTGCCTCTGTCAATTGGTCATCCACTTTAATATTGGCAGTTTGGTTGTAATACAAATTATATATGATTCTCAAGTCTCTATCATCTACTCCCGCTTCTTTCAAGATGTTTATGAGTTTATCATGTTTTACTCTATCAAACGCCTTTTTGTAGTCGATAAAACAAATATACACGTCACAGTCAACATCCCTGCATCTTTGCATAAGCACTTGGACAGCGAATAGAGCCTCTCGGGTGCCAAAGGCATCGCGGAATCCAAACTGCGTCCATGATATCTGTTCTTCGCATTTTTTATAATATTCTGCCGTATACCACTTTCAGAAACGTTTTGAGTAAGTGGCTCATTAGGCTAATTGTTCTGTAGTCTTCACATGTTTTGGCACTTACTTTTTTGGGTGAAGTTACGAAGGTCGACTTTAACCAGCCTTGGGGTATTTTTCCAATTAGATATACTTTGTTGAATACAGTTGCTAATAATTTTATTCCTTGTTCATCCATAAGTTTTAGGAATTCTACATAAAACTGATCAGGCCCTACAGCTTTACCATTTTTAGTTGTTTTAATAGCTGACGTGACTTCTTCAATGGTAATCGAGGGTCCTGTTTGGCATTCAGTGTCTTCAATGGTATTCTGCCTTTCATCTGCAAAAGTTACTTCCACATATTTCTTCCACGTGTCTAGTTTTTCTTCCACACTTAACAGTGGTTTGCCTTGGTTATCTGCCAAACACCCACTTTTCTAGGTTTGTATAAGCCTGCAGCTTCTTTAATTTTTTTGTGCATATTGAATGAATCGTCTTTATGTTGCAATTGCTGGATTTCCGCACACTGTTCTCTTAGTCGTGTATCCTTAGCTATTCTAATTGCTTTTTTGATCTCTTTATCTATTCTTTTGTATAATGATATTTCCTGATCTTTGGACTCTCGCCTCTCTTCCATGATATCTAAAATCTCGTTTGTCATCCACGATTTCTTCTTTATTTTTGGTGGATTGAGGAATTTCTCACGTATGTCTTGTGAAACTGTATGCAACTTTTCTATCTCCTGGTCCATTACATCCGATTGAATAAAGGTATTCATGTTGTTCTGTATATACCGTTTTACACTCTGTTCTGTGTTTTGGTCTTCTAATACCTTGATGTCAAATTTTGGATTGACACTACGTCTAACCATCTTTAGCCTGAGCTTAATTTTGCCAATCAGTGGGTTATGGTCTGACTTGATATCCTGGGTATGTCTTAACTGATGTTATGCTGTTACGAAATCCTTTATTATACATGATGTAATCTATTTGATTTCTCACTATGCGGCCTGGAGTGTCTTGAGGTGATTTCCATGTATATAATCTTCTGTAATGGAGTTTAAAGTAAGTGTTAGTAATCACAAACTCTTCTTCTGCCACAAATTCACCCAGTCGGTCTCCTCGCTCATTTCTTTCTCCAAGTCCAAATTGCCCTATGAATTCTCCCGATTGTAGGGACAATATAGGATAAGAACTAACAAAGAGCTCGAAGAACTTTACCCAGACGCCAACATCATAAAAGAAATAAAGTCCAGAAGAATCAAATGGGCAGGACACCTCAGAAGACATTCTGACCAAAGAACAGTAAGACTGCTGTGGGAGAAAGTCCTAACTGGAAGAAGACCACGTGGACGTCCTAGACTCCGGTGGCGAGAAAATATAGCAGGGGACCTGAACACTATGGGCGTGGAGAATTGTATGGAGGTTGCTCAAGATAAAGAACAGTGGAGGCATTTTGTCGAGTCGGCTAAAACCCGCGAAGTATTGCAACGCCACGGAATAAGTACGTAAGTAAGTGGACTGACCGAGTCACAAATGAGGAGGTCTTCAGAAGAATGAAGAAGAACAGAGAGGTACTGACCACCATCAAATCTCGAAAGCTACAATACTTCCATTATGCGAGATTCAGGAACAAGAAAAATATCATAGTTAATGACCCTTAGAACCAACACATCATCGCCAACATCCATCATGGATAGGCACATCAAGAAGAAGAATTTGACAAAGTCCGACATAGACGACTCTTAGAACTACTTTGAGATCAAAATTTGGATATGAAAGATATTGGAATAATATGGAACCTGTGTTTAGATCAATTTGCTTCTACAAAGATAACGAACTGCCAGATGAAATAGAGATACAACGAGAGGTCAGACAGGGCCGAATACTTTCTGCGCTGCTCTTTAACCTGTACTTAGGAGATATAGTCCAGGAAGCACTACAAGAAAAATAAACTGAGTGAATTAAATAAAATAAGGAAATTGGAGTATCTGAGAGATATATGTTGCAGATCATTACACAGGGAAATATACCAGACAGAACATGAATAGAAAGACGACATACATTCTGACTAAATAATTTGAGACAGTTGTACAACTGGAACTCTGTTTCTGAAGTAGTGAATTTATTCTATACTCTTGCATCATAGTTTACAAAGTACATAATTTTGGGTAAGCCTATAAAAATAAATATTCGAAAAATAAATCGTTACAAAGGCGACTAAGAGACCTTTCAAACGAGATATCATTTGCCATTAAGGTCCCATTTAAAATTATCACACAATGGTTCTGTAACGTCATCTGTGTTACTATTACGTCACCTTTTGAAACAACTATGACTAATGGAAAAGTCTCATTATCAACTCGTATGCGTCCACTGCTGGACATAGGTCTCCCTCAACTCTTTCTGCATCTGTCTCTGATTTGTGCGGCTTGCATCCAGTTACCGATAACATGCTTCAGATCGTCGGCCCATTTGGTTGGTGGGCGTCCTCTGCTCCGTAGTGCTTCTTCTCGTGATCTCTACTGGACAATACGTTTTGTCCATCGGTTGTCTGACAATCTGGCGACATGTCCTGTCCATGTGTCCACTTCTACTTTAGCCATGCAATTTTTTCGACAGCGTCTGTTGTTTTTATTCTACGACGTATTTCTTCGTTTGGGATTCGGTCTCTCAGGGAGACGCCCAACATCTGGCGCTCCATAGCCCTCTGAGTTACGCGAATCTTGTTCACTACTGTTTTTGTGAGTGTTAATGTTTCGGCTTCATAAGTGGGTATCGGCAGCACACACTGGTCAAAGATTTTCCTTTTGAGGCCTATGGGTAAATCCGATTTATATACATAGTTCAGTTTACCAAACGCTGCCCAGGCTAATCCTCTGCGACGTGGGAGCTCGCACGTTTGGTTATCTCTTTCACACCGAATTTCATGTCCCAAGTACTTATAAGATGCAGTCTGCTCAATATTTATTCCATCAACAACAATATTACGATTTAGCACCAGATTAGAAACTTTTTGCGTCTTGTTGATCCCTCTTTAGGGATGTTTAATCTCTAAGGAAGCGTGATATAGTTTGTTCAACAATATTATTGCATATCCATATGATCGGCTATAAGGACGATGTCATCTGCGAATCTCAAAGGACTGAACTTCTCTCAATTTTTGATGCCATATTAGTTCAGATCTGCTTTCTTAAAAGTGTGTTCTAAAAGGGTTGTGAATAGCTTTGGTGGGATGGTGTCTCCTTGCCGTACTCCTCGCTGTATACAGAATTTGCTTGTTTGTTGGTCAGATAGTCTTAGGCTAGCCATTGCCTTTTGGTTTAGTAGATATATTCGATCATGTTAGTGTAGCGATTGTCTCTTCGGCATTCTACGAATGCTTTTAACATTTTCTGCTGGCTTGTGGTATCGAATGCTTTCTAGTATCAAGTATCTAATATCGAATGGCACGAACATCAGTGCCAATGGTTTGTTGTTGTTTGTTATTGAGAAGTCTACGTACGTTTATTTTCTCCGTTCAAATTTCATTATTATAAGTACAACCGTTCAAAAGGTACGAGGGGGAAGGGGACTTTTAGCTAGCACTGTATATGCATGTATGTATGGATGTATATAAACAGCCTGGCGTATTATCGTTATGTAACTGCATACAAATTCACATTAACAATGTAGTTTTTAGCACTTCCATAAATTACCTGATTCTCATCAGATCTGCATCTCCTCTGAAATCTTTGCAATCTTCTTGCATTCCTTAAGAAGGCGCTGTCCTAACGTAACAGTTAAACATTTATAAATCGCAGAAGTGCATCGAGTTCAAACCAAAACCACTTTTATTGCTCTTACTTATGAATTTATTAACTTGATAGTCTTGATTGCATACTTAACATTTCATCGGTACACCAAACCGAGCCTCATTATGCCATAAATAACGCAATTACTCAAGAATACCTATTTATTATGTCGAATAGTTAATGTTTTCAATTTGCGAGGACTTAGTATTCGCAATTACTTGTTTTTATTGTCGCTTTGGTTTTTTAAATCTTGTTTAAACAGTTAAACACAACGTCTATATTAAATAGAACTTTACTTATACTACATTTTGTGTAGTATTTCAATACGAGTATGCACTATATTATACTATTATAGTATTTAAATAGAACTGTTATACAAAATTAAAAGGAAGAGTTGTTTGCATTTTTATTGCGTTTTTGCAATGCCAGAAACTACTAATATAACAAAACTCTCATACTTAATTTTCGTGTCTTATTAAAATACCCAAGTCTGTGCGGTCTTTTGCAGTTACTCGAGCGCATCAGAAAATCACATGGGAAGGAACCTTGAACTCTGTAAATGTACCCCCACCATATATTGGCTCTTAATACAAGGGAGTTCGTTAAGAGGGTCCGAAAAAAATCTATTCTTAGAAAAATCGAAATCGTCAGATTAAGATAAGGTAAGTAAAGTACATGCAGAGCAGTGTATAGTTAAATCTGACGATTTCGTGGCGTAAGGAAATGGGTGAGTCACACAGTTTTAAAAAAAGCTAATATTTCGCAAAATTAACGTCGGATCACAAAACTAAAAAATATGTCAAAATATTAAATAGGAGTCCCCATTTTTTTATTGCAGATTTGGATTCCCTACGTAAAAGTAAGTAACTTTCATTCAATCATTTTTGGTTCACATTTTTTTAAATTATGGATAGATAGCGCTATAATCTGAAAAAACGATTGTTGGAAATGGGAAATTAAATTAAAAAAAATGGAAAGTCCCCACTAAAATTGAAAACTAACTTAATTTTTTTTGGTTTTGGGATCTAATCTTTACAACCCAATAGGTCCCCATAACGCTCGAGTAACTGCAAATTAAGCATACTTGCCTCCCCTACTATATTGTTTAATAATAAAATAAAAAATAAAAACAAAACACTGTTTTTTTTTAATACACAATGTCGTTAAATTAGGTGACTTTAGTAAATAGTAAAAAAATATTTAATGTTTTTATTTCTTCGAATTTAAAAAATCAGAATAAAATTTTTTTATTGAAAAGGTATTTTATTTTTTATTTATTTTACTAAATTACGCCTTATAATCGCCGAGGAGGCGGTTGCAAGCCACAAAGAAATGGTTATCATAAAATATGCCAACTAGTTTTATATTACCGGGCACATAAATTTCTTAAGGTTTTAAATAAAGAATAAATTATTTAAAAAAAAGAATACTTTAAAATAATTTGACATATCCATGTCATACTTGGCAGAAAGTGTAGGCAATGTACACCCTACTAAAATATGTTAAATAATCGTTTCTGGCTACTACCAGAGGCGTACAACAGGGGAAAGTGAATGGTTGACCCTTCCCAAATTCTACGCCACTGACGAAACTGCTATTTTAGCATAATTTTTAGATTCTCCACTACTTTCTCTTCAAATAATATACTCTTCTGTTGTAACTATAAAGTCATTACTTTTCGAGATATTTGAAGTTAAAAATGAAAAGGCACACTTATTTTGATTAATGTATATGCTCCTTCGTTTTTAGCTTCAAATATCTTGAAAAGTAATGTCTTTGTCGTTACAAATGAAGAGTATTTTATTCACATAGAAGTATTGGAGAATAAAAAAATTGCACTAAAATAGCAATTTTGCCAGTGGCGTAGAATTTGGGAAGGGTCAACCATTTACGTTCCCCCGTCGTACGCCTCTGGTAGTAGCCAGAAACGTTTGTTTGACATAATTTAGTAGGGTATACAGTACCAGCACCACTTACCAAATTTCGTTTTTGTTGTCAAATGCCTGTCAGGGAATATTCACATCAAGAAATAAAATAAAAGTTTAACTTTAACACCCTGCATTTCGGTTATTATCAACTTTTGTACTAAGGTAAGTTAGCTTAAATCTACCTACTTTAACCTCAGGAATCTAATACTCAGCTGTGGCCCATTCTTTACCAAACACCCTGTATATTGGATATTGTCAAATTTCAGAAATTGCAAATAGTTTGTGTTTATAGAGTAAATTCTGTTCATGTGTAAATAAGATATCTTCTAATGAAACCACATGTAATCTCTATAATGTCTGCTGTCTTCTTGGTGAAGGTAAAAGGTGGATTCAAAAGGTGGAGGATAAAATTCATTTTTGTTTCGTGGACCTTAAGAATGCATTTGACAGGGTCAAACTAATGGATATTATCCACTTATTATACGCAAAAGAGATTGTTCTAGGAATAATAAAAACCATCGAAAATATCTATCAGAACAACACAATAAAATTAAAAGTAGAGTGTATCCTGGCCATGGGATTTAATTTGATCATGGATGTAATAATAAAAAAAGTAAGAAAAATACCAAATGTGAAAAAACAACTCAAAATTATCTGCTATGAAGAAGACGCAATATTCTCTCAGTATATAATTATAACGTATGCCGCACCAATTTAATATAATCCCCAGAAAATTTAATATGTTAATCTCACCACGAAGATAAAATGCTTGGTTATAACAACAAATTTACTAAGATGTAAATTAGGATAGGATACGGAAAGCTCGAAACAGAAGTAGTAGATCAAGTGAATAGAGTAAACAAAGTTGTAGGTTTTCGGAATGAAACAATATGGAGAGATAAAATTATCGGAAAAGAAATGAAAGGCTGAATTTACAAAACAGTCATCAGACCAATAATGATATATGCAGCGGAAACACCATCTGACAGACATGTCAAAAAGAATACTAAAAACACCACAGATGAAAAACCTTAGAAAAATAGATGTTAAGACACTATGGGACAGAGGTAGAAGTACAGACACACAACCGAGATGCAAGGTGAAAAACATGAAGAGTTGGGTAAAAAATAGAACAGAAGAATTATTGGACGATCATATTAGCCGAATGACAGCAAATAGTGTAGTAAACACTGTGAGAGATAGTTGCCCAATAGGAAGATGATCAGTGGGCAGACCACGAAAACGAGAGAACGACAATTTACTGAAGGTAAAAAACAAAGAGAGTGATGTCTATAATGTCTACACAAAAAGAAGAAGTAGAATGTTAACGTGGAACTCATATACCAAACAAAAAAAAAATTTAAAATTCATGTCATACATACACTCATGATTTTCATGACTGTATGACAGTTATATTTATTGTTATTGTGTTCTTAGATAATCTTTAACTGTGTATAATCTAGATTACGATCATACAGGTGTATGTGCCCTAAAACTATTACACTATTCATTATAAAACCAACACATCTTTACACCGTTATTTACTTTGTAATAAACTGACCAGTGTAAGCAACGGTCATGACATCTAGCACACGTCAAAATTAATATCCACCTAGATTTAAATTTGAAAGATTTATCTCGTTTGTAATCATTGTTAGCTCGTAGTCAAAGCACGACTTTTCTAAAAAGCTCTGACCCGCTACAAATGATACATAAATACCTACCATCAATGAAATGTGATTTGATATAACGCAGAGTCGTCACTACAATTTTATTATATTTAAGGTATAAAACATTGATTTTATTACAAATTAACTGAATAGAGGGTGTTTCAAAAAGGTACGTCATAAATTAAATCACGCATTCCGGGGACAAAAATAAATGGATTGAGTCAAACTTACCTTAGTACGAAAGTGTACACAAAAAAAGTTACAGCCCTTTGAAGTTACAAAATGAAAATCGATTTTTTTTCAAATATCGAAATCTCTTAGAGATTTTTCATTAAAAATGGACATGTGGCATTCTTATGGCAGTAACATCTTAAAAAAATTAAAGTGAAATTTGTGCACCCCATAAAAAATTTATGGGGGTTTTGCTCCCTTAAACCCCCCAAACTTTTGTGTACATTCCAATTAATTCATTATTGTGGTACCATTAGTTAAACACAATGTTTTTCAAAACTTTTTTGCCTTTTGGTATTTTTTCGATAAGTCACTTTTTATCGAGATGTGGCTTCTCCTTCAAAATATACCTAAAAATATAAATTATAAATAAATTTTCAAATTATTAACAGGTATATCATAGGTACTACTTAACCATATACAAATATGTGGTGGATTCGACAAATATTCAAAATATCTCGATAAACACTGGCTTAAAGTACTAAGAGGCAAAAAAGTTTTAAAAGCATTGTGTTTAACTAATGGTGCCACAATAATAATTTAATTGGAACGTACACAAAAGTTTGGGGGGTTTAAAGGGAGTAAATCCCCCATAATATTTTTATGGGGTGCACAAATTTCACTTTAATTTTTTTTAAGATATTGCTGCCATAAGAATGCCACATGACCATTTTCAATGAAAAATCTCTAAGAGATTTCGATATATGAAAAAAAATCAATTTTCATTTTGTAACTTCAAAGGGCTGTAACTTTTTTGTGTACACTTATGTACTAAGGTAAGTTGGATTCAATCAATTTATTTTTGTCCCCGGAATGCGTTATTTACTTTATGACATACCTTTTTGAAACACCCTGTATAAATATAACGGGCAATTTTAGGGACATAAACTTAAAAAAGAATTTTTAATTCCATTTGTCGTGTATACCATTTTAATCGAATACCATCTATCATGCTCCCTCTTTATGGTGTGAGTAATTGAAAGTAAGAGATGACTAATGAAAGTATTCCCTATTTTATGTTTTGCCCTAGCGCTACCTGGCTTTAAATGAAGTAGCGAGTAGCTCTTTTATTGTTCGTCCGCTATAACTTTTCCCATGCGTTACGATTCATTTTTAAACAAATTAAGTTAAA
This sequence comes from Diabrotica virgifera virgifera, assembly GCF_917563875.1. Classification (NCBI taxonomy): domain Eukaryota; kingdom Metazoa; phylum Arthropoda; class Insecta; order Coleoptera; family Chrysomelidae; genus Diabrotica; species Diabrotica virgifera. The sequence goes on along the minus strand of NC_065445.1, from coordinate 45,954,257 downwards.
ACATAAAGTGAAACGTAAGCCGATGTGTGTAGTATATAGTATACAGTATACAAATTGTATATACACATCGACGTTCGTTTCACTTTATGTTTTGACTTAATTTATTTGAAAAGGAATCGTTACGCATGGGAAAAGTTATAGCGGACGAACAATACCGTACATATTCCCAATGCCCTTTTGATTTTGAGCCAAAACTATGGCACAGGCACTTTAACGACACCTTTATTATCTGGACATAATATGTTGGATATAAAGAAGGAAGATGGAAGCATAGGATATACAATGTACCCGAAACCAAAATAATGTTTCAAATATGACGTGCAAAATTAATGGCGTAAATTTAGAACTCGGTTCCGCTAATGAATTCGCTTTTTTGGTCCTTAAGAGTAGGAAAAAAGTTTAATTTCTCTGGATTAATATTTATCTTCTAATTATTTTAACGGTACTATGAAAAAATTTAATTTCTCTGGATTAATATTCATCTTCTAATTATTATTTGCCATAATATACAAGGGTGTATTTTAAGTTCTAAAATTACTTATTTACTATGACTAATGGGACGTTAAAATACCGGCATATGTTTATTTTTAAAGCGGCTATTCGAATTTCATAAACATTTATGCCAAACATTAACACCGCCACTTTGTTGCGCATTCTGGCCGATTTCCGTTTCTACTATAATTTCCAACTAATTACATTCAGTCAGAAATAAAAATATTTAAGTCTTTTTAATTCGTCTGGTATAGCAGCAGGACCTTGACAACCTTTCTATGATATAATTAGACCGCTTAAAGTCATTCTTCTTCTTAAAGTTCCGTCTCCTATATCGGAGGTTGGATATCGTAATGGGTATGGTCACTTTGTTGGCTGCTGCTCTGAATAGTTGTAATGAACTACAGTTAAACCATTATGTAAGGTTCTTCAGCCAGGAACGTGATAAAAATAACAGACGTTAATGACAAATGAAACATGATACAGGAAACTTTATTAGGGACAGGAAAGAAGATATTACAGACAAAAATAAGAAAAGAACAGAGATGGATGACTTCAGAAATCCTAGAGCTAATAGAGGAAAGAAAGAAACATAAAGGCAGGAGTAAGGCAAAATACAAGGAAATACAGAGATTAATAGAACAGAAAATAAAAGTGGTCAAATCCACCTGGCTTGGAAATCAATGCAGTGAAATAGAAGAATATGCTAAAAAGCATGATAGCTTTAACAATCTAAACATTCAAAAGAAGGCAGAGGTACAGATGATGCAATTGCTTCACTAATGGGTTGCATTTATGATTCAGTTGATAGAGGTAAGCCCACATTATGTGTATTTTTAGACTTGGCTAAAGCTTTCGACACAGTAAGCCATAAGCAACTCTTGGAAACTTTGGCTGATGTAGGTTTCAGAGGCAACGTATTAAGATTTTTTGAAAGTTATCTAGACAATAGGGTACAAAGGTAAAAATAAATGAAAGTGTGAGTTAGGGAAATGTGGTGAAGTACGGTGTTCCGCAAAGAACGGTTCTTGGTCCATTGTTGTTTATAATTTATGTTAATAATTTATTGTCAATGAAATTAAAAGGTAAAATTATTGGTTATGCAGATGACACAGCTGTACTGTATACTGCAGATAAATGGGAGAATCTAAAATTATTGGCTGAAGAAAATTTAAAAAATTGTTTTGATTGGTTTGCTCACAAACAACTAACTGTTAACTTCACAAAAACTTTCGTTTTGCCTTTTGGATCTTACAAAACAAGTCTGCTTAACTACGAAACACTAATGATATCCAATGAAGGATATAAGGATCAACATATTCTGTCTGCTCATTCTGTAAAGTATTTGGGAATTACAATTGATGGTCATTTAAAATGGAACCTACATATTGCGAATGTGACAAAAAACCTTCGAAGTTTACTTTATAAATTTAAATACTTAAGCAATATTTTAGAACAGCGCCTTTTAAAAACTATGTACTTTGCCTTAGTAGATTCTAGATTATGCTATGGGATTCTTGGGTGGGCCGGGCGTATGGCCATCATTTGGAACAACTAAATGTCGTCCAAAGAAAAATTTTAAAATCAATTTATCGCAAGCCCAAGCTTTACTCCACTGAATTAATATACAAGGAAACTAATATTTTTGATATTAGACAGGTTTATTTTAAAGCGGTTACTGTATATCAATATAAAAATAGACAAAAACTACAGTTTCCCTTGCATGAATACTCCACCAGAAACAGGAATAAAGCGATTCCCCCGAAAAGTGAAAAAACAATTGGACAGCGTTGTTTCACTTACCTAGGACCTAGGTGCTTTACCGTTTTACCCATAAATGTTCAGAATGTCAAGAATATAAAACAATTTAAAAATAAATTAAAGAAATATATTATAGATACGCCTCTTTCAGTAATACATGATTTAATTGAAGTTAGAAAATGTTGTTGAAAAGTGTTTGAATATTGGACTTACAGTTATTGTACCTAATTGTGATTTATTTTCTCATTTGTTGCTGTTATTTTTTGATAAATACATCGTAGGGATGCTGTATTTTTAATTTTTATTCCAGATTTTGAAATATAATTATTTCCTTTAATTATTTAATTATTCAAAAAACAATGTTGCTCAACAACTCTTTGCTTTTTTTTTGTTCTCTTATTATTAAGTAATAGATATTATATTATTTCATTGCCTGTGAAAAGATAGTGTGTACCTACTCAGGATATTTTTTTACATTACAATGAACCAAATTAACCACTGTACAAGCATTCTGCTTCAAGTGGTATTTTTGTGTTTATTTATAGGGAATTATAATGACTTTAATGTATTACCATTGTATGTATTGTATCTTTTCTCTGAATAAACATTTATTTATTTATTTTATTCGTAACAAAATAAAGGAGATGATAAACACACAAAGAAAAATGAAATATGGCCTTCTTAAAGATATAAATGGAAAAATTATTATAGAAGTCAAAGAGAAATTAAAAAAGAGTAAGACATGCATAACAGATCTTTTTGAGGATAATCGACAAGAACGGAAGAAATCAACAGCGAAACGGGGCTAGAGATCATAATGGACGAAAATGAACAAGCAATACGAAAAGCAGAAAACAGAAAAACTGCAGATTCAGACAAATAATCTGCAGAATTACTGAAATGTCTAGACGACAAAACTCTACATGTAGTTTTGGATCTGTATAATGAAGTATATAAAACCGGAAAATCCCACAGGAATGGTGGGTGTCCACCTTTGTAGCAACACAATATCAGTAATAAGCCATACCCCAAAAAAAATTTCTAAAGATGATTCATGGAAGGAAGATGATATGGATAATACCTAATTTGGGATCCGCAAAGGACTTGGAACAAGAGGGGCATCATTGTTTGCGTTTAACGTCCTTTCTCAAAGATTCTTAGATATGAACCTAGATATTAATTCCTGTTTCATCGACTTCGAAAAAGTATTCGACAGGGTCCGACATGAAAAACTAATATAATTAGAGATACAATCAGACGAGATTTACGAATTATCATCAATCTGTATTGGAATCAAAAGGCCAATATAAAGATAGAACAAAAGAGTCCGAGAATATTGATATAAAGAGAGGAGTAAGACAGGGCTATGTTCTGTCGCCAATACCGTCTAACGTGTACAGTGACGTCATATTTCAGGAAGCGATAGCGGAACTAAGTGATGGAATCTCTATAAATGGAAGAATATTAAAAAGTCATCCTAAATTTTTTAATTCTGGCCGTACTCACCGCAGAGAATATTTTCGGTACAGCTATGGCTTGATTAATATTGAAATGCGAATGTCGTTACTCGTTTATCTGTGATTTACTAATAGGAATCACGATTGAAATGCTTATGAGACGTTTGTTAGTGTATTTTGATTCGACGTGTCATAATCATTGGAGCAGATAACGTACACGGGCTATTCTTGGGTGCGGACTTTGCTGTGATTGGCCCGGTAAAGAATCATTCTAATAGTCAACATATTTTACACGGTCATCTCAGCGAAGAAGTTATTACACATGATAGATTGTTTCAGCTTTAACTATTCGTTAATAAGTGAAGCGTATAAAAAACATAAGTTATGACAGATTTGAAAATGTAATACAGTTAAGTGAATGACAGCGAGAGCTTCTATATCTCTTTTAAAGAGGAATGTTATAGAAAAAAACACACGTTGGTATTATACATATTTCATTAGTTTAAATAAAAAAGAGTAATATTGCATAATTTCTTCTTATTTTTTTTATCGTTATATTAGGAAAATATACAATCATAAGTACTCCCGAATCATGATTTACAATGTACAAACTTTGTAAATTACACTCAAAAATATTTAGTTCGTAATATTGATTAACAGTGATTATTGAATAGTATTTCGTTGTAACAACAATTTAATTTTTTGTTTCAACGAACTTTTAGACATCGATGAATGTATTTGGTTATTGTCACAATGACTGAATAATAATAATTGTGAAAATAACTGGAGTACATTAATCAATAACATTCAATTTATTCAGTCAATAAGTTAGTTTCGTATATTAATAAATAATGTTAATTCTGGCAGCAACTCACTTTCTTGATTTCGTAGATGATAAGCAATTACCTTGGTTTATCGTGACAACGTACAGATTTCATTAAAACAATGAACAAATTTTGTTAATCTAGAGTAATATTTGATTATTCTATAGATGTAAACTGATATTGTTGTGACAACGAATGCATTAATCAATCTACTACTGCGTTGAATAAGCACAATCAATGCGTTCATGGTAACAATAAATGCAGTTGTTGAAACAATAAATTTTCTGCTTGACTAATTGAAATGTAACGGCTTTTCCTTATCGTGATACCCCGAGCTTCTCTGTTACCTCTGCCGAAGTGCCGAATAAATTCATTTCGTTTCCAAGTGTAGTCCGTACTGGAAGAAAGTTTTCGTGTGTCTATTATCGTATTAATTTTTTTCGAATCCAGCCAAAACTAATTAGTATTTTTGAAAAATTTAAACACATAATAAAATATTACAGTATTATCGAGGGTCTGAAGTCCCTGGGAACTTCTATAATGATTATTTTAATAAGTCGCAGGGGTGAAAAAAGAAAATTTAGTATGATTTTTAATTTCAAATAGGTACATATACCATTCAAAAGAAACATTTTGTTTATTCTAAAGGACTTTCAGCCCTCGGTAATAATGTAATCATTTATTCTGCGTCTAAATTTTTCAAAAATACTTATTAGTTTTCTTAGGGATCCAAAAAAAATTAATGCGTTTAAAAAGAATTCGATCGAATATTTGCACCTGCGCTCTCAAAAAGGATTAGTGTTAAAGTGTTATACATTTTTGGAATCACTATTTCAAACGCTTTTAAATTAGCTGTCTTAGCTGTCTTAAATAGCACTGCTATTGACACAACGAATAGTCTTCGTCGGTCAATTAACGACGTTGTTGTTTCAATGAATAGTGTTCGTTGACTCAGTGAACAGTGTTCGTAATATCAATAAACGTAATACATTTGATCAACTAACGAAAATAATGAATTGATGAACATCGCTTTGTTGTTCCAATAAAACCAAGAGTTGGACAACTTTTAAGTATTGCCTTTGTTGTCTGAATTAACATTTTTATTAATATTACGTACCTTTTTTGTTGAGTGTATGATTTGGGATTTACAATGTATATACATTTTAAATAGTGATTTAGGAGTGCTACGCCTAACATTCAACGTGTTTTGGTTTGTTTATTTTTAGTGTCTTTATTGTCATTGTAGTATAGTTAAATAGTTGAACACTACAAATGATGACACTAATAGCCATGATACACTATGGGTAGCGGGTAGATATTCTTTTACGTTCCAGGTAGAAGATATATTATATCTACTTCACGGATGTGACCCTGCTCAAGTGTGAAATAATCATGTCCCAATCTCCTGGTACCTGGAACAAATTATGTCCTAGACCTATTATTCTCCTACCTAATCACCAAAGTTTTCCTTCCCGTATCCTACTCTGATGTCCGGCAGCAACATCAGTACCAAAATAGAGCGTAAGGGAAATGATCCTGGAACTGTCTACTATTGGATACTAGTAGTCTGAATGACTTTTAGACAGCAATGGATAAAGCAACGAGAAACTACTCGTTGATCTTCCATAGTATAATCATCATGACAATTGAAACACAAGATACGGCATTCACTCCCCAAATGACCTTAGTCAGGGAGTGCTAAGAATCCCCGAAAGAAATTTCGTGAAGAAGTTGAAACGTGGAACGTAAGAAATCTTTTCAAGCTGGTAAATTACATAATTTAGAAAAACAAATGGCCAGACAGAAAATCAATATTGTCAGAATTAGTGAGGTCAGATATACGCCACAATAAATGAGATGCTAAACTACTCTGGAAGCAACAATCAGCAAACCCGTCCAAAAGGAGTCGGATTTTTTTGGATAGAATTACCCGTATATTAATCACTGGCTTTATTCTTCTATCAAAAAGAATGATCCTCTTTCTATGACTTGTATGGTTTTAAAGTCTATCAGTAGGGTGCTATCCTGGAACCTGGCTGAAGACCCCCTCCTACTTTATCTGGGCTTGAGACCGGCAGTAGTTCTATATTAGATTATAATAGACCAGAATTTTTATGTCTGATTGACTTCTAGCAGGTAGTAGTTGTTTTGGTAGAAAGCATCTACCAAAATAACAAAATAGAAGTCAGAATAGACGGCTAACTTACAGAACCTATAGACATAGGCTAATAAGGCAGGACTCATGGAGCCTTATTCCCTTCAAACTAATCATGGATGAAATCATTAAAAGCATTAACAAAGGAAGACGATACAGAATAGGAAACAAAGAAGTAAAAATACTTTGTTACAACGGCGACGCAATATTCATAGTCTGGTCTAAAGATGAAGATAGTCTGCAAAGATTAGTTCACAGATTATCTCATCTCAGAAAACTAAAACAATAGTAATCAGCAAAGAACCAACAAGATGTAAAATATATGTACAGTGATGGTGTCAGTACTGAACAAGTCATGTAAATAGAATATCTCGGAATTACAATGTTCAGCTACGGAGACCTGGACAAAGATGTGTGAAATCAAGTATAAAAAGCAAATAGACTGACAGGATGCCTTTATAACATTATAATATGGCAAAACCGACATATTATTAACACTGAAATGAAGTCAAAAATTTATAATGCCAGTGTAAGACCAATAATGACATATACATCAGGAACAAGAGCCATCACAGCCACAATACAAGGACTAATGGAAAAGGTAGAGATAGGAAAACTGAGAATAATTACAAGAAATAAGCTGAGGGATCGAAAGAGGAGTGAAGACGTTAGAAGAAAATGTAACGTACAGTGTACAAACGAATGGACTTTAAATAGACAAATACACATCAGCAGAGTCGAGGAGACCCGTGTGGTCAAACCACATAGCAAGAGATAAATCACCAATCGGTAGAAGTATCGGCCAACCGCGCAAAAGATGGAGTGACAACCGTCCGTAGAGGTATCAATTAGCTAACGAACAAGCATAATTGCCTAAAAAGAGAAAGAAGAAGTAGAAGAAAGCGTAATGATGTTACAACTTTATACCCCAAACATTAAAATGGATGTAGTACAAGTCTATGCACTTACAGCTCAGAGTGAAGACAAGGATATCAAAGATTTTTACGGTCATATTGAACAAGTATTAAAATATGTTAAAAAACATGAAATACTACAATAGATGACCTCAATGCCACAGTAGGTAAAGAGAGATGAGAAGATTTCATTGGATAACGTGGATTTGGCGAGAGCAATAGAGTAGAGTAGAGTATTTATTGGTAATAATGTACAAATGTACTTTTACAGGTCAGCAATAATTAAAATTGTCTAAAATTACATTAAAAGTTGACAGTACTTCAGTAAAAAAAAACTTATTACTAAAATTTAAAAACTAAACACTAATTAAATTACAGGACAAAACAAAATTTAGATCTGAAGTACTCCTCAAATGAGTAGAAAGCACCCATCAGAAGATAATTTTTAATTTGTCTCTTAAATTGGTTAAAATCAAGACTTTTAATAGATATTGGTATACAGTTATAAAATTTCAATGCTAGGTATCTGGTTCCATTTCTGGTCCTCTCAAGTCGACTGAAGTCTGGTACAAGGGCATCATGATTTCTAGTCTGATAAGTATGCTGTTGTGTTTTATACAGATCCACATTTTGATGAACATACAACAGGCACTGCATAATGTACACAGAAAGTAGTGTGAGAATCCTCAGGTTTCTGAAAGACTGCCTACAATCGTCCCGATAACCCTGATCTGTGATTAGGCGAATACACTTTCTCTGCTGACCAAACACCTTATCTATATGGCAAGAGTGTACCCAGGAAAGGATTGCGTAAGTTAGTCGTGAGTGAAAGTTGCTGTGATATGATGTAAGAAGGGTTTGAAGGGAGGTAACCTTAGATAGGTTTCTAAATAAAAAGAGTTGGCTTGAGAGCTTTTGGGAAAGTTTCAGTATATGCCGTTCCCAAGTGAGTCCCTGATCAAGATAAACACCAAGAAATTTAGCTTCCTGTGAACAATCTGTTAAAATGGGATGTGTAATGGTGTTATGTCTTAGGGTAAAGTTCACTGTTTGTGATTTTGAGTTATTGAGAGAGAGACGATTTGCCAAAAACCATTGGAACAAATTGCTCTCTGTGGTCTCAAGATCAATATCACTGATTTGGGAAGGGTCGTAACTTTGATAGCATGTAGTATCATCAGCTAATAGGACTGTGCTTACCGTGAAAATCCCAAGTCATTTATATAAATGAGAAATAATATTGGACCTAGAACTGACCCTTGAGGCACTCCATACATCAAAGGTTTTTTATCAGATTTAAGCTGGTTAAAAAACACATATTGAAATCTATCTGATAGATAAGACTCAATCAATTGAATAGACATAGGATGAAAATTATAGGCATGTAATTTTTTAAGAAGAATACTATGAGTGACACAATCAAAAGCTTTAGTAAGATCAAGGAACGAGGCAAGGGTATCAAGAAAGTTTTAAAATCCTTCCAAAACACTGCCTGTAAAATGATCGATAGCAAGTGTTGTTGTTTTGTTTTTTCTAAATCCAAATTGCTGCACTGCAAAAAGCCGATTAGATTCAAAATAGTCATTGATCTGCTTCTTTAGGATTCTCTCAAACACTTTGGAAAGAATTGGCAAAAGAGAAATTGGACGAAAGTTATTATGATCATCAGCCGAACCTTTACGTTTAAAGAGAGGTATGACTTTCGCAGTTTTAAACACTGAAGGAAAAATGCAGGATGAAATTGAGTAGTTTATTAGTTTAGTTAAAGGTAAGCTAATGTTGTGTTTAATTGACTTGATTATTTTTGTGTTCATTCCATCCGGGTCCTTGCTCTGGCTATTTTTTAATTCTTCAATTGCTTTTACAACTTCCTCCAAATTTGTTGGCTCAAATCTGAAGGAGCAATGATTAGAGGCGAATGAAGGAGCATGTGGTATAAAACTAAGGTATGTATTGAATGATTGGTCAGTATGATTAAGTGTATTTATTACATTTTCAGAAATACCACAGAAGAAATCATTAAAACTATTTGCATTGAGTGATGAATTTTTTATTGGTAAATTCTTACATCTTGAGTTTATTAGGGACCACATAGCCTGTTGACGGTTGTTAGAGTTTAATATAAAATCATCATTAGATTTAATCTTTGCCTTATGTCTAGCATGTCTGTATTTTTTCCTATATTCTGAGAGTGTTTTCTTTGTCACTAAAACGGGGTCACTTTTATTTAAAGATGTCAAAGATTGTAGTTTCTCCCTCATAAGTTTCAAATCATCATTAAACCAAGAATTTTTATTACATTGTTTACCTTGCTCAACAAGCCTAGATTTTTCAGGAAAAGACAGATTTATTGCCTGCGTTAAAATATCGATAAACATTTTAAACCTTGAGTCCACATCAATACATTCATTATCAATAAATTCAAATGAAAGGGAAGAAAGATTGGTTGAGTGTGTCCAAGAAAAAGAAATGGTAATAAAAAACATGTTACACAAACTTCCACTAACAAGATTATATACCTGGAAGTCGCCTCGATGGGTATATGATTGGTAATTTAATTATAAGTCTATATCATTAATTACCTTAATTATTTTATAACACACTAGCACAGTTATATCAAAATTATCATTACCATAATATTATAGATGAATCTCACTGTAACCATCTAATTTAAATCAGTTGATATATGCAAAGTACTTTTAACAGACAATATACATAATGGTACAATGCCTTTTATGCGAAAG